>NC_091467.1:13724560-14087893 GCF_027789765.1 Dendropsophus ebraccatus | reverse complement strand
GGTCGTTTCAGATCGTTTATCATCAACGATTATGCTAACGATAATCGTCCTGTGGAATAGGGCCCTAACAGGAGGTGCGCTGCTTACAATGATGTAAGTAAAGTGTGGAAAAAATGATCCCGCCATCATCCGCGCGGCCCTCGTGTCACAAGAATTGGACCGCGTAGAGGACGCTTTTAAATAGCACCAATTAAATTGATGTTCATATCAAACATTTATCTGCCTATTTAAAAGGGTACTCCGAGCATTCATACATACAGTTTGTTAACTATATAGCTTGGGTTGTATAGAGAATAATAGCCTATTCTTACCTACCATGCTCCCCCGGGGGTCCTCCTGTCGTGTCTTTCTGACTATAGCGGGACAGTGCTGCGGCCAGTGATTGGCTAAGCAGGCTGTCATTGGGGAGGCAACTAGTCATCTGACTAGTCACGGCTCTCTGCCTGTTAGCGTACTCTGCGGGGATGATTGACAGACAGAGAGGCCAATATAGGGTCTCTCTGCCTGTCAATCATCCTTGCACTGCATGCTGATAGGCAGAGAGCTGTGACTAGTCACGGGCGGCTTCCTGCCCAGATGACTAGTTGCCCCCCTCTACCTGCGAAGTGTATCTTGAAGAGATCCTCCAGAGCAGCTTACTCGCATTCTGTACTCTACTGCGGATCAGTCCCTCTGCCTTTCTTTCCTACGGGGTGACTGTCCTGAAGTTAGGACTCCAACTAACTGACTAGGAAATGTGAGAGAGAGACAGTAAGACAGGCTAAACCTTTCTACATAAATTGTGCCCATAGAGAGTGAGACACCTAGTGGCTGGATTAGGGTACAGCAACTTACTGCACTAGCTGTGACACCTGAGTGAACTAGTTTTACCTGGGTGTGTAAGGACTGAAGAACCACATGTAGTGGGACAATACATTGAGAGAAACTGTGCTGTGGTGTGCTGAGGAAGCCTGAGAGAAGCAGAGATAGCTTAGCCTAGAATTAGGAGATTCAGCATCAGAGAGACGGCTATAGGGCCCTATAAGAAAATCGTTATATCGTTCAAATTTAAACAATACTCGTTCTGTGTAATTGCAGGCAACGATCAAAAAATTATTCGTATGTTGTTGATTTAGATCAGAACCTGAGCATGAAGCTATGTCTCCTACCTTCATCCTTGGTGCCGTTCACGCGCAATTAGTCTTATACTCCTCGGCCCAGTAAGACTGGAGCACTGCCCCACCCCCATAGCGGCAATCCTCCCCCGGTCTCTTACCTCCGGCTGGCCCGCTCCATTGATTATTATTAGAAGAGGCAGGCCGGCCGAGGGAAGAGACACACCTTCATCCTCGGCGTCTCCTGTGCAATAGTGACATATCAGAAGGTTAAATTGCTCTATCCTACTGATAGTTCCCCTTTAAACTAGTACAAGACTAAAAAGCCTCCTTCAAGAGACTGGACCTGGATACAAATAAGTATAGATTTGTTTTAAATAACAACAAAAAAAAATCACATAATGTCACATACCCTGCTGATTTAGATTTTGCGCTTTATGGACAGTTTAGACCGCTCACAGACAAGCAGATGCAATACAACTATTTCCCCTATGCAAGTGCATGCTGCCATGGCTGAAATAAAGACACAAAAACAGACAAGTGCAACAGAAAATACTAAAACATATGGTTAATAGGCATATTTAGAATTGCAAAACTGCTAAAGAAAACAAAAAATAAAAAGTATAGTGTGTACCATCCCGCCATGATAAGGTAAAAAGATGTAGACAGCGCTCCATGGTGCAGGGAAATCAATGACACAGGGATGTAAAGCGATTACTCCCTCGCCTGACGATGTTGTGTAAGACTGAGGCCTAAATTTCTGACAGTGTGATTGGGAATGAACGGACCGCAGCCTTCCTGTCAACCCACACCGGGGTCAGATACAGCGATATACAACCTCCCGTCCACCAGACATACCACAGGTTTATAGGCGCAGATCATCCGCAGAAGGGGCCAGTAAGTAAATATAAAAATTTACTGAAAACATAAAACAAACTTCAAAGGGATGCACCTGAGGAAGAGGCTGGGCTGGCCTGGAAACTCTTTGTTGTCTTCTTTTTTTTTACTTTTTAATACATTTTTATACTTAATTACTGGCCCCTTCTGCGGATGATCTACGCTTATCAAATGGTAATATGTCTGGTGGACAAGAGCTTGTATATCAGAAGAACCTATTTTTTTCTATTTATTTTCTATGGGTAGTTTAAAATTTTTAATATCTGTACTAACCACATGTCTTAACATTTGCAGCATGCCAGAAAATGCCAGAGATTTGTAATTTACTTCTATTAAAAAAAAAAACTCTTAAACCTCCCAGTACTGCTTCTCTTAAAAAAAATCTCAAGCCATCAGCTGCTGTATGTCCTGCAGGCAGTGGTGTAGTTTTTCCAGTCTGGAGAGCAGGAAAGGTTTTCTATGGGGATTTGCTACAGCTCTGGACAGTTCATGACATGATCAGAGGTGGCAGCAGAGAGCACTCTGTCAGACTGGAAAGAATACACCACTTTCTGCAAGACATACAGCAGCTGATAAGTACAGGAAGACTTGAGATTTTTTAATAGAACTACATTACAAATCTCTGGCACTTTCTGGCACCATTGATTTGAAAGATTTTTTTTTGTGAACAACCCCTTTAAGCTCGACAGAGTGCCATATACTGTACATATAATGTTCAATTATAGTGCCACCTATAGATTAGTACAAATTGGGCATACGCAAGTCCGATTGTTCAGGATTTCATTATCGGTGACTGAAGAAGTTGGATGCAGCCCTTGGGAGCGTAAGAAATTATGGATACAGCTGTATCCATGTTTTCCTGAACTCACTAGGGCTGCATCCAACTTCTTCAGCCACCGGTATTCAAATGCCGAACTATCGGACTTAATATTTTATTAAAGTATTGTATTGTCCCCCAAAAGTTATACAAATCCCCAATATACACTTATTACGGGAAATGCTTATAATGTACTTTTTTTTCCTGCACTTACTACTGCATCAAGGCTTCACTTCCTGGATAACATGGTGATGTCACTTCCTGGATAACATGGTGATGTCACTTCCTGGATAACATGGTGATGTCACTTCCTGGATAACATGGTGATGTCACTTCCTGGATAACATTGTGATGTCATGACCCGATTCCCAAAGCTGTGCGGGCTGTGGCTGCTGGAGAGGATGATGGCAGGGGGATGCTCAGTGTCCCTCCAGTGCCCTGTGTCCCTCAGTGTCCCTCTGCCATCATCCTCTCTAGCAGCCACAGCCCGCACAGCTTTGGGAATCGGGTCATGACATCACCATGTTATCCAGGAAGTGACATCACCATGATATCCAGGAAGTGACATCACCATGTCATCCAGGAAGGGACATCACCATGTTATCCAGGAAGTGACGTCACCATGTTATCCAGGAAGTGACGTCACCATGTTATCCAGGAAGTGACGTCACCATGTTATCCAGGAAGTGACGTCACCATGTTATCCAGGAAGTGACGTCACCATGTTATCCAGGAAGTGACGTCACCATGTTATCCAGGAAGTGACGTCACCATGTTATCCAGGAAGTGACACCACCATGTTATCCAGGAAGTGAAGCCTTGATGCAGTAGTAAGTGCAGGGAAAAAAGCTCTTTATAAGCATTTCCCGTAATAAGTGTATATTGGGGATTTGTATAAATTTTGGGGGACAATACAATACTTTAATAAAATTTTCGCAAATTTTTAAGCATGTTCCAATTGCGCTCATCCCTTATGCTGCTCTGAATGGATAAATAGGGCAGCGTATTGTAATAGAACTAATTCTAGGTGATTTGACTCTTCAATTCTTCAATATTCTTCCCCCGTAATCTTTCTAAAAGGCCGCACCGATAGCCCATTCTCTTATAATTTAGTACAGACAACATAATTTGCCATTCTACTTTGAAGTCTGTACAGTAGGAGACATTATGAAGACATTATAAGCCATTCAGCTCTATACAAGTGTACCATTGGAAGTCTAGATAGGTTACAGTACCATCTGAATATTAAAAGAATTACAAAAAGGGGTTTAGCTTTTGTTTTTCCCCAAAACATCATCACTCTTTTTGTATGGACTCTGTTATTGCAGCTTATCTCTATTCTGGTGAAACAAAGTAAGTTACAATACCGGATTGTTCTCTTTGCCTGTTTTTTTTTTGGGATGTAAAATGTCAATACAATGGCAAGTATACAGCTCACAAAATGGGCAAAAAGAGTACCGTATTTTCCAGCGTCGGTTATGGTCGTCCCATATGGTGGGGGTGCTCAAAAATGGCGGCATCCCCACTGTGTGGGGCAACCACTATAAAAAAAATAAACAGTTAACTCACCTGGGGCCCATTCCCGGCATCTGTGCGTCTCCTGTCCTGATCCTGACGCATGCAGTGTGAAGTACAGTGCCTGCGCCGGAGATCCCCGAAGCTCTCCCAAGCAGCCGAGCGTCTCATCGGAGAAGCTCGGAGATGCTTGGCTGCCGGGATAATGACAGAGGCGCCGGAAGTCCCCAAAGCCTCTGTCATTCTCCCGAAGCTCTCCCGACCGCCGAGCGTCTCCGAGCTTCCTAGATAGATCTCAATCTCCGGCCCTGGACCCCCGCGCAAGCAGTGTAAGTCACACTGCCTGCGCCGGGAACGGGACAGGAGAGGCGCGGAGGTCGGAAATGCGCCCCAGGTGAGTTAACGGTTTGTTTTTTAATTTAGAAGGGCTGCGGTCAGGCAGGGGTTAACATGTTCTGGCGTATAAGGCGAAACCCTGACAAACTTCTTAAAAGTCAGGGGTCGTCTTATACGCCCAGTCGCCTTATCCGCCGGAAAATATGGTAATTTAACGTCCCTTTGTTCCAACGGCTAACATATACAGATGTTTACGGCCATTAAATTAAGTGGAGATCCCATTTTTTATCTATCACTATTTGGAACCTTTGCAAAAAAAAAAAATGCAAAAACAGCTGAAAGAACAGGCAAAGGTTTTTAGCTGTTTTAGCAGCACCAGACACAAGCTTAGATGCTGCACATTCGATACATACCTCTATAAAGCGCATCTGTGTCTTATTTCTGCTCTAAAATTGCTTTATTTTATGGGTGTCACCTAGGCGGGGCACCACAGTAGTTTGGCCCTTTCCAGATGAAGCCCCGTCCAGATGACACTGTCCACCAATGAAATAAAGTCAGAGTAAGGGGGATGACAGTATCACTTTAAGTCTTTTTAATGGGGTTTGGTAGTCGAAAAGTGTTCGAGTTTTTGCCATTTGCACCGCTCACGCAGGAGAAGGGAGGACAGCGGCCACGGTTGTGCTCAGCCTGGACTTGACCTCTGCATGCTGTGTTTTTTTCAATTAAAGGAGAAGTCCTATGAACACTAAAATTGACAGGCGGGGGGGGGGGGGGGGGGGAGCGGTTGACAGGACTCCAGAGTGGTGCAACAGAAGCACAGGGACAGGTTCCCTTGTTTGTTCTTCTCTCACCCCCGCTTGCCTGCCTGCCATGACTTCCTCTTTAACACCTGAGCCCTACAGGCACCTGTTTGATCAGTCTCTACTTTCCATTCATTCGCATATTCTCCGCATGATATGACATGAACACATATCTACCTTCTTCTGTGTATGCCAGTATGTACGTGTACCCTCTTTATACAATTCCATGGATCTAACATGGTATTGATTATCTTACAGGAATGACCTGCCAAGCAAGGACATCTTACACAGAGGATGAAGTGCTCTGGGGTCATAGATTTCTTCCGGTCATGTCTCTAGAAGAAGGCTTCTTTCGAGTGGACTACTCCCAGTTCCATGCCACCTTCGAAGTCCCAACCCCATACTATAGTGTGAAGGAACTGGAGGAGAAACAAGCCCCCAGTTCTCCTCTAAACTCTCTCTGCAGTGATAAATATCACCGAGAGAGGGTCTGTTCTTTAGACTACCTCAACGTGTTTGAAGTCGGGAGCAGTTTACTTCCATCCAAGCTTCAAAAACTTAGTCGGGGCAGCGACAATGCCCAGAGGAAACTACTAAGAATGTGCAGCAATAGTGTAGAGAGAGCATGCAGCACCGGGGATCTTCCATTAAAAATACAGCGGATCACAGTCTCTACGTGTGAAGACAGTGAGGAGAACACGCCACTGAAATATTTCAAAGTGAAACCCGAGTGTATGACGCAATCTACCGGAAACCTCCAGCTCCAGAAGAAGACACAGGGAATGCTAACCTTGGGGACAATGCTGGATAGTAACCTACCCGCAAAGCTGAGGAAAATGAATTCTGGCTGCATCAGCTAAATCTATAGGAACCGACCGGGAACTTGCTGGTTCCTAAGTGGGAAAAAAAAAATGGCCTTAAACTTTGTGACAAGAAGAGACTTTCACTGTTCTACATTTTTTTGTCATAAAACATCGTTTTCAACATTAAAACATGCATTGAAAAAGTCTCGTCTTTTCATTGATGCATGAGAAGTGACCCATAGAATATACAATATGTTTTGGAACCTATTGTTCCAGGAAAAAAAAAAAAAAAAAATTGCTAAAAAATAATAAAAACAGTTTTTCTCATCACCGTGAATTAATATTTACTGAATGGAAGTGAACACGAGTCTTCCCGGCACTTTGGTGTTTGCATTTATAAGATTTATCTGTATTGCATGTATAACATGTACATTTAGCAATTTTTCTGATATTTAATGGGGAACTATCAGCAGGTTGGACAAATCTAACCTGCTGATATGTCCCTACTGCACAGGAGACGCAGAGGAGGTAGGTATGTTTCTTACCTTCCTCCTCGGTGCCATTCCGGAGCAGTTAGTTGTGGCAAGACCGTTAGGAGCACCGCCCACCCCCTTAGCGCTGATTTGCCCCACCCCTGGCCAGCCCACTCTATTCATTATCATTAGAAAGAGGTGGGCCACCTGAGGGAGGATCAGCAATATCGGGGAGGGCAGTGCTCCTAATGGTCTTACCGGACCGTGGCACAAATGACTAACTTCCCCGGAATGGAGACATACCTTCCTCCTGGGCGTCTCCTGTGCAATAGGGACATAGCAGCAGGTGAGATTTCTCTAACCTTCTGATTGTTCCCTTTAAAAGGATATTTTATCTCAAATAATACCGTTATACTTGTAGAGCTTGTTAAGTTAAATATTTTTGCAAATACAATCATTCAGCAAACTTGTCTCCTGATATGCTGCTCTTTTTTTCTACCATTGGTGACAGCTTGTTATCTAGGTTACCGACCACCACTCTGTTCTTTTCCCCATAAGGACCTGGCAGGCTCTGCACCCAGGGCAAAAAATCTAGATGCCTTCTCCCCACCTTGCTGCACCCCCCCCCCCTGGCCCGCCCCTAACGCGAGAGGGGCATATGGCAGGCGTACGCCAGGGACAAGGGGCAAATCTGCACTTTTTCCCTGGCATATGCCAAGAGGGCAATGATAATAAATGTCCCCCTATATGTCTATAAATCTACATTATAGCTATATATACACCAGCCAGACCACCGCTTTTTGAGCAGAGTGGTGGTCGGCAACCTAGACAAGGAGCTGTCACCAATGAAAGGGAAAGAGCAGCATATCAGGAGAAGGAGGAAAGTTTGCTAAATTAATGTATTAGCACAAATAGTTGCCTTGATAAGTCCTGTGAGAAAACTGTGCCAGCTGAGATGAGAATACTCCGTTTTTTCTGTCTGTTTAACATAAAGGGGAGGATCAGTTTTCTATTTACTTACATTCTAAAGACAAAAAAAAAAAAAGATCGTTTTTTTTTTAGCATACACGAAAATGTGGTTGACCACGTTTTTCTGTACGCTGAGTAAACATTGGACTCTGATTGTTCCATCTCCATGGATACCTGAACTCCGCACCACTGAGTGGATTTTCTCCTGACAGGTACACTTTAAAGGCTTTTAAGGTAATGGAACCTTATTGATACAGACAGCATTTCTCTCTTTTGTCCTTTTATATATGTACTGTAGAAGCTACACTGATAATGGGGTGGGCTGGTTACATCAGGGCATTTCAAGGGACCTCCATCAAGGGACCTTGTCAGAGTGGACAATGGCTACAAACAGTTTCTGCCTCTGGAGGACCAAACATGTTAATACATTATATGGACAGCCCATTGATATCAACTGGTACCATGCAATGCTTAATCTCCCCAGTAGAGGCGCTGTAGAAAAAATAAACACATCTTACCAGATTGCAGCTGGTAATAAAAACAAAACATCCTATATTCACCTTATTTTACCAGGGACTTTATTAACATATTCTCCTTTAATAGGAATATGACATCAGAAAATCACCTATTGTTTAAATTAAAGGGGTATTCCATTCAAACATAACTTTTGATATGTTGCTGCCCATGGTGAAACTAACAATTTCTTCCATAGTTGTTATTATCTATTCAGTCTCCTTCCCCCAGTTCTGAGCTGCTGCTTCCCGCTGCTCCAGCTCCTCCCCCTTGCTTTTGAGACAGCTAATGTAAACATCACTTTGAATTAGAATGCAGGCACATCCGATTCTGCTTGCAATCCAATTTGCCATTGACCACAGTGTAAAGTAAGACCGGGTGCCGTACTTTACAATGTGAGCACAGACTATGTTCACTAAACTGCGGACGTAGAAAATTGACCCGTCAATTATTTTCTGTGGCCGCAATTAACAACGGTCATAGTATATCCAGTGTATCAACAGTACGGCCGTTGTTTTTTACACTTTAATGGAACTGTACACTGTGAATAAAAATAACGCGTGGTTGCAACCTGAAACAAAGGGCGTTGTCTATTGAATAAACACAGTGTGTGAACGTGGCCTAATACACAGAACAATAGTCGTTAGTTAGAAACTAGAGGATCACACCATTCTCAGTCCCAGCTTCCCTTTTCATCCACCCTTCTCCTACACAATGACTTCTGTACAGGTCACAGAGCAAGTCTAGAAAACTCTGCCATATAGGCCATTATTAATACTTTACTTATGTTGTGTCAACATTGCCAAAGTCTCAATATTTTTAAAAATACTCTCAATATTTTAAACAGGTAAATAAAAAAAACACCCAATTCTTTTGAAAATTCTTTTAAGGGCACAAACACACTTGCCGGATCTGCAGCCAGTCTCCTTGCTGCGTTTTTGCAGCGAGACTCGCTGCAGATCCCAGCCCTATACTTTCATTAGCAGAGAAACTCGCAACAGGGATGTACATCCATGCTGCGATTTTGTCTGCAGCCCGCCCCATTAACCCCCCGGCCGCCGGACATTATACATTACCGGGTCCCCGTTCCTGCTTGCTTCGGGGCTCCCGGTGTCTTCACGGCCCGCCCAGCCAATCAGTGCGCTGCGGCAGGGACCTGGTAATGTATATCCTGCCCGCCCCCCCTGCAGCCCCGATCGCCCCCAGCCCCCGCCCGCATGATCGGGGGGCGCTCGTGCGGTCGGGGGCGATCGTGCGGCCGGGGGCTGCGGGGGGCGATCGGGGCTGCAGGGGGCTGCGGGGGGCGATCGTACGGCCGGGGGGTACGATCATGCGGCCGGGGGGTGCGGGGGGCAATCATGCGGCCGGGGGCGATCGCGGCTGCAGGGGGGGGGGGGTCGATCGTACGGCCTGGGGGTGCGGGGGGCGATCATGCGGCCGGGGGCGATCGGGGCTGCAGGGGGGGCGGGCAGGATATACATTACCAGGTCCCCCTTCCTGCTTGCTTCGGCGGCTCCCGGCACGTTCTGCCCGGCCAATCAGTGCGCTGCCCTGCCGCAGCGCACTGATTGGCCGGGCGGGCCGTGAAGACACCGGGAGCCCCGAAGCAAGCAGGAACGGGGACCCGGTAATGTATAATGTCCGGCGGCTAGGGGGTTAATGGGGTGGGCTGCAGACAAAATCGCATCAGGGATGTACATCCCTGCTGCGAGTTTCTCTGCTAATGAAAGTATAGGGCTGGGATCTGCAGCGAGTCTCGCTGCAAAAACGCAGCAAGGAGACTCGCTGCAGATCCGGCAAGTGGGTTTGTACCCTAAAACAATATTTTAAATGCAATTGAAATTAGAATATCCTTTTAAGGATCAAAGATGTTGGTGGGAGTAACATTTAAAGGTATATAGATGTGTCTATACAATGTATTACCGTATCTGTACGGTTCTGCCACACTGGTAGCTGATACAAATCCAGGAAGTGAAAAAATGGCCCCTGTGCAAATCCACATTGTCTCCAGCTCCTTCTGCTCTCCCCCCTTAGGAGACAAATATCCATGCCTCTGTCTCACATTGTGCCTGTTTGCTGAGATCAGGCTGATGATGCAGACAGGTGGCAGGGTGTGATGTCACAGGAGGCGGGGCTGGATCCCCCAATCCCCAGAGTGATTCACCAGCTCTGACCGGCCAGAAGCAGGTGTTGCACTGATTTCTCTCATTGTGCAGAAGTGTGCAGTGATATTAGGGCTGTGTTCACACATGTTGGAGTGTCATTGCAGTACTGTAGCGTATTCACAAAAATGATGCAGTAACACAAGTAAATGATGCTAAACAGCAGAGAGTATCAGAGCCTTATTGTGGGGCTCAACTTCAAAGATAACAGATGCTTGATCATAATATGTGCGTGAAAAGAAAATGAAAAGAAAAAAAATGAAAAGAAAAAAAAAAATCAAAAAGTTCTTTACTTTATTCTAATATCAGTGTTACAGGTAGAGAATACAGCGTAATGTGTGGTGTTACAGGTAGAGAATACAGTGCTGTGTGGTGTTACAGGTAGAGAATACAGCGTGCTGTGTGGTGTTACAGGTAGAGAATACAGCTCGCTGTGTGGTGTTACAGGTAGAGAATACAGTGTGCTGTGTGGTGTTACAGGTAGAGAATACAGCGTGCTGTGTGGTGTTACAGGAAGAGAATACAGCGTAATGTGTGGTGTTACAGGTAGAGAATACAGTGCTGTGTGGTGTTACAGGTAGAGAATACAGTGTGCTGTGTGGTGTTACAGGTAGAGAATACAGTGCTGTGTGGTGTTACAGCTAGAGAATACAGTGCTGTGTGGTGTTACAGGTAGAGAATACAGCGTGCTGTGTGGTGTTACAGGTAGAGAATACAGTGTGCTGTGTGCTGTTACAGGTAGAGAATACAGTGTGCTGTGTGGTGTTACAGCTAGAGAATACAGCGGGCTGTGTGGTGTTACAGCTAGAGAATACAGTGCTGTGTGGTGTTACAGGTAGAGAATACAGCGTGCTGTGTGGTGTTACAGGTAGAGAATACAGTGTGCTGTGTGGTGTTACAGGTAGAGAATACAGCACTGTGTGGCGTTACAGGTAGAGAATACAGTGTGGTGTTATAGGTAGAGAATATAGCGTGCTGTGTGGTGTTACAGGTAGAGAATACAGCGTGCTGTGTGGTGTTACAGGTAGAGAATACAGTGGTGTTACAGGTAGAGAATACAGTGCGCTGTGTGGTGTTACAGGTAGAGAATAGAGTGCTGTGTGGTGTTACAGGTAGAGAATACAGTGTGATGTGTGGTGTTACAGGTAGAGAATACAGTGTGCTGTGTGGTGTTACAGGTAGAAAATACGGTGCTGTGTGGTGTTACAGGTAGAGAATACAGTGTGCTGTGTGGTGTTACAGGTAGAGAATACAGCGGGCTGTGTGGTGTTACAGGTAGAGAATACAGCACTGTGTGGAGTTACAGGTAGAGAATACAGTGTGCTGTGTGGTGTTACAGGTAGAGAATACAGTGTGCTGTGTGGTGTTACAGGTAGAGAATACAGTGCTGTGTGGTGTTACAGGTAGAGAATGCAGCGTGCTGTGTGGTGTTACAGGTAGAGAATACAGTGCTGTGTGGTGTTACAGGTAGAGAATACAGTGCTGTGTGGTGTTACAGGTAGAGAATACAGTGTGCTGTGTGGTGTTACAGGTAGAGAATACAGTGTGCTGTGTGGTGTTACAGGTAGAGAATACAGGGTGCTGTGTGGTGTTACAGGTAGAGAATACAGCACTGTGTGGCGTTACAGGTAGAGAATACAGTGTGCTGTGTGATGTTACAGGTAGAGAATACAGTGTGATGTTACAAGTAGAGAATACAGCGTGCTGTGTGGTGTTACAGCTAGAGAATACAGGGTGCTGTGTGGTGTTACAGGTAGAGAATACAGCGTGCTGTGTGGTGTTACAGGTAGAGAATACAGCGTGCTGTGTGGTGTTACAGGTAGAGAATACAGCGGGCTGTGTGGTGTTACAGGTAGAGAATACAGCACTGTGTGGAGTTACAGGTAGAGAATACAGTGTGCTGTGTGGTGTTACAGGTAGAGAATACAGGGTGCTGTGTGGTGTTACAGGTAGAGAATACAGTGTGCTGTGTGGTGTTACAGGTAGAGAATACAGCGGGCTGTGTGGTGTTACAGGTAGAGAATACAGCACTGTGTGGAGTTACAGGTAGAGAATACAGTGTGCTGTGTGGTGTTACATGTAGAGAATACAGTGTGCTGTGTGGTGTTACAGGTAGAGAATACAGTGCTGTGTGGTGTTACAGGTAGAGAATACAGTGCTGTGTGGTGTTACAGGTAGAGAATACAGTGCTGTGTGGTGTTACAGGTAGAGAATACAGTGTGATGTGTGGTGTTACAGGTAGAGAATACAGTGCTGTGTGGTGTTACAGGTAGAGAATACAGCGTGCTGTGTGGTGTTACAGGTAGAGAATACAGTGTGCTGTGTGGTGTTACAGGTAGAGAATACAGCGTGCTGTGTGGTGTTACAGGTAGAGAATACAGTGTGCTGTGTGGTGTTACAGGTAGAGAATACAGTGTGGTGTTACAGGTAGAGAATACAGCGTGCTGTGTGGTGTTACAGGTAGAGAATACAGCGTGCTGTGTGGTGTTACAGGTAGAGAATACAGGGTGCTGTGTGGTGTTACAGGTAGAGAATACAGTGCTGTGTGGTGTTACAGGTAGAGAATACAGTGCTGTGTGGTGTTACAGGTAGAGAATACAGCGTGCTGTGTGGTGTTACAGGTAGAGAATACAGCACTGTGTGGTGTTACAGGTAGAGAATACAGCGCTGTGTGGTGTTACAGGTAGAGAATACAGTGCTGTGTGGTGTTACAGGTAGAGAATACAGTGCTGTGTGGTGTTACAGGTAGAGAATACAGTGTGATGTGTGGTGTTACAGGTAGAGAATACAGTGTGATGTGTGGTGTTACAGGTAGAGAATACAGTGCTGTGTGGTGTTACAGGTAGAGAATACAGCGTGCTTTGTGGTGTTACAGGTAGAGAATACAGCGTGCTGTGTGGTGTTACAGGTAGAGAATACAGTGTGCTGTGTGGTGTTACAGGTAGAGAATACAGCGTGCTGTGTGGTGTTACAGGTAGAGAATACAGCGTGCTGTGTGGTGTTACAGGGAGAGGATACAGTGTGCTGTGTGGTGTTACAGGTAGAGAATACAGTGCTGTGTGGTGTTACAGGTAGAGAATACAGCGTGCTGTGTGGTGTTACAGGTAGAGAATACAGCGGGCTGTGTGGTGTTACAGGTAGAGAATACAGCATGCTGTGTGGTGTTACAGGTAGAGAATATAGTGTGCTGTGTGGTGTTACAGGTAGAGAATACAGCGTGCTGTGTGGTGTTACAGGTAGAGAATACAGCGTGCTGTGTGGTGTTACAGGTAGAGAATACAGTGCTGTGTGGTGTTACAGGTAGAGAATACAGTGTGCTGTGTGGTGTTACAGGTAGAGAATATAGTGTGCTGTGTGGTGTTACAGGTAGAGAATACAGCATGCTGTGTGGTGTTATAGGTAGAGAATACAGCGTGCTGTGTGGTGTTACAGGGAGAGAATACAGCGTGCTGTGTGGTGTTACAGGTAGAGAATACAGTGTGCTGTGTGGTAACATAGTAACATAGTAACATAGTAAATAAGGTTGAAAGAAGACAAGAGTCCATCAGGTTCAACCTAGGAGAATCCTACTGTGTTGATCTAGGAAGGCGAAAAACCCCTATGGGGCAGAAGACAACCGCCCCACCACATGGAGAAACTCCCCCCCTCCCCCCCTCCCCCCCCCCCCCCCCGACTGCAATGGCAACCAGAACAATACCCGGATCAACGTATCACCAGAAATCTAATGCCCATAACTTGTTATATTATATTGTTCAAGAAAAGTATCAAGTCCTCCCTTGAACTTATTTAATGAATCGGCCATGACAACATCATGTGGCAGAGAGTTCCACAGTCTTACCACTCGCACAGTAAAGAACCCGCGTCGATGCTGATGATGAAATCTTCTTTCCTCTAGACGTAGAGGATGCCCCCTTGTCATTGTTACAGACCTAGGAGTAAAAAGACCACTACAAAGATCTCTGTACTGTCCATTCATATATTTGTACATTGTGATCAGATCGCCCCTAAGACGTCTTTTTTCTAGCGTAAATAACCCCAAGCTTGATAACCTGTCTTGGTACTGTAACCCACCCATTCCCTTAATGACCTTTGTTGCCCTCCTCTGCACCCGCTCCAGTTCACCTATGTCCTTCTTATATACCGGTGCCCAAAACTGTACACAGTATTCCATATGTGGTCTGACCAGTGATTTATAAAGAGGCAAAACTATGTTCTCATCTTTAGCATCTATACCTCTTTTGATGCACCCCATTATTTTATTAGCCTTGGCAGCTGCTGCCTGGCACTGATCACTAAAGTTGAGTTTACTGTCCACCAATACCCCCAGGTCCTTTTCGGAAGTACTTTTACCCAGTGTTTTATTATTTAGCACATAACTGTACTTATTATTTCTATGGCCCAAATGCATAACCTTACATTTATCCACATTAAACTTCATTTGCCATTTCTCCGCCCAAGCCTCTAGCTTCTCCAAATCCCTCTGTAATATGATATTATCCTCCTCTGTACTGATTACTTTACCCAGTTTAGTATCATCTGCAAAAATGGAGATTCTACTCTGTAGCCCCTCTACAAGATCATTAATAAAAATATTAAAAAGAAGTGGACCCAACACTGACCCCTGTGGTACCCCACTAGTAACTAAAACCCAATCTGAATATTTTCCATCAATGACCACCCTCTGTTTTCTATCACACAACCAGTTACTTACCCATTTGCATACGTTTTCCCCGAGTCCCAGCATCCTCATTTTGTAGACCAACCTTTCATGCGGCACAGTATCAAATGCCTTTGAAAAGTCCAGATACACAACATCCACAGCCTCCCCCAGGTCCAGTCTATAACTTACCTCTTCATAGAAGCCGATCAGATTAGTCTGACAGGACCGATCCCTCATAAATCCATGCTGGTGCTGCGTCATAAGATTATTTTCATTAAGATACTCTAGTATAGCATCTCTTACAATCCCCTCAAATACTTTACCTACTATAGATGTTAGACTTACGGGCCTGTAGTTTCCAGGATCACTCCTTGACCCCTTCTTGAATATCGGTACCACATTAGCTATGCGCCAGTCCTGTGGAACAATCCCTGTCGTAATAGAATCTTTAAATATTAGGAATAACGGTCTGTCCAACACAGTATTTAATTCTTGCAAAACTCTAGGATGGATACCTTCTGGGCCCGGTGACTTATGGATTTTAATGTTTTTAAGGCGTTTCCCCACTTCTTGTTGTGTTAGGCAGGTGAGATTTATGGGAGGATTAACATTATCCCTAGTCATGTCGTCTGTTATGGGATTCTCCTCTGTGAATACCGTAGAGAAGAATGTATTTAGTAGATTGGCCTTTTCCTCTTCCCCCTCCACCATTACACCCAGATTATTTTTGAGGGGACCAACATTTTCGGTTTTAAGTCTTTTGTTATTTATATAAGTGAAGAACATTTTGGGATTTGTTTTACTTTCTGTGGCTATCCTTCTTTCTGTTGCTATTTTTGCTTCTTTTATTTGCGTTTTACACATTCTATTCTTCAGTCTATAGTTGCTCAATGCTTCCCCACTACCTTCTTGTTTTAGTTGTCTGAATGCTTGTTTCTTATCATTTATTGCACCCCTTACAGCTGAAGTTAACCACATTGGATTTCTCTTATTTCTACTACGTTTATTCCCATATGGTATGTGTAGTTCACACGATTTACCCAGGATGCTCTTAAATATGTCCCATTTCTCTTGTGTACTTTTATTTCTGAAGGCATTGTCCCAGTCTATGTTCCCAAGGTCCTCTCTTAGTTTTTGGAAATTAGCCTTCCTGAAATTTAATGTTTTTGTAGCCCCTCTACTAATAATTTTATTGAAGGATAATTGAAAACTTACTATGTTATGGTCACTATTACCTAGGTGACCCCCCACCTCTATTTTTGATATTCTGTCGGGCCTATTGGTTAAGATCAGGTCCAGAAGGGCCCCCCCTCTTGTTGGTTCCTCTACTAGTTGGGAAAGGTAATTATCTTTTACTATTTCCAAAAACACGCTTCCCTTCCTGGAGCTGCAGGTTTCTGCTTTCCAGTTTATATTTGGGTAGTTAAAGTCCCCCATAATAATGACTTCCCCCTGCTTCGCTGCCGCATCTATTTGTCTTATAAGAAGATTTTCTGATTTTTCCACTATACTTGGAGGTTTATAACTCACTCCTATAAGAATTTTATTATTCTTCGTCCCTCCCCTTATTTCTACCCAAAGAGACTCCACATTATCATCACATATATCCTCCCGCAGAATAGGCTTAAGGCATGATTTAACATATAGACAGACCCCTCCCCCTTTCTTATTTTTACGGTCATTTCTGAATAGACTATAACCCAGGATATTAACAGCCCAGTCATAACTCTCATCCAGCCATGTCTCGCTTATCCCCACTATATCATATTTCTCTTCAACCATTATGAGTTCTAATTCCTCAGCTTTATTAGTGAGGCTTCGAGCATTAGTATACATACATTTAATATATTTGTCCATATTCCCTTTCCTCTTGTCACTAGTGACTGTTCTAACCCCTCCCGCCGCTCCACCCCCAGTTCCATAATCTAGGCCCAGCTCTCCATCTACTCTGTCTTTACTCACTATATTGTTGTTGCCCTCCCCCCCGGGCCCTAGTTTAAACACTCCTCCAACCTCTTAGCCATCTTCTCCCCCAGCACGGCTGCACCCTCCCCATTGAGATGCAGCCCGTCCCTACCGTACAGCCTGTAACCGACCGAGAAGTCGGCCCAGTTCTCCATGAACCCAAACCCCTCTATCCTACACCAGCTCTTGAGCCACTTATTTACCTCCCTAATCTCCCGCTGTCTCTCAGGTGTGGCTCGTGGTACAGGTAATATTTCAGAGAATATCACCTTGGAGGTCCTAGTTTTTAGCTTCCTGCCTAAGTCCCTGAAATCGTTTTTAAGGACCCGCCACCTACCTCTAACTTTATCATTGGTGCCAATGTGCACCATGACTGCTGGGTCATCGCCAGCCCCTCCCAGTAATCTGTCAGCCCGATCCGCGATGTGACGAACTCGAGCGCCAGGAAGGCAACACACTGTTCGACGATCCCGGTCTTTGTGACAGATTGCCCTGTCTGTCCCCCTAATAATTGAGTCCCCCACTACCAGTACCTGCCTGGCCTGCCCTGAACTCCTGTTTCCCACCTTACTGGAGCAGACACCCCCCTGGCTTTCAGAGGCAGTGTCCTGCTGCAGCAATGCCACCCCTGAATCAACATCCCCCTCATCCGCCAATTTGGCAAACTTGTTGGGGTGTGCCAGATCAGGACTGGCCTCCCTCACACTCTTCCCTCTACCCCTTTTTCTAACTGTGACCCAACTAGCTGCCTCTTCCTCCTGTACCTCCATGCTATCACACTCTCCCCCATCTACCCCTTGGAGTGCTTGCTCAGTGAGCACCAGACCCCTTTCCAGTTTGCTAATGCATCTCAATCGTTGCAGCTGCTCATTTAGATCCAGGATCTGGGCTTCCAAACCAGCAACATGCACACATCTCCCACAATGGTATGCACCCTCGATCGGTTGTTCAAGGATTGCATACATCGCACAAGATGTACATTGGGCCGCATTGTCAAACATGGCGCTCATTTATATGGGGATATTATGTATAAAGAAAGAAAAAACAAACAAGCAACAAAAGCAAACAATGTGTTCAAAAGTAAATAAACAATTTGTTTTCCTCTAAAACGCCCAAATCTAAAGTCCCAGAATATTAAAGTCCCACACTTGAGACAAAAACACACTTCAGATCAAAAACTCGCACGCTCCAAAACTCGCTCACAATACAATATAAAAGCACTTAGCTTGCAGAGTTTGTTGCTTCTGGCTCCTGTGTTGGAAGAGACTGGCAGGCTTCACACAGATGTAATTTATCAACTCTTAATTAGCAATCAGTCCCCTCCCCCTCCACCTGTGTAACCTCCAGCAAGCTTGTGTATATACAGGCTATAGTAATGTGTCCCAAGTAAACCAGGTACAATGTATATAACCCCTAGGAAAATAAATACAGATAAACTAATCTATAGTACCTTGCTATATACTATATGTGTACAGAGATTTGTTATCTATAAACCCAGTAAGGACAGATATCACTCAGTAACAGGTATGTTATATACTCCTTCCCAGAATATTAAAGTCCCACACTTGAGACAAAAACACACTTCAGGTGTTACAGGTAGAGAATACAGCATGCTGTGTGGTGTTACAGGTAGAGAATACAGTGTGCTGTGTGGTGTTACAGGTAGAGAATACAGCGTGCTGTGTGGTGTTACAGGTAGAGAATACAGTGTGCTGTGTGGTGTTACAGATAGAGAATACAATGTGCAGTGTGGTGTTACAGGCAGAGAATACAATGTGCTGTGTGGTGTTACAGGGAGAGAATACAGCGTGCTGTGTGGTGTTACAGGTAGAGAATACAGTGTACTGTGTGGTGTTACAGGTAGAGAATACAATGTGCTGTGTGGTGTTACAGGGAGAGAATACAGCGTGCTGTGTGGTGTTACAGGTAGAGAATACAGTGTGCTGTGTGGTGTTACAGGTAGAGAATACAGCGTGCTGTGTGGTGTTACAGGTAGAGAATACAGAGTGCTGTGCGGGTGGGACCACAATGAAATCATAAATTGCTGCAAATAATTCAGTAACACAATGAAACTGCAATGTGTGAACACAGCCTAGATGTTCTGCAAAGGATTTGGGCAGGGAAATAGGCAATGTGGAGGACTGTGATGAACAGCTGAGGGAAAGCATTGCATTCTGGAACCTGTAGTACTGTATACAACTGATAAACCAGGAAATACAGAAACAGAAAACAGAACAAACCCCCCCAAACAAATGGATTTTTGATAGTTTTAAAAAATGAAATGGATAGGTAAGTAATCCTATATGCTTCTGCAGAAGTTTCATTTTTTTTAACCTCTACCTGGAGTTCCCCTTTAAGTACCTATGGCTTGGGTACAAACATACCATGTTTCTTCCTTGACGAAAAAGTTAATTTCCATAGAACAAGTCACAGTTTCCACTAAGAAACCATCTTCAACCAATTCTGTCTTCCTGTTATCAATATATCTATAGCCACAGTAATTGCCCCCCCTCCCCCGTCACTGACACAACAAGACAACCGCTAATTTCTCAAGGACAAATCTGCCTTGGAACTTTGTTCTCCACATGCCATGTGTGGGATACAGCATGATGTGCACAAATATACTATTTGCATATTTCATTTGCTTTATGTTTTAAGGGAAGTCCCACACAGAGGCTATTATTAGTGCTGTAAGTATTAAATTACACAGTGAGACCACCAGAAGCATGCATTAAGATTGTTTGTCTGAGCTCTCCATGCACTTCCTACAATGAGCCCAAAACTACAATAGAAATCCAACGTCCATTACATCCGCAGTGAACGCTCCAGCTATTATATCCGATTTTATGTAACATTATAAGCAGCAATAAGGGGGAAAATAACAGTATTGTTTGCTTAGCTTTAGATATACCGGCCCTGTAGGCTTCATGTACTCTCACTCACCTCTTTTACTTTGTATGCTCTATATACTGTCCATCTGGTGTGATTGGAATTGTATAATAATAATAATAATTATTATTATTATTATTATTAGTGATTTTTTTTTCTCTAATTTTCCATTTTACTATCTATATCAGGGATGTCAACCTCACGCCCCCCAGATGTTACGAAGCTACAATTCCCATCACGCCAGGGATGAAGGGAGTTGTGGTTTTGCAATAGCTGGATGGTCCCAGTTTGACACCCTGATCTATATTATAAATTAATCCTGAAATCTTTCATTCTGACCACTAGGCTTAAAGGAGAAGTCCGGTAAAATGTTTTATTAAAGCATTGTGTTGTCCCCCAAAAGTTATACAAATGCCCAATATACACTTATTACAGGAAATGCACATAAAGTGCTCTATTCCCTGCACTTAATACTACATCAAGGCTTCACTTCCTGGATAACATGGTGATGTCACTTCCTGGATAACATGGTGATGTCACTTCCTGGATAACATGGTGATGTCACTTCCTGGATGACATGGTGATGTAATTTCCTGGAAAACATGGTGATGTCACTTTCTGGATAACATAGTGATGTCACTTCCTGGGTAACATGGTGATGTCACGACCCGACTCCCAGAGCTGTGCGGGCTGTGGCTGCTGGAGAGGATGATGGTAGGGGGACACTGAGGGACACAGGGCACTGGACGGACACTGAGCATCCCCCTGCCATCATCCTCTCCAGCAGCCACAGCCCGCACAGCTCTGGGAGTCGGGTCGTGACATCACCATGTTATCCAGGAAGTGACATCACTATGTTATCCAGAAAGTGACATCACCATGTTATCCAGGAAGTGACATCACCATGTTATCCAGGAAGTGACATCACTATGTTATCCAGAAAGTGACATTACCATGTTATCCAGGAAGTGACATTACCATGAAATCCAGGAAGTGACATCACTATGTTATTCAGGAAGTGACATCACCATGTTATCCAGAAAGTGACATCACCATGGTATCCAGGAAGTGACATCACCATGTTATCCAGGAAGTGACATCACCATGTTATTCAGGAAGTGAAGCCTTGATGGAGTAGTAAGTGCAGGGAAAATAAGATTGGGTTCACACTACGTAATAAGGCTGGGTTCACACTACGTTTTTGCGATCCGTTTTTTTGCAAAAAAACATGCATTTGTGTGCATCCATTTTGATCCTTTTTTCCATTGACTTCCATTATGAAAAAAAAACTGATCCTTTTTTTTAACATAGGCTGGGTTCACACTGCATTTTTGCAATCCGTTTTTTCATCCGTTTTTTTGCAAAAAATGGATGAAAAAAACGGATGCATTTGTGTGCATCCGTTTTGATCCGTTTTTCCATTGACTTCGATTGTAAAAAAAAAGAATCAAAACGGGTCCGTTTTATTTTGAAGGACACTAATGCATCCTTTTTCTTTCACCCGTTTTTCATCCGTTTTTTGCAAAAAACGGATTGCAAATACGTATTGCAAAAACGCAGTGTGAACCTAGCCTTACACAAAAATGTTTTTGTATTAGTTAAAAAAAAAAAAGGATCAGTTTTGATCCTTTATTTTATAAGGGAAGTCAATGGAAAAACAGATCAAAACGGATATACACAAATGCATCTGTTTTTTGAAAGAAAAAAACGGATTGCAAAAACGTAGTGTTAACCCACATTGTGATTTGTATAACTTTTGGGGGGCAATACAATATTTTAAGAAAAATTTTCGCCGGACTTTAAAGCTAAGGTGAATCTTCCTGTTCTATACAGATCACTTTCCAAGAGTTTCCTTTAAATCATCACGGACTGGAATACAGGTGACACCAGCAGGGCCGCCGATAGGGCAGTACAAGTGGTACTGCCGTATGGGGCCCGGACCCTAAGAGACACGGTAGGGGGCCCGGCGGGCCCGCCGGCCGCCGCCCCCCGACCGCTACGCTAGGGGGGCCCGCACGGCCCCCCTTGCCAACTGTTTTTGAGCATCCCGAAAAGCTGCGGCCACGCAGCTTCTCGGGATGCACTGATCGCTTTAATGTTCCGCCCGCACAGCGGGCGGAACATTAAAGCGATCAGAATACAGGAGAAGGACCTGTCAGCGTCCTCCTCCTGTATTCTCTCCCATAGGCTGCCGGCACTTCATACCAGCAGCCTATGGGAGGCCGGGCCGTGGTCATGTGCCCCTCCGGCAGGCGTGATGATGTGACGTCATCACGTCTGCCGGAAGTCCCGTCCCTGCGGCTCGCAAGATGGAGCCCGAAGAGGAGGAGGAAGAGTTGCTGCCTGCACAGCGCGGATTAGGTGAGTAGGATGTTTGTTTTTTTTAGGGGCACCTCTAGGGGCATTATTAGTGTATGGGGGCACCTCTGGGGACATTATTAGTGTATGGGGGCACCTCTGGGGGCATTATTGGTCTACGGGGGCACCTCTGGGGGCATTATTGGTGTATGGGGGCACCTCTGGGGGCATTATTGGTGTATGGGGGCACCTCTGGGGGCATTATTGGTGTATGGGGGCACCTCTGGGGGCATTATTAGTGTATGGGGGCACCTCTGGGGGCATTATTGGTCTACAGGGGCACCTCTGGGGGCATTATTGGTGTATGGGGGCACCTCTGGGGGCATTATTAGTATATGGGGGCACCTCTGGGGGCATTATTAGTGTATGGGGGCACCTCTGGGGGCATTATTAGTGTATAGGGGCACCTCTGGGGGCATTATTGGTCTACAGGGGCACCTCTGGGGGCATTATTGGTGTAAGGGGGCACCTCTGGGGGCATTATTGGTGTATGGGGGCACCTCTGGGGGCATTATTAGTATATGGGGGCACCTCTGGGGGCATTATTGGTATATGGGGGCACCTCTGGGGGCATTATTGGTGTATGGGGGCACCTCTGGGGGCATTATTGGTGTATGGGGGCACCTCTGGGGGCATTATTAGTGTATGGGGGCACCTCTGGGGGCATTATTAGTATATGGGGGCACCTCTGGGGGCATTATTAGTATATGGGGGCACCTCTGGGGGCATTATTAGTGTATGGGCGCACCTCTGGGGGCATTATTAGCTCATGGGGGAACCTCTGGGGGCATTATTAGTATATGGGGGGCACCTCTGGGGGCATTATTAGTATATGGGGGGCACCTCTGGGGGCATTATTAGTTCATGGGGGCACCTCTGGGGGCATTATTAGTATATGGGGGGCACCTCTGGGGGCATTATTAGTTCATGGGGGCACCTCTGGGGGCATTATTAGTATATGGGGGGCACCTCTGGGGGCATTATTAGTTCATGGGGGCACCTCTGGGGGCATTATTAGTTCATGGGGGCACCTCTGGGGGCATTATTAGTATATGGGGGCACCTTTGGGGGCATTATTAGTATATGGGGGCACCTCTGGGGGCATTATTAGTATATGGGGGCACCTCTGGGGGCATTATTAGTATATGGGGGCACCTCTGGGGGCATTATTAGTATATGGGGCCACCTCTGGGGGCATTATTAGTATATGGGGGCACCTCTGGGGGCATTATTAGTATATGGGGGCACCTCTGGGGGCATTATTAGTATATGGGGGCACCTCTGGGGGCATTATTAACTCATGGGGGCATCTCTGGGGGCATTATTAGTGCATGGGGGTACCTGTGGGGGCATTATTAGTTCATGGGGGCCACCTCTAGGGGCATTATTAGCTCATGGGGGCACAGCTGGGAATCCTACATACAGGGGGCATCCCACACAGCGCAGTTACTATGGGAGCTTACAGGGGGGAGAAAGGAAAGGAAGTTGCTAGAAATGTGCGGAGCCTAAATTGTTTGTCTCGCAGGTTCTAAGGGGATGAAACGTATCTGGAAGGAATCATCATGGAGGTCTGGGCCGGATGGAGAGGAAAAGGGAAAGTGACGCCTCAGATCAAAGAAGACGTCACCTGTGAGTCCCTGTATGACACTTTTCTTATTTTGTAGAACATCATTTAGTAGGGGCGCCCCGAGGTGACAGCTACTACATTATCTGTACTCAGAGATATCACTGTGTTATCTGTGGTGTTACATAGGACTGCAGGTGACATCTACATTATCTGTACTCAGAGATATCACTGTGTTATCTGTAGTGTTACATAGGACTGCAGGTGACAGCTACTACATTATCTGTACTCAAGAGATATCACTGTGTTATCTGTGGTGTTACATAGGACTGCAGGTGACTACTACATTATCTGTACTCAGAGATATCACTGTGTTATCTGTGGTGTTACATAGGACTGCAGGTGACATCTACATTATCTGTACTCAGAGGGATATCACTGTGTTATCTGTGCTGTTACATAGGACTGCAGGTGACATCTACTACATGATCTATACTCAGAGGTATCACTGTGTTATCTGTGCTGTTACATAGGACTGCAGGTGAAATCTACTACATTATCTGTACTCAGAGATACCATTGTGTTATGTGGTGTTACATAGGACTGCAGGTGATATCAGGTGATTTCTCCAGGTTGCAGAAGTTCAAACTTCATCGTGCCCTGGTGTGCTGGTGTCTGTATACATGTGTGCTGGTGTCTGTATGTGTGTATACATGTGTGCTGGTGTCTGTATACATGTGTGCTGGTGTCTGTGTGTGAGATCAATTCTAGATAACTGGCTCATATACCCCATTTTCCCCAGTGGCTTAAAATGTAACCTCTGTTATACAGTTATAGAATTGTAGAAATTAAATGTGAACAAGGTGCAATTCAAATAGACACTTACTTGTATAGCTGCCTCTTGTGCTCTGTATGCAGTGCATTATATTCACCCTTGCAACGTACAATTTATAGCGTGTCTACAAGCCCAGCGGGGCTCATTATGATGGAGACTAAAACTTATACAAGAGTGGGGTAGGGGTTCCCCTGTATTCAGAATGCTGTTGAGTGCTCGGCAATGCCCCATCTGGGATTATTGAATTTTCGAGGGTCTATGCAGAGCAGGATAAAGACACCTCTGCTGCACAAACAGGATCTCCTAGAAAGCGTTCTCACCGCCATGTATTCGCTATCACTGGCTTGGGTGAGCTAAACTAGTCTGCCTGGGGGGGGGGGGGGGTGATTTGTATATGCTCACTAACATGGAACAGCCTCATTATATTAGCCTTATCAACATTCTATGTTAGTGAGCATACCGGGGGGGGATATTGGTGAACATATACAAATCAAACAGCCCCCCAGACCCTCGAAATTCAATAACCCCAAACGGGGCATTGCCTAGTACTCAACAGCATTCTGAATACAGGGGAACCCCTACCCCACTCTTGTATAAGTTTTAGTCTCCATCATAATGAGCCCCGCTGGGCTTGTAGACACGCTATAAGTTGTATGTTGCAGGGGTGAATATAATGCACTGCATACAGAGCACAAGAGGCAGCTATACAAGTAAGTGTCTATTTGAATTGCACCTTGTTCACATTTAATTTCTACAATTTTATAACTGTATAACAGAGGTTACATTTTAAGCCACTGGGGAAAATGGGGAATATGAGCCAGTTCTCTAGAATTGATCTGAACCAAATTATACCTCCCAGCAAGGCGTGGGGCGAACACACTATTTTTTTTTTTTTTTTTTTTTTTATTAATGTGGGGGGGCCCAGACACTTTGGTTGTATGGGGCCCCGAAATTCCTGATGGCGGCCCTGGACACCAGTATATAGATAAGATGGGCACCGGCACAAGTATTTCCATTACAGGATCTCTCATACACAGATGGATCCTCTTTTCCTTCTCAGTTTACTGTGTGCTAGAGGGGAGGAGTTCTATCCCCCGTAATAAGCTCGGTGGGGGACCTGTGAGTCACTGTATAAGGTCATATGTATATATATATATATATATATATATATATATATATATATATATATATATAAAGAACACTTATTTGGTATCTGCGACTGGGACACACATTGTGTTTACTGTGTATTATACTACATTACATAATGTAAGAACCACATTTCAATTCTATTTACTATAGGTATAAATACACCATCCAGACCACTGATTTTAGACCAGAGTGGTGGTCGGTAACCTAGACAACCAGCTGTAAACAATGCCAGGGAAAGAGAAGCATATCAGGAGAAGGAGGCAAGTTTGCTAAATGAATGAACTTACAAATAATACCTGCAAATATAACTATGTTAGGGGAAATACCCCTATAAAGAGGAGAAAAATGTTTTTAAATCAACTAATGTCAGAAAGTTATATAGATTTGTAAATGACTTCTATTTTAAAAATCTCCAGTCTTCCAGTACTTATCAGCTGCTGTACATCCTGCAGGAAATGACGTATTCTCTCCAGTCTGACACAGTGCTCTCTGCTGCCACCTCTGTCCATGTCAGGAACTGTCCAGAGCAGCAGAGGTTTTCTATGGGAAGTTGCTGCTGCTCTGGACAGTTCCTGACATGAACAGAGGTGGCAGCAGAGAGCACTGTGTCAGACTGGAAAGAATACATCACTTCCTGCATGACATACAGCAGCTGGTAAGTACTGGAAGTCTTGAGAATTTTAAAAAAGAAGTAATTACACATCTGTATAACTTTCTGACACAAGTTGATTTGAAGCAAAATGACTTTGGCCGGAGTTTCCCTTTAAGTCGACGAGCCCTACAAGCATAAGTATATTAGTTGACATGAGAATACCACTTTAATTCTCCGAGTTCTGACAGTTCTATCTGTCTGGACAGTTGAATTCAGAGGAGGCCACAATTTTCCATTATGAACGGTTTTTACCTTTTAATTAGATCGATGACTATCGACCACGAGCAATTTTACACAGATCGCTGAAGAAACTGCGGCCAAATGCGTAAAAACTCTAAGGTGCCGCGGGGATGGTGCTGGGAGTGTGTAGCAGGTGCACAGATTGCATACACAACAAGGCTCAGTGCGCAGTCATTGCCAGTAAATATTTGCAGACACAAGTCAGTGGAAAGTCATTTCAGGTTGCCATAAAACCCATCCATCCGCGCGGCAATAAACGTGTTATCAGCGCCCAGGCGGCAGCGGCCGAGGATCCACCTTGTAACCGCAGAATGTTTGCAGGTGCAGATTGGAGGAGATAACTGTGACATACTGTAGGCTTAATTGCTTCCTACATTAGCTCGCTTTCGGAGATTTTAATGGAAGCGTACACACGTATTTATATTTAATGGAGGTGTAATAGCCCGCCATCGCATCATATTACTGATCGGCCTGCCATTTTTTTTTTTTTTATTATTTTCCGACAGAATTTTGCAGCCATTTCTTCGGGATTTGTATAGAAAACGCATTTGCTGAAAAGCTGGCGGCGAATGACAGCAAATACATGTGTTGATGGAATATATGGTAATTGTAACAATGCAATACAGTACATTTCAAGGGAACAGGGATGAAGAATTAATAGGGGGGCCGCATTAGAAGACGCAATTGGTTCATATGCAACCGCCTGCCTTGGGAAATAATTGCTGGAGAGAAGTCATTCATAGTGGGATGATATTTGTAGGCATAGTGCTAGGGTGTATATATATATATATATATATATATATACAATGTTGTACTGTAATTGTTATACAGCACAAGGGAAAGGCTGAACTACTTGTTTGGGAGAAACCTAATAAAATTCAATGAATTTATCCTACACTGGATTGTAAGGATGTAGTGTCAGGAGCCGGCCGTCATGCTCGGCTCCCGACACCGCCGCAGCGTGCAGCCAGACTCCTGCAAGTTCCAATGGCGCCCCTGGTAAGCAGCCTGGCTGGTTGTGGGGTGCGCGCCAACGGTGTCCCTGGTAACCGGCCCGTCCAGTTGTGGGGAGTACGCCAATGGCATCTCTGGTAACCAGCCCGGCCGATTGTGGGGAGCGCGCCAACGGCGTCCCTGGTAAGCGGGCCAGCTGGTTGTGGGGAGCGCTAACTGCGTCTCTGTTAACCAGCCCGGTCAGTTGTGGGGTGAGCGCCAACGGCATCCCTGTAACCGGCCCGGCTGGATGTGGGGAGTGCGCCAATGGCGCCCCTGGTAACCAGCCCCACTCCAGACTCCATAAAACTACCACCCCTATCATGTCACATTGCCTGTGATAGAGCCTCTTTAGAGTGTGACCAAGCTAGCGTTGTATCCTGATTGTGATTTCCCTGGTTTCCTGGCTTGACTTTCTGTCTATTCCCTTGACTTCCGATTCCGTACCGATAGATACCGACCCGGCTAGTGGACACAGCGATTATTGCGTTTGTTTTGTCTTGTTTCCGTCTTTGTGTTACACTTACTGTATATCAGCACAGCGACTAGTCTTCAGGTTGGGGCCGGCCTGCTAAAGAGCCGATAACTCAAAGAGGAAGGGACAGCGGGGTGGGTGCCAGTGTTAGGGCTTCAGTTTCCTCTGTCTCTAGGTCCCAGCCTGACATGCAGCTAGTAGAGATGAGCGCAATAGAAGCATGCTGGAGTCCAATCGTTTTGCATTTGGTTGCCGGTGGCTGGATGCAGCCCTAGAAAGTCCTGGAAAACATGGATACAGACTAGGATCCTGCTCTGTGGAATAGCACTAGGTGAGCACTAGTCAGTTAAAGGAGAAGTCCCGCGAAAATTTTTATTAAAGTATTGTATTGCCCCCCAAAACTTATACAAATCGCCATTATACACTTATTACGGGAAATACACATAAAGGGCTTTTTTCCCTGCACTTACTACTGCATCAAGACTTCACTTCCTGAATAAACATGGTGATGTCACTTCCTGAATAAACATGGTGATGAGACTTCCTGGATAAAATGGGGATGTGACGACGACCCGAATCCCAGAGCTGTGCGGGCTGTGGCTGCTGGAGAGGATCATCCATCATCTTCTCCTGCAGCCACAGACCGCACAGCTCTGGGAGTCGGGTCGTGACATCACCATGTTATCCAGGAAGTGACATCACCATGTTATCCAGGAAGTGAGAGCACCATGTTATCCAGGAAGTGACATCACCATGTTATCCAGGAAGTGACATCACCATGTTATCCAGGAAGTGAGAGCACCATGTTATCCAGGAAGTGGCATCACCATTTTATCCAGGAAGTGACATCACCATGTTATCCAGGAAGTGACATCACCATTTTATCCAGGAAGTGGCATCACCATTTTATCCAGGAAGTGGCATCACCATTTTATCCAGGAAGTGACATCACCCTGTTATCCAGGAAGTGACATCACCATGTTATCCAGGAAGTGAAGCCTTGATGCAGTAGTAAATGCAGGGGGAAAAAACACTTAATAAGTGTTTCCCGTAATAAGTGTATTCTGGTCATTTGTATAACTTTTGGGGGCCAATGCAATACTTTAATAACATTTTTCACTGGACTTTTCCTTTAAGCCAAAAAAAGGGAACTCCACCTAAAACCACACAAACGGAGACAAAAATTACACTTTTCTGGCCTCCATCATGGCTGGATACTGTATGAGCCATGAGATTAACTGATGCATACAGCAGCCAGACATCCCTTTACATGGTGTGAAAAGAGCCTTACACCTCTGCAATAATGGAATATGGACCATTTATCCTGTTCCTACAAACATGCATAGAAAATTCACAACCCCCCCCCCCCCCCCCCAAAAAAGAAAAAACATACCCCAACCCCTTTTTTATCCTCTCCATACATTTGGACCTATCTCTTTCAAAGCAACCTTGGCGTTTTGCCATAGGCTTAAATGGAAATCATTGAAGACTGAAAACGTTGCCCATTATTTTGAGTATTAAACAACGGCTGTTATTTTACTAAAAAAGACAATGTGTGAACATGGCCTAAACAAGTAGCCATCCCTTAAGCCCTCTCAGTAAGGAGTGCTGGCATGGGTCATCACGTGGGATATGCACCCTCCTTGTCCTTTGAGCAGAGACTTTTAGGCTCCGTGCACATAGAGCAAAAGTGACAGAATTCTCCGTCGCGGAATGCCGCCAGCCTCCCTGTCATAGTGACAGTCTATGGGAGGCTGGTGCGCCTCCTCTCTCCGCGCTGAAAAATAAACATATTCTCCATGATTATAAATTCCAAAGGTGGATTAACTTTACCATAGGCCCCGGCTGTTCACCCAACCTGGGCCCGCCCACCCCAATGTAACTATGGCAACACTACCGGGGTGGTCATAGTACGGGATGGATAATGTCATATTTATTATGTAATGATTATCAGGCAGCTCTGTGCTCACTTTTCATTTTCTAAATTTTTAATTTGGTGCCTAAATTACTTAAAGGGGAACTATCAGCAGGTTTGACGAATCTAACTTTCTTACCTTCCACCTCGGCACCAGTCCTGCACTGTTAGTTGGAGTAAACTCTGGTCACCCTGTATCTTCCTGCCCCTGCCCCAGACTGGTCACCCTGTATCCTTCTGCCCCCACCTCAGACTGGTTCCCCTATATCCCCCTGCCCCCACCCAAGACTGGTCACCTTATATCCTCCTGACCCCACCCCAGACTGGTCACCTTATATCCTCCTGACCCCACCCCAGACTGGTCACCCTGTATCCTTCTGCCCCCATCCCAGACCGGTCACCCTATATCCTCCTGACCCCACCCCAGACTGGTCACCCTGTATCCTTCTGCCCCCACCCCAGACTGGTCACCCTGTATCCTTCTGCCCCCACCCCAGACCGGACACCCTATATCCTCCTGACCCCACCCCAGACTGGTTACCCTATATCCTCCTGACCCCACCCCAGACTGGTCACCCTGCACCCCTCTCTTCACTCATTGTCCTCTCTGTCCCTTTTCCACATAACAGTAGCTGTAGTCTTCCTCCTCCACAGTGCAGATTGTACAGGACCTATGGTGACATAGTCACATGTTAAAGCGGTACTCCAGCGAAAAGATTTTTTCCAGTAAGTAAAACACATTAGAGAGTTATATAACTTTGTAATGTGCTTCAATCACCTATCTGCCCCCCTTTCCTATCTTTTCCCCCCTCAATCCCCCACCAGGAAGTGAAGTAAACTAATGACTGTTGACCCCAGGCTGTTCTGTGGCAGCCATTTTGTCACAATGACATCATCAAGACGGAGGCGGGTCTAAGCCCTGTTAAGCAAGCCTCTCTTTGACTCAGATTGCTCAGATCTGATTGGCTGAGCAAGATGTAAGCCATATAACAGTTCTAAAGAGTCAGTTAGAAATCACAGGAGACAAAGTGCATCATGGGAAAGCCCAAACCAGGAAGTAAAGAAAAAATGAAGCCACCAACTGGAGCTTCAGGGACTTGCAAACAGCGGGAAAAAACGGAGACAGAGGGATAGTAAATGTAAAAACTATGTTTATGATTGATTGTTTTTTTTTTCTCAGCGCTGGAGTACCCCTTTAAGGTCCATCAGTATGTTCTCCAATGTTACAGAATTGTCTCCTGGCTGCAGTTTTGCTCTGATTTGTGCAAAACTGTAGATCATGGTAGAACTGTAGCCAGAAGACAATACCCCACTGAAAGTATAAGTCAGTTTGGGGGGCCATGGGCCCCGGGTTACCGCCCAAAATGGACCTATTGAAATCTGCTACTGCTGCCCCTGGTATTAGCAGTCGGTGGGTGCAGTTTATCGGGAGGGACAGGTCCAACGTCAGCAGGGAATAATGATTCTCTATCTCCTTGTCTGTGCAGTCACACAGACGAGGGATTATTGGGAGGCAATGACAGTAAAGCACTTATGGGTATTCGGCAGGCTGAAGGCCATAAACATCTCCAGGTTCCCAATCAATATCTGATTCTCTGTAACACCAATATGAATGTCCGGGAGACAATATAATTGCGTAGAGGACACGGATTACATTGTATACAACACAGTGTGGATAGTATTAGGAAATTGCCTTTATAGTATGTACCATACATATTTAGGATATGTGCCCACAATGTAAAAATAGGAGAAAATAATATGGATTAGGTTAATTAATAACAGCTCCTATTAGTTTAGTTAACGAAGTCCGTTCTTTTCACTGAAAAGAACAGCCGTTGGTAATGAAGTCAATACATTTGCATTGATTTCAATGCAACAACGGCCTTCGCATATACACACAGTATACACTACAGCCGTTGTTGACGTGGCCACGGAAAATAATGAATATGTCTATTTTCTACAGCCGCACTTCTGCGAACACTGGTTATAAAAAAAAAGAGCTGTGCACACAATGTAAAGTACAGCTGCTGGCCGTTCTTTACATTGTGGGCAATGCTTAATTGGATTGCAGACACACCCAAAGGGGCCCGCAATCCAAATAAAAATAAAATAGCGTTTAGTATCGGCCAGGTGAACATGCAAGACAGCGGCCATTGTTTGACACTGCTAACAATAGCCGTGTCAATACATTGTGTGCCTTAGGGTCCTATTACACGGGACAATTATCATGTGGAAAATCGTTATATTGTTTGAATTTAAACGATAATCGTTCTGTGTAATTGCAGGCAACGATCGAAAAATCGTTTTTGTGTCGTTGATAGTCGATTTAGATCTGACCCTAAGATCATTGTTAATGGTTCAGTGTAATTCCACATCTGTTCGCTGTAGTTCCACAGGTTCCTAATGGTTCAGTGTAATTCCACAACCTTCCTTCGCTGGGATCAGATAAAGTAAACGATCCTAACGACTATCATTCTGTGTAATATGGTGAACGATTTCAGGTAAATGATAAACAATCTAATTTGCGATCATTTATCATTAATCGCTAATCGTTAAAAATCACTTTGTCTAATAGGACAATTGTAGCGCGTTCACATGTAACGAGTTTGCAGTGGATTTTTCGCTGCGAGCTTCATAGCAAATCTGCTGCGATAATAGGTATCATTACAGTTTATGGCGCTGATTATTATTCCGCTGTGGGAATGAAGTGACGGCCATGTGTAACTAATTAGCTGCCAGTAAAAATAATAAACAGCCAATGCTTACCTGCCTGCGTTCCCTTGTCATGCTCCTGCTTAACCCCTAGACGACCCTGGACGTAGCGGTACGTCCTGAGCTATGAAGCGCGCTTCATAGCAGGTGGGGACAGGCTGCAATCAGCATTAACTCCTCGGCCTCGGCGTTTAAGTGTAAGTGACAGGGGTGTCCCCTGTCACTTACCGATTGGGACCCCCGCAGTGTGACTGCAGGGGTCCCGATTGTTAAAACAGACCGCCGGAGGTCTCTCACCTGCCTCCGTGCGGTCCGATCGGCGCTCTGGTCACTGAGCCTGCACAGGCAGGCTCAATGAGCAGAGCGCCAATAACACTGATCAATGCTATGCCTATGGCATTGCAATGATCAGTGTAAAAATCAAAGTATTGTAATGTACAAGTCCCCCAAAGGGACCTAAAATGTATAAAATAATAAATAAAACGTATAAAGATAAATAAACATATAATATACCGTAGCGTGAGTAATTGTCCGATCTATTAAAATATGACAAGCTTCATTGCGAACGGTGAACGGCATAGACGAAAAGAGGGAAAGAAGTGCGCGGATTACTGATTTTATGTTACATTATACATAAAAAAAAATTATAAAAAGTGATCAAAACGTCCGATCTTCACAAATATGGTATTAATAAAAACTAGAGATCATGGCGGAAAAAATGACACCCCATACAGCCCCATAGGTGAAAAAATAAAACTGTTATAAGCATCACAATAGGTCCATTTCACCCCTGTAGTATATAGCCCCCCTGTGACCTCTCCCCCTGTAGTATATAGCCCCCTGTGCTCACCCCTGTAGTATATAGCCCCCCCTGTGACCTCTCCCCCTGTAGTATATAGCCCCTCTGTGACCTCTCCCCCTGTAGTATATAGCCCCCTGTGACCTCTTCCCCTGTAGTATATAGACCCTGTGACCTCTCCCCCCTGTAGCATATAGCCCCCCCTGTGCGCTCTCCCTTTAGTTTATAGACCCCCTGAGCTCCCTCCTGTAGTATATAGACCTACCCAGTAGTATATAGCCCCCTGTGAGCTCCCTCCAGTAGTATATAGCCCACCTGTGTGCTCTCCCCAGTAGTATATAGCCCACCTGTGTGCTCTCCCCTGTAGTATATAGCCTCCCTGTGACCTCCCACCTGTAGTATATAGCCCCCCTGTGACCTCTCCCACCTGTAGTATATAGCCCCCCTGTGACCTCTCCCCCCTGTAGTATATAGCCCCCCTGTTACCTCTCCCCCTGTAGTATATAGCCCCCCTGTGCGCTCTCCCCCTGTAGTGTATAGACCCCCTTGAGCTCCCCCCTGTAGTATATAGACACCCCCCCAGTAGTATATAGCCCCGAGACAAAAAAACAAAAACAAATCACAACTCACCTAGCACCTCGCTCCCCCCCCCCGCACACGTCTTCTCCTTTTCTCATGTCGGTCCGGCCCCCGGCTTATTTGCGCTCTCTGGGGATGTCCCGGAGATTCCCCAGCAGAGCGCGCATCAGAAACCTCAGTGGATGCCGCTGGCCTGTACTTCCGGGAAGTTCAGGCCGGCGGCATACACTGAGCTCACAGGTGCGCGCTCTGCTGGGGAATCCCCGTGACATCCCCAGAGAGCGCGAATAAGCCGGGAGCCGGACAGACACTGCCCCCAGCCCCACAGGCGTACTGACATCTAAGGACAGTACGCCTATGGGGCGGGAGGCAGTGCGGTGGGGAGAGGGACACATGGGAGCCGGGGCGGTTGGGAGGTCTGACCAGGGGTCCGGACAGCTGGCCTCCGCGGTCCGCCAGTTGAGGACCCCTGCTATAGAGTAATAGTATCCTGTCGCTTTTACCATATAGTGCATTACGTAGACACAGGAACCCCCCAAACGTTACCATATTGCATTCTTTTTTACGATTTCACCTATTTATATCTTCATAAATAATATATTTGGGATTCCGTCATACATGTTATGGTAAAATGAAAGACGCCATTACACAGTACAACTATTCCTGTAATAAACAAGCCATTACATGACCCTGTAGATAGAAAACTGAAAGTGCTGGAGCTCTTAGAAGGGGAGGAGGGAAAAACGAAAGCGCAAAGATCAAAATTTGCCTGGTCCACTGGGTCATTTTGGGCCTGGTCCTTAAAGGGTTAAGTCCCCGGGTCCCTGCTCACTGACAGCTCACTACAGCCAGTGATTGGCTAGGCTAGGTTCCCACAATGTAAAAGTCCTTCTTTCATAACAATGTCCGTCATTGAACAAACAACGTCCGCATTTAAAAAAAATAACGGACATTACTTGCGCAATTACGGTCGTTGTTAAGAAAGAGGGACACCATTTTTACATAGTTTGAGCCGTATTTTCAGCATAAAATAAAATTTGTGGCCGAGAACAAATGTGTGAGTATAGCCCTAAAGTCCAATAACGAGACTTGTGTACTCACAGTTCATGTATAACAGTGATTTGCAAAACTACAACTCTCAGCATTTTGCCATGTTGCCATGATTTCCATGAACATTGCAAAAATAGCGTCCAAAGAGCATAAAAAATGCACAAGAAACGTCAAGTGTGAACAGTTCTCAGGTGTGGATTATATAGAAGTAGATAATATAAAGAACAGATGTTTCTTTACTCTTTTTTTTCTCCTATAGGTTTTGTAAAGTGTCCGGTGAATTGTGTTTTGTTTTGTTTTTGTTTTTTGTTAAGAATTGTAGCCTGCAATGAGTCAGCTACTGTGCTGCACGCGTTTCTGATACAGCACTTACAGGGATTCTGTGAACATGATTGAAGGCATAAAGATTATTATTATTAGGTTGTTGTTGTATAATAAATCTACCATTTTCACTTGAAGAAAAAAGAACATGGAAATAAAACAAGTGACCAGGTAAGGAAACTGCAGAATGCAGAGAGGAAAGAAAAATAGGTAATAAAAGAGTGACCTCTAGTGGCTAGATGGGAGTAATGTCAGCAGGAGAAGACAGGAACAATGCTTTGTACTGGACGTTATTACCCTGTGATCAGTGGTGCAGCTACCGCGGTTGCAGTGGTCGCTTCTGTGGCCGGGCCCCCTAGCCACGGCACTGCCCCCCTGCCCCGCCCCCCCTCACCGTCTTCCCGTCCGATTAAACACTCTTGTGACCACAAGCAGTGTATTGCTGTGTTTTCCCCTAGCTGATGTGCAGCTCCCTGGGGGTGTCCCTGGGACCCCAGGGAGCTGTGTAAAATCTCGGGCCAGACCGACACTGCAGGGAAAGAGAGGAGAAACGAGCTGCAATGGGGGAGCAAATTGTTAGGTGAGTTGTGCTTTTTTTTCCTTATTATCTTCTTTGCAGGGGCCATTTATAAGGGGGACAACACAGGGTGGGCATCTATAAAGTGGACAACATAAGGGGGCAATCTATATGGGGGACAACATAAGCTATCTATAAGCTTCTATTCATAGGTCACACAGACCCATGGCCGCTGCTAAGCTGCAAGCGCCAGAGCTGGGTAGGGGTCCCAGGATCAGTGCTGCTTACCCCTCAGCCGGTGAGAGGAGGTAGCAGCTAAGAGTGCACTCACACTGTAGTTGCCCTCGGCCCCTCATCCTAGGCCGCCAGGACACTCCAGCTCTAGTGTATCGAGCCCAGGGCCCTTCAGCGCTGTACAGTTACTGCACCATCCAGGAGAGGAAGTTACCTCAGGCCGCTCCTCCATGCCTGCAGGGGAGATGGTGCTCAGGAGGAGCAGCCAGACTGGAAGCCAGAGCGAGGAAGCCCCCTACCCCGGCAGAGCCGTCCCGACAGAGAAACAGCTGTGAGTGTACACTCTGCTTCCAGTATCTGATTTACTGAGAGTGGGGGCTGAGTGGGGGCTATGGCAGGGCAGTGGGGGCTATGACAGTGGAGTGGGGGCTGAGTGGGGGCTATGGCAGGGCAGTGGGGGCTATGACAGCGGAGTGGGGGCTGAGTGGGGGCTATGGCAGGGCAGTGGGGGCTATGACAGCGGAGTGGGGGCTGAGTGGGGGCTATGGCAGGGCAGTGGGGGCTATGACAGCGGAGTGGGGGCTGAGTGGGGGCTATGGCAGGGCAGTGGGGGCTATGACAGCGGAGTGGGGGATATTGGGGGGGAGGGGTTCGCTGACTGTTCTTGTCTCCTCATCTGTATCTTTGTTAATTACAGCAGGTCAGGTTTAACCCTTCCACTGCTCTTCTGCTGCTAATGTAACAGAAGTATCTATAGGAAAGCAGTCAAAGTATATTATGTGTCCCTAAAGGCCCTATTCCACAGAGCAATTATCGGACGATATCGGCCAATATTCGTCCTGTGGAATAGAAGGCAACGATCATCCGACATCTTTCAAGTCGGCTGATTGTGGCACTCGTTTGTCTTTGAAACAAGTTGAAAAACAAACGACTGTTATAGCAGCGATCTGCTGCCGCTGCTCCGCGGAATAGGAGTGGCAGCAGCAAATCGCTACTATCCTCTATGGGCTGCCCGGACGATCTAGAGATCACCCAGGCAGCCCCCACTGCGTGTAGACCCTTTACTGCTACTATTTGATAACTATAACTGCAAGTTAGACATATAGTGAGTTTTAGTTTTTGTAGTAACCCTGTGTGTGCCACCATTGCTAAATCCTGAAATTTCTGCCTGTGGGGAGGGGGCCAGGTTGTGGTTTTGGAGTTGTGTGGCACTGCGTTGAGAATGGTGGTGGGTCCAAGTTCACCTTCTGCACCAGGGCCGTGAGACATTAGCTAAGCCCCTGCACACACAGGGAGAGCATCCACGCCCCTTGCCCATGCGGGATAAGAACTCAGGACCTGAGCTGCCCCAACCATCAGCTGCCAACTGCCATAGACAAGTACAGGCTGAGGCCTTAGCCAGAGTGCCGTATGCAAATGAGGAGCCAGACAGCAGTTGATGGTGCTAGTGGTGGCAGAAATGTCAGCAAAGCGTCACTTCAGGGGACTATTAAGACCCGGAAAGAGTGTGGCCATGATTTTTTGGCCAGCCTTTTTTCATCGACTGGTCCATAAGAAAATGGCTCCAGGTCTCTCCCCAATGTACGGTCCTAAGCTCCTGGAGGGGTATAAATACCAAGCTAGCCCACTCATATAGTGTGAAGGGATGGCAGGGCATCACTCATTCAAGGACCCTCAATGCTAAGAAAATAAGAGGTAAAGGACCCAACAAACAGTAATCATTGAGGCCTTTCACCATTGCAATGCCTTACTATCACTTTTGGCTTTTTCTTTTTGCACACAATTATTACTTTTTCATTTCTTTTCTTTTCTGGGGGACAGAGGAATCACAGCCATTTCCCCATGCCCTCTATCAGTGCAAAACCCACCGCCTCTCCACCCCACCGCCCACTACTATGACCCCTTCAACTACCTACTCATCTGCCTCAGCTCTGCTACATTAACCCCCTAGCACACTCTCGGCTCTGCTGCATCACATGTAGAATCCAACGTTCGGCACTTTAGCTGGCAGAGGTGCCCAGGGGAAAATCCAACAGGTGTAGTAAACTCTGGCACTCACGTTTTTTGGGGAACTGAAGATGTGCTTTATTCACACACATGGTACGCCGCACGCGTTCCGTTCTGCTGCATCAACCTGCCTTGTCTTGTTACACCTTAGGTGGCGGCACCCTGCAAACTAACTAGGCGTCGCTGTGGGCAGGGGAATCATCACTTGGCCAGGGGCCGTTGCTGTAAGCCGAGCCCTGTTTGTCAATCATCCAGAACCGGGAGCAGAGGGGGAGCAAGGAGGTGGGGCTGGTACATTTTGGCTATGCCATTTCATACCCCTTCAGGTATTTGTGTGCCTTTGTTTTGATCCATTTTTATCTGTTTTTCCATTGACTTCCATAATAAAAAAATAAACAAATAAAAAAAGATCAAAACACATCAGTTTTTTCTTTAGCGTACACAAAAACTTGGTCGACCACGTTATTGTGTACGCTAAAGAAAAACCATAAATATCTACAAAAAGGTTCACAGTAGAGGAACTTAATCACCCCTATTCTCAGTATAGCCCACTAGTAAGTTATAGCCATGGGTGTCACTCTACTCAATTAACAGAAAAACCCACCATAAAGATGAATACACAACAGAAAACTATGGGCATAGATTCTGAATCACTGCAAAATTTATTTATCATAATTATGACGATAACATAATAAAAACAATATATAAAAACTCACTAAAAATATTTAAAAACAACCAGGTACAGTACATATATAATAGACAACAACATAGGATGAATGGGTGATCAAATATTAGGTGCGTCGCAATGGTATGTTATTCCCTACAAATAAACCGCTATTCCAGCAATATTATGGCACAAGACAAACCAGAGATAATTATAAACCTTATCAGCACTCACCCATTCCACCTATGAGGGTCACAGCTGTCCCTACGTACGTTTCACCTCAACCGGGCTTCTTCAGGGAACTATCCCCCTAAATCCCCCTCTCCCTTATATACATACCGGGCCTCATTATGGATTAGCCCCGCTTCCGGGCTTGTCGGCGCGCCGGACCGGAAGTCAAGATATTCCGGACCGGAAGTCATAATATTTGAGTGATTTATACAAAAAATGAATACATTCTTACTACAATTATATATACTACAAAAGTGACTTGTGCTATATTAAAAACATAAGTGAATTATTACAAAGCAAAAAAGTGCGCAAGTGCTGCGCAAAAAAATACACTAAATTTATGTATGCTGCAAAAGTGACTAGTGCTATATCGAAAGCATGAATAAAGTATTACAAAGCAAAAAAGTGCAGAAAACGCTACCAAACCGCAAGTGCAAAAAACGCATTTTATATTTTTTATTATTAGTTATATATTACAAATCATTATAATTACTATTATTTCATGTGCAAAATTTATTTAAAAAATCTTATATCCAATAATATCCCCTTCAGTTATTAACAGAAATATCAAGAATGCTGTCCCACTTTCTTATCTTCTTGAGGTACCCGAAACCTAAATATAGATAGAAAATCTGTATAACAGAGTTTAGAATAGAAAGAAATATAGTGGAAAAAAGATGGAAGGAAAAAGAAAGACATTAATATCATAAAAATACAATAATTTAAAAAGATTATGGATTCATAGAAATGGAACAAAGCTACAATTTTCATTTAGTCCTGAAGGGGCTACTGTACCTAACACTGTAATCCAGCGGCACTCCTTCTGGGCCAGGATCCTCCTCACATTGCCTCCTCTATTACCGACCTTGACCTTTTCAATCCCTCTGACCTGAAAGCTTTTTGGATCACTTCCATGGAATAATTTGAAGTGTCGGGGGATAGTTTTAAGGGAATCAATATCATCTGTGTCTTTGGCTGCCACTATACCTCTCACGTGTTCCCTTATGCAGTCAAGCCCACATATATCTTGCCGCAGCCACATGTGGCATAATACACCACATGTGTACTATTACAGGACACATAGTCCCGAATCGTATATTGTCTTGTGCCGTCGGCATTTTGAAACGTCCCTATCCTAGTGACATTCGGGCATGCCACACAGTTTCCACATGGGTAACATCCTTGTTTCGGAGTAATTTGCCCAAATGGATTTTCTACTTTTGGAACATAGTGGCTCTTCACCAAAAGATCTTTCAAGTTTTTTCCCCTTTTAGCTGTCATTGCCGGGGCTGGAGGAAGTTTACAGGCCAACACTGGGTCTGTAGTTAAGACCTGCCAGTGTTTATGCAATATTTTCCGCATCATTTCCCATCTACAGTTATATGTTGACACAAATCTCACAGTCCCATCACTTTTTTTATTTCTTATCCCTGTCTTTAGGGTATCCTTCCTTTTTGTCTGCTTAGCTCGTCTAAACACTCTCTCTATCACTCTCTTGCTGTATCCTCTCTCTCTAAACCGATTCTTTAAATCCTCCGCTTGAGTCTCAAATTTGGACTCAGGGGAGCATATTCGACGCATCCTTAGGAACTGTCCAGTTGGGACAGCCCTAATGGTCGCCGGTGTGTGTGCTGAGGATGCATAGAGCAACGAATTTGTGGAGTTTTTTTTGCGGAATACATCCGTCTGTAGCATACCTAAATCATCACTCTCAATCAGAATATCCAAAAACTCTACCCTCTTTGGATCACTTTTATAGGTAAGTCTGATGTTTAGGTTATTGCGGTTGAGCTCATCCATAAAGCTCCCCAGTTGGGACTCCGACCCCTGCCAAATAAACAAAACGTCATCAATATATCTAAGCCAGCACCGGACATGGGTGGCGGCCTGGGCGCCCCCACACTGGAATACCCCCCTTTCCCAGAACCCTAGAAAGAGGTTGGCGTATGAAGGCGCACAGGCCGCCCCCATGGCCGTGCCACGTGACTGTAAATAAAAATTATCCTTGAACACAAAAAAATTGTGCGTCAAAACGAACTGTAATAATTCCAAAATTAAACGGCAGGTGTCGGAGTCCCACTGGCTCGCCCCCAGGAAGAACTCAACCGCAAGCAGACCATCTTCATGCCCTATACAAGTGTACAGCGACTCAACATCTGCTGTCACTAGTAGCATGTCTGGATCCACAAAGATCCCATCAATCCGTGCCAGGGCATCCGAGGTGTCTTTAATATAGGAGGGTAGATTACCGACTAATGGTTTCAAGTAATAGTCTATAAATTTGCAGATTGGGTCACAAAGACCATCTACCCCAGACACAATCGGACGTCCCGGAGGATTGAGGGGATCTTTGTGGATCTTGGGGAGGAGATAAAATTTTTGGGATCTGTGGCCAGTTTTGTGTCAACCCCTCAACAATTTTTTTTGGGGATGATTCCCTCTTCACAGGCTCGTTCTAGAATTTTATGTAATTCAATTGAGAAAGATCCCAAGGGATTAAAAGTCAGTTTTTTATAGGTATTTTTATCCCTTAACTGCCGTAATGCCTCACGTTGATATTTTGATGTCGGCCATACTACTACATTCCCCCCTTTGTCCGCCATTTTAAATACAATATCATCCAAAGCCCGCGGATCTTTAAGTGCTATGCGTTGTTGATGAGTAAGATTATCTCCTATCATAGATGAGGAGATTTCTTTAAACTCTTTTTCTACTAATTTAGTGAAGATCTCGATCTGCGGGCAAAGAGACAAAGGGGGAAATGTTTTGGACCGTGGTAGGGCACTGGGGGGAAACATACCTGTACCCTGTCTGTGTTGTTCTTGTAGGAGTTCCTCCAATATATGTATTGCTTCCCTTTCCTCAGCACTAAAGTCGCTGCCACAGTCATCTTTCTTAGAGTGTAATGCCATCAGCATCAGTTTTCTTGAAAATAATTGCAAATCTTTTAGTGCTGTAAAATAATCAAAATGATTACTGGGTGAAAAGGTCAGGCCCATAGACAGAACATCTATCTGGATATCAGAAAGGCAATGTGAGGATAGATTTATTACCTCAAGTCCCTGTTTGGATCTCTTTCCATACTGGATTGGATTCCATTTTGTTTCCATCTATAGACTCTATTTTCTTGAGAGTCACAGAGGTCACGTTGGAATTTTTTTGTTTTCACTGCACAGATATCTTTCTCCCACTTTGTAAAGTCACTATTAAGCTCACTATTCATCTTCTCCAAGGCATCTTTAGAGAGACCATCACTTAGTTTAGTTTGGATTTTATCCACTTCCTCTTCTAGACAACCCAAGGTTTTTATATTGGACTGGATTAATAATTCCATAAACCCACGAGCACATTTGTTTGAGAGATCCTCCCATTTACTTTTAAAATCTTGTATACGTAATCCCACTTGTATACGTAATCCCCTTGGAATCAGACCTCTCAACAGATATTTTTCAAGAAACGCTTTGTTCCACCACAGTCTGGTTCTCTTTTGCAGGATCTCCTTCAATTCCTTTATGGAGTCCCTCATCTCATTATCCTGTACACCAGAACCCATATTCGGGTTATCCTTAACCCTTTGAGGACCAGGCCCAAAATGACCCAGTGGACCGCGCAAATTTTGATCTTAGTGTTTCCGTTTTTCCCTCCTCCCCTTCTAAGAGCTCCAGCACTTTCAGTTTTTTATCTACAAGGCCATGTAAGGGCTTATTTGTTACAGGAATAGTTGTACTGTGTAATGGCGTCATTCATTTTACCATAACATGTATGACGGAACCCAAATATATTATTTATGAAGATATAAATTGGTGAAATCGCAAAAAAGAATGCAATATGGTAACGTTTGGGGGGTTCCTGTGTCTACGTAATGCACTATATGGTAACAGCGACATGATACTATTATTCTATAGGTCAGCCCGAACACAACCATATGCAGGTTACACAGATTCTCTAATGTTATATATTTTTTTTAAATGAAATCCTTTTTTTTGGCAATTAATTATAAATAAAATGGGCCTATTGTGACGCTTATAACGGTTTTATTTTTTCACCTACGGGGCTGTATGGGTTGTCATTTTTTCCGCCATGATCTCTAGTTTTTATTAATACCATATGTGTGAAGATCGGACGTTTTGATCACTTTTTATTAATTTTTTTTAATATATAATGTAACATAAAATCGGTAATCCGCGCACTTTTTTCCCTCTTTTCGTGTACGCCGTTTACCGTGCGCAATGACGCTTGTTATATTTTCATAGATTGGACAATTACGCACGCTACGGTATATTATATGTTTATTTGTTTATTTATTTTTATATGTTTTATTTATATAATGGGAAAGGGGGGTGATTTCAACTTTTATTGGGGGAGGGGTTTTGGGGTAGTGTGTTAGTGTTTATAACTTTTTTTTTTTTTTACACATTTGAAGTCCCTTTGGGGGACTTGTACATACATTACTTTGATTTCTACACTGATGAATGCTATGCCATAGGCATAGCATTGATCAGTGTTATCGGCGATCTGCTCATTGAGCCTGCCTGTGCAGGCTCAGTGTAGCAGATCGCCGATCGGACCGCACGGAGGCAGGTGAGAGACCTCCGGCGGCCCGTTTTACCAGTCACACTGCGGGGGTCCCGATCGGTAAGTGACAGGGGACTCCCCCTGTCACTTACACTTAAACGCCGCGGTCGCGGCGTTTAAGGAGTTAATGACACGCGGCAGCGCGATCGCTGCAGCGTGTCATTGCCGGTGAGGTCCCGGCTGCTGATTGCAGCCGGCCCCCACCTGCTATGAAGCGCGCTCTGCTCCGAAGCACGCTTCATAGCGGGAGAAACACCCAGGGCGTACAGTTACGCCCTAAGTCGTCTGGGGGTTAAACACTTCATCTAGCTGTAGTAGCCATGATTGATCTCGTGATTTATAGTCCATATTGGACACTGAACCGCAAGCTGTGAAAACACACAAAAAACAATAAATATATACAAAAAGGTTCACAGTAGAGGAACTTAATCACCCTTATTCTCAGTATAGCCCACTAGTAAGTTATAGCCATGGGTGTCACTCTACTCAATTAACAGAAAAACCCACCATAAAGATGAATACACAACAGAAAACTATGGACATAGATTCTGAATCACTGCAAAATTTATTTATCATAATTATGATGATAACATAATAAAAACAATATATAAAAACTCATTAAAAACAACCAGGTACAGTACAGTACAGTAAAGAAAAAACATGCGTTTGATCCTCTTATTGATCAGTTTTTTTGTTTGCAAAAAGGGATGAAAAAAATTGACTAAATGGACTAGGCATAAAAGCACTTGCGTCTAATGATAATTTTTGCGCCACAACCGTAAACTTTTACGCAGCCCAAAAAAGCTCCTCCTGCTCAAAAAATAGTGCAGATGATGCAGTGATGGTACAGCGCCATCTACTGTCAGTGCTATGTAAGCGCTGTACTGTATCTCCTAACAGGAGGAAGCAGCGGTGTATCTGAGTATGATGTAAAAAAAAAATTATATATATATATATAACCACTTTTCAACAAATTAGAGATAAAGTGAGTAAAGCAGTGAAGTGATAACATTATGGCTTTGAGGGATATATTCAGGGTTAGGCTGTTTTACACCCCCCGGTATAAAGTTTATCCACAGGGGTATACTGTGGCCTGGGCTAGACTATACCCAGGTTTATAGTATGGCCTAGGCTCTATTACACCCCTGGGTATGAAAATATATACCCTGGTGTATACTGTGTCCTGGGCCAGGGGTGAGAAAACTGAAGTAATAACATTATGGCCGGGAGAGATATAGCATTGTCTAGGCTGTTTTACACAGGGTACAGGGTTTACAGGGTTTTTTCCCCGGGTTATACTGTGGCCTGGTTCAAAATCAGATGGCTATATTCTGGCCTGGAGTTTGGCCTATTTTACACAGCGGGGTATAGCTTGTCCTAGGCTATTTTATACCCTGGGTTATTTTCTGGTCTGGACGGGTATAGTTTGGCCTAGGCTATTATATACCCCGGGGTATACTCCGGCCAAGGCCAAACTATACCCGGTCCTTTGGTAGCCCAGTCTGACACTTGATGGGGGTGGAGGGTGCCGCTGAGTGAGGTCCCGGGGGGTGCCACCAGCGCCAACTAGCTGTTGGTGCCCAATGCGATTGTCCATCCCGCCCAGTGCTAGAAACGGCCCTGAGTAGATGGTGGAGAGAGACAGAAACAAAGAAAGAGTTCTTGCTGAAGCCTGTATCTGGGCCTGGCCCTTGTCAGGAGCCACAGTTTACAGATTTCTTATAAGAGACTTTTAGAGAACCACTATGCAGTGCTAAACCCAATGGTGGGCTAACTGTCACTTGGGTTCAACCTTGCCTATGCCAGGGATTCCTATACAGTCAGGACTATCCAAGTCAAGAATAGTCTGCAGTGGAGCAAATAGCATAAGCTGAAGTACTCCACTGGATCTTGCTCGGCCTACTCGGGTAATCTTCAGAGGTTAGTTTTGCAAGCCTAGGACTCATACTACCAAACCTGACCCTCGCTGGACTTGTTTGTTTTCTTCTTCTTCACTTATTCTGAGCATTCAAGTAAAGTGTTATCCATGTTTAAGTGCTGGACTCTGTACTTATTCCTTTTTGCTGCCCCTGCACCCACACATTGTGCTACCTTTACAAACCCCTAGTGTCCAGGGTTAGGTATCACCACTGTCACAAATGCCCAAGCAAAAACACCAGCAAACCCGGGCCATAACAATATCATTACTTGATAAATGTCAAATAAACATGTTCACATGTCAGAATCCATGCCAAAACCTCCATCAGATCTGCTAACAGAACCTATCCCGTGTATGTGAATGGGGTCTCTGCAACCCTGTTCACACATAGCAGAACATTTCTAGATGCATTTTCTCTGCCACCATAGAAGAAATCACTTACAGAAATAAGGGAGCATGCGACTTGTTTTGATTGGAAACACAGAGAATTAGTCACATTGAATGACAGGGAGACCAGTCGTCGCCAGAAATACATACTGGATGCAATCCTGATGGCTGGATGCAAGCCTGATGGCTGAACAGACTGTTCACATTGCCCTTACAGCCTCTTGTCAGGGTTGCTTTTACTTTTTACTGCAAGAACAGCTGAGCATGTAAACATCGGAAATCTTGGAGGAACCCCAACAGACCCAATTATAAGTCAATAGGGTCCACAGTCACTGCGTAGATGGGTGTCGTACAATGGATCTGGCACAAAAAGACGCCATGAGGCCAGTATGAACATAGCTTTACACAGGTTAGATCTGCTCCAACATATTCCCTTCAGTTTACATTTGTTGAAGATACAACCATTCTGGCGGCAATGCAATAGAAACAAAAGGATATAAATGCTACATAACCCTTTATGTGTTGCAGATAGAATTAGTTTATTCATGAAGCAATATTGACATCTAGTGGTAGGATGTGGTATTACAGCCCAAAGGACTGCACATCTGACAAACTAAGGCTATGTTCACACACCATCTCTTTTTGGCCGTTTCATGACGCCCATCATTTTGAGGCCAAATAACGACCGTTATTTCACAAAGATGGCCGTTATTTGTACAATCTGGCCTTGTCAAATGGCCAAAAAAGGCTATGTTCACATCTTTTTTAAAGCTTTTTTTTTTTTTTTTTAACTACAAATCAGAGGGCTGTATTTTACATACATTTTGCAGCCGTAATTGCAATGTCTTTTCTTTTTTTTTTAATAATGCACCAGTGCCCTATGGATGCCGCAAGAAACACGTCCCACTGGTCTTATGGATCTATTGAAAATTCTACGCCGCTGTCGTGCCAGGAGGGTAAGTGTTTTTAACATGGCTGTAGAATGCAGTTGCGTTGTATTGACGTTGTGTTACAGCGCAGTTCATGTGGAATACCATTGTACTGTGTCTGTACTGCACAGAAAATGTAATGTGTGAACAAAGCCTAAGAGAAAATAACCCATTTAACCCTCTACCCAAGCTATTTTGGAATCAGTGCACAACTATGCAGGGGGATGTTAAAATGTATATCTATAACAGCATGCTATGTGTTTACAAGAATTAACACAGGTCTATACAAAAAATAACAAACAGGTGAACTTAAAGTGACTGTACCACCAGGCCCAGGCTGAAGCACTGGAGGCGGACCGACCCACCCTTAGTGGGAGGAAACCCTAGCCCCTCTATGATAGGGTTCCATTGATTCTAATGGAGTCATGTCATGGAGGGGCGGGGTTTCTTCCCACTGGGGGTGGGTCGGCCCGCCTCCAGTGCTTCAGCCTGGGCCTGGTGGTACAGTCACTTTATCCATGCCCCTGCCTCTGATGCGCTACTTTGTAGTCCCGTTAACAGCAGCTGACTGTCATCTTCAGCTGGAAACCGGGTACGTCACTGCCTGGCTGAGCAATGCAGCATTGCAGCTAGTAGAGCTGCGCTACAAGGCACAAGGAGGGGGGAGTTTGCGTGCTTATTTTCTCCCTCCCAAATCCCCCCCCCCCCGCCTGCTTATTTTAGTGTTTGTGGGATTTCTCCTGCTTGTTTATGTGTACACTGCGCAATTCCGGATTCTGACACTCGCCCCTGCGCACTCCTGCTTGACTCTCCACCCATCCCATAAACTCCATTCTATGCTCAGGCAGATTCCGCCATCTGCCGAAAGAATTGACGTGTCAATTCTTTGGGTGAACTGCGGAATCCGTCTGAGCATAGAATGGAGTCTATGGGACGGGCGGAGAGTCGAGGGAGGGGAATCAGCGGGATGTTATCCGTGCAGATTCCTTAGTGTGCACATACTCTAAGGCTATGTTCGCACACAGTATTTTGGTCAGTATTTTGCAACCAAAACCAGGAGTGGATGGAAAACACAGAAAAACTATATTCACACGCTGTAGAAATAGTCGTCATTTAATGGCAAATAACACACAACAATGTGTCATTGTTTTAAAATAACAGCAATTACTTGCCATTACATGACGGCCATCCACTCAATTTCAGCACCTTGTGAACAGAGCCTTTCTGTGTTTTCCATCCACTTCTGGATTTGTGTGCGAACATAGCTTAACCCTTTCACGACCATGGGTCATCGATTTCTCAATGCCCAGGTCGTTTTTGAATATCAGCTTATGGGATAATAATGATCCCATAAGCTGATGTCCCTATGTCTGCCCCCTCTCCTCTGTCCCCTGCCGCTGTCACAATCTTGTGACAGCGGCAGGGGAAAGAGGGGAAAGAGGGGAGGGGGCAGAGCCCAGGGCCGCGCGCCCTGCCTCCCCCCCCCCCCTGCTGAGAGTTGCGGCAGGTCCCCGGCTATCACTGATAACGCACCCTTAAGAGGCCATTCACACCTACGTGATATATTGTCCGTGCATGGACTGTATACTGCAGACCAGCCTCAGGCTTCTGGTTTCCATGGCTACCATTGGGGCTCTGCGATTACTTCGTAGAGCCCCGATGGACACCAGCAGAGAATTCTCCCTCTGTAGAGGGAGAATTCTCTGCCTGGAGCCCTATAGATGCTACGGTCGGCATCATTGGACACCGATCATCATTGGTAAGTATATGCAACAGTCTGTTGCGGGGTGGGGAAGTGTAAATCTGCTGCACATATTAACGCACTCTTAAGAGTCCATTCACACCTACGTGATATATCGTCCGTGCATGGACTGTATACTGCAGACCAGTCATTGGAACTCCTTGCTTCATCCTTCATTCTGATACCACGAGCTCCAAAACTGTGTATTCCGCGAGATGACAATCTCCGTGTTCCTATTGGTTATACCTCTAGCTATGCAACCCTGCAGTTTATTGCTCAGGGTGGCAGCTTTGTACAGCCTGTGAAGGGCGGCATGTTTTATTCAGTGGCAATAAATTATACCGTCTGCTACACACCACTTACTTTATTGACCCCCATGACCTGCAAATGATAGCTGGGCACAGACATAGAAGGCAAGGAAGTCAGGACTGCAAACATTCTGCAGGTATTGTTATATGTGTCTGACATCACTAAAATACAAGTGATCACTACCCATGTATATGGAGCACAAGGTGTAATGGTAGTATGACCATGAATAAGATCACCAGGAGCAGTCACAATGCATTGACTCTTGTATATGTCAGGGGCTTTTATTCTTGAACAAGCAATTAAGAATGAAGAATTGGTTACACACCAAAGATGAAAGGTAGTGCTGGAACAGGGCAATGTATGGTGAAGCTAGATTGTGTATTATCTATCTATCTATCTATCTATCTATCTATCTATCTATCTATCTATCCCAGCATACCATTAGCTTTCCCTACCACCTGACTGCACTGGTGACTCATTTAAACCCCTTCACGACCTGGGGTCATTGATGCGTCAATGTCCAGGTCGTTTTAGCTGTCTGCCCCCTCTCCTCTGTCCCCTGCCACTGTTAAAAACTTGTGACAGCGGCAGGGGAGAGAGGGGAGGGGGCAGAGCTCACGGTGAGTGCCCTTTTTCTTTAAAATAAATTGGTTTCAGAAAGTTATATAGATTTGTATTTTAAAAAATCTCCAGTCTTCAGTACTTATCAGCTGCTGTATGCCCTGCAGGAAGTGGTGTATTCTTTCCAGTCTGACACAGTGCTCACTGCAGACTCCTCTGTCAGAGATAGGAACTGTGCAGAGCAGGAGAGGTTTTCTATAGAGATTTGCTGCTGCTCTGGACAGTTCGGACAGAGGAGGCTGCAGTGAGCACTGTGTCAGAATGGAAAGAAAACACCACTGAGATTACCCCCCCTTCCCCTCCAAACTTAGCTTCACCCAGATAACCACCACTGGGGCTTGTATCACCCTATTAGGACGGGTCACTCGACACTGTAGGGCACAAGGTGGTCAGATCAAAGTCTATACATGGGTACAAGTAAACTTCTCACTCTTCAAGTACTTTAATGTTCCGGCAGAGTACATTGCTACATTGGGTTGGGACTCCCTCAACAAACTCCTCTACTCTACTCTCAACTTTACAAGCACCTCTACAGCTACCTCTCTTCTACTGTTAAGCACTATAGTCTATGTAAAGATTTATCTATTCTACCAAAGTGTATTGTACTATTGAAATACCTCACAGTAAAACTGTTATATTTTTATATCACTGGGACTCCATCATACTTTCTCTGCAACAGCACCCATACACACTAGCTGTACACCTTTCTGTGGGTGGCGGTACCAATAGTCCGGGTGGGTCGATAGCCACTCAGGACTACAGTGACAAGAGCCCAAGGGACCCATCACAGCCCGGCAGGTCACCGACCATTTGGGGATTACAGCCAGCCCTAACACAAAGCAGGTACCACCATCATACCTGTGTGCTGTGGCGTCACGACAATACCATCTCTGGCTGAGCTGTCACAACACCTCTACCTGTACCTTACCACAGTGCTGTTTATAGGAACAGTCTAGTGCTGTTTATATGGGCACTCTTACTGTTTCTAGGAACACTCTATTCTTGTTAAGATGGCAATATTGTACTCTGGCTCTGGTTATGGAGTCACTCTAGCACTAGATAGACTGGTGCTTTTTATGAGAACACTTTAGTACTGTTTATGGGGACACTCTGGTAATGGAGACACTCTAGTATTTTATATAGAAGGGTACTCTAGTGTTATATAGTACTCTATTACTAATTATGAAGACACTCTAGTATTATATAGAGAGCTATTCTGGTACTGTTTATGAGAACACTCTAGTATTATATAGAGAGCTATTCTGGTACTGTTTATGAGAACACTCTAGTATTATAGAGGTACTGTTTATGAGAACACTCTAGTATTATATAGAGGTACTGTTTATGAGAACGCTCTAGTATTATATAGAGGTACTGTTTATGAGAACACTCTAGTATTATATAGAGGTACTTTGCCACTGTTTGAAAGCAATCTCGCACTGGTTATACCAACACTCTTGTACTGTTTATGGAGGAACTCTACTATTATATAGAGAGCTACTCTGGTACTGTTTATGGGAACGCTTTAGTACTATATATTAAGGCAATCTGGCACTGGTTATGCCGACACTCTTGTACAGTTATGGGAGCACTGTGGTAGTGTTATGGGGGCACCGTGGTATTATGGGGTCGCTGTAGTATTATGGGGTTGCTGTAGTATTGTTATGGGGGCACTGTGGTATTATGGGGTTGCTGTAGTATTATGGGGTTGTTGAGGTATTGTTATGGGGTTGCTGTGGTATTATGGGGTCGCTGTAGTATTATGGGGTTGCTGTAGTATTGTTATGGGGGCACTGTGGTATTATGGGGTTGCTGTATCATTGCTTTTGGGGCCTTTCTACCCCTGGTTACAGGTACAGTCTGGCTCTGGTACTATTGATGGGGGCACTCTGGTAGTGTTATGCGGGCACTGTAGTGTTATGGGGTCGCTGAGGTATTATGGGGGCACTGTGGTATTATAGGGTCGCTGTAGTATTATGGGGTTGTTGAGGTATTGTTATGGGGGCACTGTAGTGTTATGGGGTCGCTGTATCATTGCTTTTGGGGCCTTTCTACCACTGGTTACAGGTACAGTCTGGATCTGGTACTATTTATGGGGGCACTGTAGTGTTATGGGGTTGCTGTAGTATTGTTATGGGGGCACTGTAGTGTTATGGGGTTGCTGTAGTATTGTTATGGGGGCACTGTAGTATTGTTATGGGGGCACTGTAGTATTGTTATGGGGGCACTGTAGTGTTATGGGGTTGCTGTAGTATTGTTATGGGGTCGCTGTATCATTGCTTTTGGGGCCTTTCTACCACTGGTTACAGGTACAGTCTGGCTCTGGTACTATTGATGGGGGTACTGTGGTAGTGTTATGGGGGCACCGTGGTATTATGGGGTCGCTGTAGTATTATGGGGTTGCTGTAGTATTGTTATGGGGGCACTGTGGTATTATGGGGTCGCTGTATCATTGCTTTTGGGGCCTTTCTACCCCTGGTTACAGGTACAGTCTGGCTCTGGTACTATTGATGGGGGCACTGTGGTATTATGGGGTCGCTGTAGTATTATGGGGTTGTTGAGGTATTGTTATGGGGTTGCAGTGGTATTATGGGGTCCCTGTATCATTGCTTTTGCCGCCTTTCTACCCCTAGATACAGGTACAGTCTGGCTCTGGTACTATTGATGGGGGCACTCTGGTATTATGGGGTCGCTGTTATTATGGGGGCACTGTGTGGTGTTGTTATGGGGTTGCTGTAGTATTGTTATGGGGGCACTGTGATATAATGGGGGCACTGTAGTGTTATGGGGTTGCTGTAGTATTGTTATGGGGGCACTGTGATACAATGGGGGCACTGTAGTGTTATGGGGTCGCTGTATCATTGCTTTTGGCGCCTTTCTACCCCTGGATACATGTATACTCTGGCTCTGGTACTATTGATGGCGGCACTGTGGTATTATGGGGTCGCTGTAGTATTATGGGGTTGTTGAGGTATTGTTATGGGGTTGCTGTTGTATTATGGGGTCGCTGTAGTATTATGGGGTTGTTGAGGTATTGTTATGGGGTTGCTGTTGTATTATGGGGTCGCTGTATCATTGCTTTTGGCGCCTTTCTACCCCTGGATACAGGTACAGTCTGGCTATGGTACTATTGATGGGGGCACTGTGGTATTATGGGGTCGCTGTAGTATTATGGGGTTGTTGAGGTATTGTTATGGGGTCGCTGTAGTATTATGGGGTTGTTGAGGTATTGTTATGGGGTTGCTGTTGTATTATGGGGTCGCTGTAGTATTATGGGGTTGTTGTGGTATTGTTATGGGGTTGCTGTTGTATTATGGGGTCGCTGTATCATTGCTTTTGGCGCCTTTCTACCCCTGGATACAGGTACAGTCTGGCTCTGGTACTATTGATGGGGGCACTGTGGTATTATGGGGTCCCTGTAGTGTTATGGGGTTGTTGAGGTATTGTTATGGGGTCGCTGTAGTATTATGGGGTTGTTGAGGTATTCTTTCTACCCCTGGATACAGGTACAGTCTGGCTCTGGTACTATTGATGGGGGCACTGTAGTATTATGGGGTTGTTGAGGTATTGTTATGGGGTTGCTGTTGTATTATGGGGTTGTTGTGGTATTGTTATGGGGTTGCTGTTGTATTATGGGGTCGCTGTATCATTGCTTTTGGCGCCTTTCTACCCTGGATACAGGTACAGTCTGGCTCTGGTACTATTGATGGGGGCACTGTGGTATTATGGGGTCGCTGTAGTGTTATGGGGTTGTTGAGGTATTGTTATGGGGGCACTGTGGTATTATGGGGTCGCTGTAGTGTTATGGGGTTGTTGAGGTATTGTTATGGGGGCACTGTGGTATTATGGGGTCGCTGTAGTATTATGGGGTTGTTGAGGTATTCTTTCTACCCCTGGATACATGTATACTCTGGCTCTGGTACTATTGATGGGGGCACTGTGGTATTATGGGGTCGCTGTAGTGTTATGGGGTTGTTGAGGTATTCTTTCTACCCCTGGATACATGTATACTCTGGCTCTGGTACTATTGATGGGGGTACTGTGGTATTATGGGGTCGCTGTAGTGTTATGGGGTTGCTGTAGTATTGTTATTGGGGCACTGTAGTATTATGGGGTCGCTGTAGTGTTATGGGGTTGCTGTAGTATTGTTATGGGGGCACTGTAGTATTATGGGGTCGCTGTAGTGTTATGGGGTTGTTGAGGTATTCTTTCTACCCCTGGATACAGGTACAGTCTGGCTCTGGTACTATTGATGGGGGCACTGTAGTATTATGGGGTCGCTGTAGTGTTATGGGGTTGTTGAGGTATTCTTTCTACCCTGGATACATGTATACTCTGGCTCTGGTACTATTGATGGGGGTCTGATACCATTTAGAGGGCACTCTCCACTACTATATTAGAGGACACCCTTCAGACACTAGTCATGGTGCTCCTATGCTTTGGTCACACCTGGCTTTTGTCATGAGGCCATACGCCCCATCTTTACCACTGCCACCACATATAAATACCAATGTGTGTGACCATACAACGCCCTGTCAGCCTCCACTCCTAACACTACATCTCCACCAGCCCTGTCTGTAACATAACAAGACCAACATGGATAACTACAACAGGGGCTCCTGTGCCAAAATAATCGAGTCACTGCCGGGGGGTTATAGAACTTGTAGTTTTATTGCGGCGGCATCAGAGCAAACAGAGCGAGCGCCGCGACTACATCTCCCAGGGAGCATTGCTCTCTGTGCTGGCGGTCACGTGCCTCGTCGGCCGCCAATCATGTTGCAGTGCCTTTTGTCTGCTTCCTAAGCTCTCAGACGGGAAGATACAGGTAGGCTTGTACTTGTCTGACGAGGGAGTGTTAGGAAATAGCGGGCGCCGGGCGCTCACACTCACCGGGGAGGGCGGGGCGAGGCGCCCGAGCAGCCTGCATCCTGTCTACACTGTGCGGTACCTGCAAAAACCGCACATCATTAGTTCAGGAGTTCTCCCTACAGAAATGGTCCAGTTTGCCGCTATTCTATAGGATGCATCTGTCTAGGTTCTTATCTATAGGTTCTTATGGTACATATGAAGATATGGGCAGGGGTTCACTGACTGGTATAGATTTAAAGGGGATCTTCATAAAATTCCACTTCTTCCTATACAGGTGAATCCATCCTATATAGAACAGTGCAGAAGTAAGGCATCAGCCCCTGCAAGGACGTATCCATGGTGATAAGTGGTATACAGGTGTGTGGGCACCAGAAACTGGAGGTGAAGAATCCCTTTAAGGCGTCGGATTGGTTGTAGAAATGTGTTTTTTTAAATTTATTATTTATCCCCCCCCCCCCCCTCCTCATCTGAATGGGACCATGTGCTTGCTGCCCAAAAAAAAACTCATTCAGATGAATGGAGGAAATTTCTGCAACAAAATCTGCTCCTTAAAGGGATTGTCCATCTGGGTCTATGCACATCCAAAAAACCGGTCCCCTATCCGAGACCCCCAGAGCTGGAGCAGATTGTAGGGGCAGTGCTGTGTATTATTCGGACCTTAAAACGCATCAGAGCAGATTGTTTGCAGAAATGCGTCAACAACAAACAATCCCTTTAAGTTTAAAGGGGGTGCTGATGATAAGCTGATGGCATAGTGTCCAATCAGTAAGTGCTCAGTTTCCCTGCAGCGCCTCCACAGGGGAATTGAGGCATTACACATTGCTCATCCACCTGAATAGATGATCTACTATTAAAGGGGCACTCCGGTGAAAATCTTTTTCTTTCAAATCAACTGGTTTCATAACGTTCTATAGATTTGTAAATGACTTCTAATTAAAAATCTCCAATCTTCCCATACTAATCAGCTGCTGTATGTCCCGCAAGAAGTGGTGTATTCTTTCCAGTTTGACACAGTGCTCTCTGCTGCCACCTCTGTCCATGTCAGGAACTGTCCAGAGCAGGAGAGGTTTTCTATAGGGATTTGCTGCTGCACTGGACAGTTCCTGACATGGACAGAGGTGGCAGCAGAGAGCACTGTGTCAGACTGGAAAGAAGACACCACTTCCTGTAGGACATACAGCAGCTGATAGGAAGTAAGCTGGTCCAGAGTACCCCTTTAAGTCTTCCAGTTCTTGAGTCATGCTGCCACTGGAAGAATAATGTCATGGCATGGCTGTGTCCCACCACCACTATCCTGCGCCGTGGCATCAGCTGCAGTGGGCATCTCTGGGCCCAAGCTGTGCCGCCCTCCTCCTCTTTAGACACAGCGTATCACAAGCACATGCCGTTGTGATGTCAGTGCAACTCAGGAAGTAAGCTGGCCGGGACTACCCCTTTAAATATAGGTAGTTTTACATATCTGTCTAACTTTCAAACCAATCAATTTAAAAACATTTTTTACCCTCCGGAGTACCCCTTTAATATCAAGAGATACAGGGGAGACTGGTTTCTAAAGCTTGCCATACACAGGGCAACTCCTGCGGGGAAAAAGTCTTTCAAATCAGTTGGTATCAGAAAGTGCCAGAGATTTGTAATTTACTTTTATTTAAAGATGTCCAGTACTTATCAGCTGCTGTATGCCCTACATATCTATGTCTATTACATACAGCAGCTGGTAGGTACTGGAGGACTTGCCATTTTTTTAATAGAAGTAAATTACAAATCTCTGGCACTTGCTGAGACAAGTTGTTTTGAAAAAAAAAAAAACATTTTAGCTGGAGTACCCCTTTAACGGGCGGATCATTGTGGTTTTTTTTTGTTTTGTTTTTTTTAATAAGAGTGACAAATATTCTGCTTCTCTTTACAGCTTTTCATGATGTCTGAACAAGGAAATGAAAGTGAAACTTCACAGTTTTCAGCATTGGGACCATCAAGTGACGGCCGTGTAATGCAAAAAAGTGACAATCCACCACCCAGTGTGAGTTCTTTGTGATAAGGAGTTTGTAAATTCAGGGGTTTATCACATTAAAGGGGCATTCTTACTCCCGCATGTTATCCCCTATCTATAGGATGTTTGTGTGCCTCAGGTAATGAATGAAACATGTCCCCCCCCCCTCCTCTCATTCACTGCTCATTATCAGGAAATCTCGTCTATTCTATGGAGAGGGGAGGGGGGAGGAGGGAGATTAGTCAGCAGCAGAGAACAAAGGATTACACAGCGGGAGCAGTGTGAAAGCCTCTATTCAGAGGTCAGAGAGGTAGTGCTGACTTCAGAGGAGATAGCAGAGAGATGTAGCTGTAAATTAACTCTTTGTTGTCCTGTTTTGGTGCCTCATCTGCCCCCACCCCTCCCCTATCCATAGAGTACAAAGAAGACGGGGGAAGAGCTTCAAACTGCTTTCTCATGATATAAAAATAATAAAACCCAATTACAAAGTTTCTTAAAATCGCCTGTACTATTGATTTATGCCAAAAAATTTAAATGACAGTGACACTTTAACCATCCAAAACGGACAGCGCATTTAGATGTCTTTGTGGTCTAGTAGTGCAAATGCAAGGGGACGATCCTTCCTACTGGGCCTCAGCAATGTAATGACTCCCGGCTCAGCACTCCATTACTATGGGCTTCAGCAGCCCTTAGTAATCATGCACCATATTCATAGATCAGTGTAATATATACATACAACACTGATCCCTGGGAGCAATCAGTGCATTGTTCATAGACGCCCCCTAGAATAACTAAAGGTTAATATATTTAAAAAAAAAAAAGATAATTAATAATAAAAAAAACCTTCCCGTATTAAAAGTTTAAATCACCCGCCTTTATGTCAGGAACTGTCCAGAGCAGGAGAGGTTTTCTATGGGGATTTGCTGCTGCTCTGGACAGTGCCTTACATGGACAGAGGTGGCAGCAGAGAGCACTGTGTCAGACTGGAATGAGTACACCACTTCCTGCAGGGTATCCATCTTTACACTACAATTTGTCTGTCTGATATTATTTAATTTTCTCCTTCTCCTTCTGTCTGATAAAGATATCCACACCCAACGCCAACAATGAGGCGGAGAGTAAATCCTGCAGTGTTAATGAATCAGAAGAACCTGTAAATTTAGGTGAGAATTTTTGTTCATTACTGTACAAAGCGTCTATATTGCCTGTATATGTTCTTTTGTTAAAAACACTGGGGGGGGGGGGGGGGGAGTTATCAAACTGGTGTGAAGTGAAACAGGCCCAGTTGCCCCTAGCAACCAATCAGATTCCACCTTTCATTCCTCACAGATTCTTTGGAAAAATAAAAGGTGTAATCTGACTGGTTGCTAGGGGTAACAAAGAGAATTCTACTTTACACCAGTTTGATAAATATCCCCCATTGTTCCAGGACACTTACCAGCCACCCACAGGATTGTTAAATTTACTTTGTACCCACCATCTGCCCCCCCAAACCACTTGTACCTTCGGATAGCTGCTTTTAATCCAAGATCTGTCCTGGGGTCCGTTCGGCAGGTGATGCAGTTATTGTCCTAAAAAACAACTTTTAAACTTGCAGCACTGTGTCAAATCGGCGTGGCCTAGAGTGTCTGTGCCCTAGGCTTGCACTGTCCCTCCTCCTCGCCCTCTTCACTATTAGGAATGCCCCAGGCAGGATTTCTCCTATTCAACACTTGTCTGAACACATGGGCCTTAACGATCCAACACATGTGCAGTGTTCAGACAAGTGATGATTAGGAGAAATCCCAATGGTGAGGAAGGACGGAGAGGCGGTGCAGGCCTAGGGCACAGACACTCTAGGCCATGCCAATTTGACTCAGGGCTGCAAGTTTAAAAGTTGTTTTTTAGGACAAGCATCTGCTGAACAGACCCCAGGACAGATATTGGAATATAAGCAGCTATCCGAAGGTACAAGTGGTTTGGAGGGGGGGGGGACAGATTGTGGGTACAGAGTCACTTTAAGTGTCCTGGGACCCCCACCAATCATGAGAATGAAAGTCACATGTTGTTCCTGTGATTGGAGTTATACCTACACATCAGGGCGACATGTTACTACTACAGTGACTGATCATAACATCCATACCGTTATCAAGTAAGTAGATGCCCCCAGCAGGTAGACTGGTAATATTAGGTTCCCCCCCCCCCCCCAATTAGGTAGATCATTCCTTCCATTCACTAGTAGATGCCCCCTAATTAGGTAAATGTCCCCAGTAGGTAGGTTATCCCTTCATTTAGGCAGATGCCCCAGTAAGTGGGTAATGCTTTTCATTAGGTAGATAATCTCCCCCCCCCCCCCAAGTAGGTCGATGCTCCAGTAGGTAGGTAAGGGTCCATTTACACAGAAAGATTTGAAGCCAAAGTCGGGAGTGGACTATAAACAGAGATCAGGCCATAAAGGAAAGCCTGAGATTTTTTTCTCTTTTCAAATCCATTCCTGGCTTTGGCTTAAAATCTTTGGCAGATAATCTGTCAGAATCTTTCTGTGTAAACGGACCCTTATCCCTTCATTAGATAAAAGCCCCCAGTAGGTAGATAATTTCTCCCTTATTAGTCACATGCCCCAGTAGGCAGGTAATACCCTCCCCCTTCCAAATTAGGTAGATGCCCCAGTACCTTAGTAGGTAGGTAATCCATTCATTAGGTAGATGCCCCAGTAAGTAATCCCTTTTATTAGGTAGATTCCTCCAGTAGGTAGATGCCTCAGTAAGGGCCCTATTTCACAGGACGATTATCGTGCGAAAAATCGTTATATCGTTGGAATTTTAACGGCAATCGTTCTGTTTAATTGCAGGCAACGATCGAAAATCGTTCGTATGTCGTTGATTTAGATCTGAACCTAAAATTATCGTTAATCGTTCGCTGTAATTCCACATTCGTTCGCTCAAGTTTTGCATTTTTACACTTCTCGTTCAGTGTAATTGCACATTGTTCATTGTAGTAACGATTGTAGTAACGATCGTAACTAACGACCATCGTTCTGTAATATGGTGAACGATTTCAGGTTAACGATAAACAATCTCGTTTGCCATCGTTTATCGTTAATAGCTCCGTGTAATAGGACCCTAGGTATGTAATCTCTTTATTAGGTAGATACAGGAGGTAGGTTATACCCCCGCTTTAGCTTTGGCTGTCCAGGCTTGATGGGAATTGTAGTTTTGCAACAGCTGGAGGGCCGTAGGTTTCCTATACCTGTCCTAGACACTGAGTAACCATCAGCTGCTGGATGTAACCCTGATACTACTGTCTGATGGAGATCTAGTTGCTTCCTCATCCTATAGTATGAATGGTGCCATTGTAGATCCAGCGTAACTAGAAGCAATAATGCAGAAAGCGGTATATCCAGACAGAGGGCTCAGTCATACCAGGCTGAACACAGGAAGGAGGGGTGGACGTGAAACAAGTGTACAAAGAAGCCATCAGGGGACTCAAAAAGATGCAGCTATTAAGGCCTTGGAGTGTTGGGGAACAATTACTAGTATTTTTGTAACAAATATTGATCATTATAAGTAACGTTTAATTTAATCAGCCAGACTGCTAAGGGGGTTTAGGGTTGATCGGACCTGTCACAGTGTTCGGCAACGGTCTCAGAACCCAAACTCTCTGCATTTGATTCCCTGTGGCTGCAGAAGTTGGATGACACCCTAAGGGCTCCTGGAACACATGGATTTAGCCTTAGGCCATAGGCTTTATCCATGTCTTCCTGGCAGCCCTAGGGCAGTATCTAACTTCTGCAGCCACAGGGAATCAAATGCCGGGAGTTCAGGTTTGAAGAACGTCGCCGAACCCGAACAGTTTGCCAGGTCCGCTCACCACTATTGAGGATACCTAATATGTCATTTTTTCCATTTCTTGTTGTGTTTATTCGTTTTGTTATGCTTTTACACATTTATATGAATCTTTATACATATTGCTTTTCCTTTTTTAAGGGTTACTGTTAATTGTAGTAAGTTTTGACATGTGAAAAGTTACTGCACCAGCTGCAATCCTGAGATACAGGGGTAAACTGGTGAAGAGAGTTGTATTTTAAATCAACTGGTGTCAGAAAGTTGTATAGATTTGTAAATTACTTCTATCTAAAAGTCTCCAGTCTTGCAGCAGCTGATAAGTACTGAATATCCTGCAGGAAGTGGTGTATTCTTTCCAGTCTAACACAGTGCTCTCTGCTGCCACCTCTGTCCATGTCAGGAACTGTCCAGAGCAGGACAGGTTTTCTACATGTTCCTGACATGGTCAGAGGTGGCAGCATAGAGCACTGTGTCAGACTGGAAAAAAGTATACTACTTCCTGCAGGACATACAGTAGCTGAAGACCAGATTTTTTAATAGAAATAAATTCCAATTCTTTATAACTTTCTTACATCAGTTGGTTTAAAAACTTTTTTTTTTTTACACTTCCGGAGTACCTCCTTTTTAAAATATTTTTCTCTTTCTCCTTGTTCCTCAATAGACGTGCCTCACAGTAAAAACACAGATAATTCCAGCGCACCTTTACTTCCAAAGCAAGCATCTGGAGTACCAACTTCTCGACCAGCTCCAGAAGTATCAGAACGGCGCCATCTTGAGAAATCTCCTCCAGACACCAGTGTGGAGAATTTCCAGAATGTTTCCAGCACGGACTCTGGTAATGCAGCTACTACGGCTGACGTAGAAGACTTGAATGATTTTCTGATGGATGGCTCGGATCCATTACATTGCGATATTGAGGAGGAGGCTAGTAGTGAGCTTGAAAGCATGTCCTACCCCCCTGCCTTTGACCAGCATATGAGAGGGATGAGCGATAAGCCGTATGGGTGTAAATTTTGTACTCGTAGGTTCTCCCACAGATCGAGCCTCTATCGACATCAGAAAAGCCACAGCGGAGAAAAGCTCTACAAATGTTCTGAGTGCAACAAATCCTTCACCAACTCCTCAAATCTCAGCGTGCATTCCAGAATCCACACCGGGGAGAAACCGTACGAGTGCAATGGCTGCGGCAAGAAGTTTACACGCAAATTTGCACTTGATCAGCACCTGAAAATCCACAAACAGGAGAAGTTATATATATGCTCCCACTGTGGGAAGAGCTATTACGACTATTTCTTTCTCCTCAAACATCAACAGATGGAGAGGCCTTCTGCCCCGTATATTCCTGACAGTATTATGAAATAAATCATGTCACATCCCTCTTGTCGTCTTTTTTTTCTCTTCTTATCGATCATTCAATGGCGTTTTTCTTCAAAAACTTCTGTAAAGATCAGAAATGCTCCTTAGGGGCCTATTCCATGGAGCGATAATCTTCCGACTCGGCCCGATTCGGTCTATTATCGCTCCGTGGAATAGAAAGAACGATCAGCCGACCGTGTCATTGGCTGATCGTTCATTTAGGTGCAAACCTAAAATCATCGGTCGCCACCCGCGCATCGCTACGTGGAATAGCGGTGCGCGACTGACGATTTAACAAACCATACATTACCTCATCAGGCTGCAGGGCTTCTTCTCCTCGGATCCCGCGTGCAGCAGCAGCTTTGGCGCAACCTGTCTGAACTGACAGACTGCTCAGCCAATCACAGGCCAGGACCACCGGGGCCAGTGATTTGCTGAGCGGTCTTGTCAGCTCCGAAGCTGCTGCTGCGTGTGGGACCCGAGGAGAAGAAGCACAGCAGAAGACCTGCAGCCTGGTGAGGTAATGTATGTTGTTTAACAACAAGGGCTACAAGGACATTGGTAACGATGTCCCTGCAGCCCTTGCTAAACAATTATCGAGCCATGGAATAGGCCCAGTTTACATTGTTGATCGTGCCCCCATCGGCCTGTGGAATACCACCCATAGATTAGAAGTAGAGATGAGCACAACTGGAGCATGCTCAAGTCTGATCATTCGGCATTTGATTACCGGTGGCTGAAGAAGTAGGATGCAGCCCAGGGGAGTCCAGGAAAATATTGATAGGCATTAGAGTGCAACTTGAGCGTGCTTGTTTCCGTTTGGACCCAGAAGTCTCGGCATTTGATTACTTATGGTTGAAAAAGTTGGATGCAGTCCTAGGGAGTCCAGGAAAATATGTTTTTCAGCCCTCCAACTTTTTCAGTAACTGGCAATCAAACGCAGAGACTTCCAGGTTCAGACAGACTTGAGCATGCTCGAGTGGCGCTCATTACTACTAGGTATGTAATACTGGGAATAGGCAGGGCTGCCATAGTGGATCTAACAGACGGCGAATACGTTTTTGTGATGGAAAAGAAAGAAATTGCTTAAAGTGTCCCTTTCTAAATCAACAGTAGATGTGACATAAAGCAAGGTTGCAATTTAAATTCTATATTTTTTCTTGTTATGCTGTAAAACAAAGCTGTACTTACCAGAAATCCAGGTCCAGTCTCCTGAAGGCTCAATGTGTCCATCAGTAACATGACTGCCTTCTCTCTGTGAGCGCTCAGATGGCCTGGGATACACAGGACAGTTTCCTGTTTTTTAAGAAAAATAGTCAGAAAACAGGAAGCGCCATGTTTTCCACGATAACTAAGAAAAAATAATGAATGTAAATTGCAAACTTGCTTCTATATTACATCTGTTGATTTAGATTTTGAAAGTTATAGCCATGGCCGAGAGGAAGCGCTGAGAGCGCGAAACGATCGTAACCTACCTGTTTGCATCCTCAACCATGTGATGGAATAAACACTGTTATGTCTTTAGCCTGTGAGTGCCGCAGCGTTTCTTTTCTACTATGAACTAATTGTGGATAAGAATTGTGGCTAAGAGGCGGCTGTGACCCTCATTATAATTATGGATAAGAGGCGATTGTGACCATGATTAAAACTGTGGATAAAAGGTGGTTGCGACCCACATTATAATTGTGGAGAAGCAGTTGTTACCCTCCATTATAATTGTGGATAAGAGGTGGTTGTGTGACACGCTGGACCCATCCAGTTTATATTTTGAACGACTGACTCAGACTCAAGCCAAAGCACCAAGTGCAAGGGCTGCCAAAAATAGATCGGAAAGAGGGAATCCCATACACCCTTCATTTACACGTAAAGAAGGGCCTCATACACGTCATGTAAAAAGAGCCTGGTTGCCAATCTCCTCTATAATTGTGGGTAAGAGCCTGTTGTGACCCTGTTAAAAATTGTGGATAAGAGGCGGTTGTGATCATGATTATAATTGTGGATAAAAGGCGGTTGTGACCCTCAGTGTAATTGTGGATAAGAGGTGGATGTGATCCTCATTATAATTGTAGATAAGAGTTGTGGCTGATGGGGCGTTTACACAGACAGATTTATCTGACAGATCTTTGAAGCCAAAACCAGGAGCAGACTATAAACAGAGAACAGGTCATAAAGGCAAGACTGGGATACATCCTCTTTTTAAATCCATTCCTGGCTTTGGCTTCCAAAATCTGTCAGATAAATCTTTCTGTGTAAACGCACCCTAAGAGGCGGTTGTGATCCTGATTACAGATGTGGATAAAATGCAATTGTGACCCTTTTAATTGTGGATAAGAGGTGTGACTGAATATAATTGTGGATAAGAGGCGGTTGTGACCCTCCATTATAATTGTGGATAAGAGGCGTTGTGACCCTGAATAAAATTATGGAGAAGAGGTGGATGTGACTCTCTCATTATCGTTGTAGCTAAGAGGTGGTTAGGACCCTTATAATTGTGGATAAGAGGCGGTTGTAAACCTTGATTACAAACGTGGATAAGAGGTGGTTGTCACTCTGATTAAAATTGTGGTTAATAGGTGGTGGTGATGCTGCTTATAACTGTGGATAAGAGGCAGTTGTGACCCTCATTATAATTGTGAATAAGAGTTGTGGATAAGAGGCGGTTGTAATGGGGTCCATCTGAACCAGAACATGTAGCATTTGATTACCGGTGGATGCCACCCTAGGGAGTCTCGGAAAACATGACTATGGCCTATGTCCATGTTTTCCAGGAAGCCTTAGGGCTGCATCCAACTTTTGTAGCCACCGTAAATCAAATGCTGCACGCTTGGGTTCAGGTGGACCCAAGCATGCTCAAGTTGCACTTATCCCAAGTCATGCCAAACTGCTTACACCAATCGCTGTTAGGTCAAGGAGACACTTCTTACCTTTCATATACCAACCTGTGCTTCCAGCACGTAGACAAAAGCTTCTGTTCTCTGATGCAAAGTGTCAGAGACATTTGTAAACTGTCAAAGCATTTTATATTTTAGCAGTCAATGGACCTCTTGTTCTAACTAGAGATGATCGAACAGGGCCGAGATTCAGGTTTGTATAAACCTGAACCATCGGCATTTGACTCCCGTTGCCTTCCCGTTCCGTGGGGAACGGGAAACAGGAATACAACCTATTACCTAGGCTGAATCCCTGTTTTCCTGGGGGTACTTGGGCTGTCTCCACCTTCCCCATGGAACGGGAAGGCAGTAGGAGTCAAATGACGATGGTTCGGGTTCGTACGAACCTGAATCTCGGCTCTGTTCGATCATCTCTAGTTCTAACCAGAATTGACTTCACTATTATTTGTGTCCTCCTGCTCATAAATCACATTTGGGCAGAAACAGTTTTAATTTCATTCAACATCTCCAGTCTTTACTTCACCAAGAGATGACGGGTGAACGTAATTCAACCAACCTATCCCCGCCAGGGACCAAATAAATAAAAGAATCACCCAGTATTGGGCTATGCTCATGCACCGTTTGATGGCCAGCTTTTAGGATAGCCGTCATTTTGAGTCCGCTACTTTATAATGACGGGTGTGATTGTACAAATAATGACTGTTGTTACAACGTAATTGTCGTTATGTGGCCTCAAAATGACGGCTGTCCTAAAAGCAGTGAAGTGGCTAAAAAGATGGTGAGTGAACATGTCCTAATGCTGATAGCTACTATGTCAACCCACAGCACAGGATCCCAAAGTATCTGGCCTAATACCCACATCCCATGCTACGGACGGGGAAGCCCTGTAGTGGAGTGTTTCCCTGCTCGGCATGGTGTATCAGTACCCTGCTGGGAGCGGGGAAACTGGATCTCTGTGGCACTGTAATGAAGCAGCTGCACAGCTTTACCACTACAGTGCTGCGGAGATTCAAACAGTTTCCCCGCTCCCGGCAGCATATTGATACATCATGCCGGGTGGAGAAACACTCCACTACAGGGTTTCCTTCTCAGTAGCGTCAGCGTCAGATGTGGAATGAGAGCAATTAGAGTATGCCTCAGTCCAGTCATTCCGCACTAGAATACCAGTGACTGAAGAAGTTGGATGCAGTCCTAGAGAGTCCAATAGAACATGGATGCAGCCTGTGGTCTATGGCTGTAGCCATGTTTTCCAGGCAGCCTTGGAGCTGCATCCAACTTTTTCAACTGCCCGTAATCAAATGCCAAACAATTGGACTCGAGCGTGCTCGAGTAACGCTCATCTCTAATCCTCACTCATCGAACCCCCCTGCTATAGCTTACTAGTTGACACTAACTTACACTATAGGTGCCCATACACCTTATACTAAAGTCAGCTAAACCTTCTGCAGACTCTCTAAGGTGTATGGTGGCCACCTGGTGCTGACTTTCTCTCATTCTTAGACCTCGGCTCTCTCCGGCGGCTCCATAAGAATGAATACAAATTATTATGCAAATTGGATTTTACCATCATAAAATCTTATTTTTTATTTTTCAATTAAACTCATGGATGGTATTGTGTCTCAGGGCTCTTTGGATGACTAAAATCAATCTCAGATACCTGCGTTACTTAGTTTGCCAGGTGAGCCCAAGTAAAGGAAAACTACTTAAGAAAGATGTTCCACATTATTAAGCATGCCACAGGTTTCAAGTAACATGGGGGGGGGGGGAAAGGATCTCTCTACTACATACTACAATGCCTTGGACAAGGCATGAAAACGTTAGATATTTAATGAAAACTTAAGCGTGATCATTGTTCTGTGAAGAGATTTGTAGCTGAATCAGAATACAGACGGGTTTGTGCAGATCAAGGCAGAATGAGGAATATTTCTGCCAGGTAAATTCATCGGATTAAGAGAGCAGCTGCTAAAATGCCATTACAAACCAGCAAACAGATAATTGAAGCTGCTGGTGCCTCTGGAGTCCCGCGAGCCGCAATGTGTAGGATCCTTCAAAGACTTCCAGTGGTGCATAAACCTACTATCCGGCTACCCCTAACCAGTGCTCACAACCTGAAATGGTTGCAGTGGGCCCAGACATACATGAAGACTAATTTTCAAACAGTCTTATTTACTGATGAGTGTCGTGCAACCCTGGATGGTCCAGATGGATGGAGTAGTGGGTGGTTGGTGGATGGCCACCGTGTCCCAAGAAGGCTGCAACGTCAGCAAGGAGGTGGCGGAATCACGTTTTGGACAGAGTCATTGGGAGAGAGCTGGTAGGTTCCTTTAGTGTTCCTGATAGTGTGAAAATGACCTCAGCAAAGTATATGGAGTTTCTGACCACTTTCTTCCATGGTACAAAAAGACGAACAGTGCCTTCCGGTGCAAGATGATGCATGACAATGCACCATCTCATTGGCTGCTATGGGCATAAAAGGAGAGAAACTCATGGTGTGGCCACCATCTTCCCTTGACTTCAACCCTATAGAAAACCTTTGGAGTATCATCAAGCAAAATATCTATGAGGGTGGGAGGCAGTTCACATCAAAACAGCAGCTCTGGGAGGCAATTCTGACATCAGGCCAATAAATTCAAGCAGAAACTCTCCAAAAACTGTTAAGTTCAATGGATGCAAGAATTGTTAAGGTGGTAGGTTCCTATGTTAAAATGTAACTAGGCCTGTTAGGGTGTTTTGAATTGAAATAGCTTTTGATTTCAGGAAATGAGACCTCCTAATGCTGCAAATTCAACAAATGACCATTTTCAGTTCTTTAAAACCTATAAAATGTTTTGAAACGCTGCTGTGCATAATAATTTGGAACATTATACTGCCATGACCATTTATAAAAATCAAAAATAAATATGATTTGCATAATAATTTGGTGCAGCGCCACAGGTCACGTGCCAACCCGTGGCAGTATTCAAAACAAAGAAGCCAGGGACCAAGTTGGAGAATGCTGGGGCATATGGACTTTAGACCCCCCCCCCCCCCCCTGGTCTTTTATTTGTCCCCTATCGTATGGATAAGGGACTTGTAAGGAACATGTGAGTTCTAATTATTTCGATTTTTTAGAAGGGCCATCTTTATATCCTGGTTTCTGAGGCTGTATATTATACAGTTAAACAGAGGGGTAAATACAGTGTGCAGTAAGGAGATAGTCTTATTAATAAGCAATGAATGTCCTGTAGATGGGACCATGTATTTAGCGGCTAGTGTCCCGTAAAATGTCCCCACAACCGTAAGATGGGAACTACAAGTTGACAAAGCCTTCTGTTTGCCGGTAGTTGTTGGTATCCTAACTATGGCGAGGAAGATATACACATAGGTTACAATGGTAAAACTACATGGCAGAAGAAATAATGGCACAGAAAACAGAAAGGTTTCCAGTTCTATAAGAGACGTATCTGAGCAAGAAAGTTTCTGAAGAGGAGAAATGTCGCAGTAGAAATGGTCAATGATATTGTCGTGGCAGAAATTAAATTGTGATACTGGCAGGAGTCCAACAAGGTTGATGGTCAGACCCAGCAACCATGGCCATAGTGATAGACAGATCCGAAACTTCATGTCCATAATACTGGAATATCTTAGGGGGTTGCAGATGGCCAGGTATCGGTCATAGGACATCACCGGAAGGAGAAAACATTCGGTAAACGTTGTACCACTGAAGAAATACAACTGTGTCAGGCAGCCAACATAAGTCATTCTTATCCCTCCCAGAAGAATGGCGGCCAGCATGTTGGGAAGAGTATTTATGGAAATCACAAGGTCGGAAAGGGAAAGATGACATAGGAAGTAATACATGGGGGTCTGGAGCTGAGCAGTGACTGATACCAGAAGAATGATCAGAAAGTTTCCAATCAGTGTAAGAATAAAGATGATCAAGAAAAACATGAAGAACATAATATTAAAGCTGTGAAATTCTTTAAAACCCAATAGAATGAATTCTGTCACTCTTGTTTGGTTCTTTATAGACATAATGTGAGATAGAAGCTCCGATCTGGAATAAAGAAACAAAACAGAGTAACTAGATAGTGGATTAAATATTGTAAAAATCTGATGGAATCACTTAAAGAGGTTGGTCACTTTCGTAATAATAAAAAAAAAAATAAGTGCAATTATGTAGTTTGGTATCATGTATGTGTGTGTGTTGGGAAGAGTATTTGTGGAAATCACAAGGACGGAAAGGGAAAGATGACATAAAAAGTAGTACATGGGGGTCTGGAGCTGCATCTTCCTTCTGAGTAGTCTGGTTCAGTGATCCGGTCCATTAGATGGTTGAGAATGGCGGAGCCTGTGACCATGCACCTTACTCAGTGACCTCCAAAGCGCCTGCATTAGTTTCTGTTGTGCAGTACATTCCTATGGACGCCAAGTACAGTGCATGGTCACAGGTTCCTCTATGCTCAGCCATCTTATGGACAGGTTTGCTGTCTGATCTGTTCAGAAGGTGGTCTCGACAGGACTAAAATATAAATAAGTTTCATAAGTAAAGCATTACACTAGATTTTTTACATGTCAAGATAAGGTAGAGAACGCCTTTAAGAAAAGAGAAACAAACAAAACTGTTCACAAAAGTCAATAAAGTTGAGTGACCTAAAATTTTTAGAAATAAAGAAATTAGAAGTATAATTTAGAAGAAGTTCAGACCCTAGGACTACTACTGTCCTTATATCAAGCATCAAAAGAATCAAAATCTACAATGGGATTTTGTAGGTTTGTGGGCTGTGATTCTATAGTACAGTAGCGTTATTGGCTTTTATAGGATTTTACCATTGTTAAATCAAGTTACAGAGACATCTGGGAGTATTCCTTGTATTCCCTCAGCACACAAAGAAAAACATCATTACATGTCGAGAAGAGATGAGTGAGTACTAATATGGTGGAATGCTCATTACTCGAGTCAAGTTTTTTCTGATGCTCGAGGGCTTGATTCAAATAACAAGCCCCATTAAAGCCAATGGGAACCTTTTGGGGGGGGGGCTTCCTATTCGGCAGAGGGGAGGGTGTCTGGAACACCTGAAAACATAAGAAAGTTATAGAAATACCACTGACTTTTGTGGGTGATGTAGTACTGTGTTGTCCCCACTAGGTTTCACCACTGTTTTTGTTTATCCTATGCACAGCGGAAGTCAACAGGATTAACTTGTTTTGTACCATGTGTTATGTGCTGACCAATCCCAAGTGCTGGTTCTCTTCTAACCTATCTCTTATTCTCTGACACACACACTCAGCCTTACAACTCACAGGAGGGTTTAGTTAAAGCCCCTGTAGGAGGCGTTAACTTGGTAGAGGAAGTGAGGACAGTCTGTACTTAGTTTTCAGAGGGAGTGGACACAAGACCAACTAGTCTCTGCAGAAGTCAAGCCAGGGCCTGGCTTAGCCGGGACCCCTGACAGGGACCGGAGATAACAGCTACAGTTTCTTTTATGCAAGCAACTAAGTTCAGTATGCAGTGCTAAGTTCACTTAGGGGAGAGAAGCCACCTAGGATAACCCTAGCCCTCGGCAGGAACTTCTCTAAACAGTGCAGGGCAGTCTCCCGAAATAAGAGGAACTGACCCCAGTAGGACAAAGCTACCAAGGAAAAGGTCTACATATCCGACTGTGCAGTGCAGGATGACTGGGATGTCTCGGCATCCTGCTACACCCAGATAACCGATGACTGGGGCTCATATTACCCACCTAGGATGGGTACCTCGCAATTAGAGGGCATAAGGCGGTTCAGAGCCACAACTGGCATCCGTGAGTGCAAGTATCTTTTTATCTCTACCTCTACACTTGTTCCAGCAGAGCACATTCACTACATTGGGCAGGGCTCCTCTGGCAACTTATCTCCTCTTCTTCTTTCCTCTCTGCAAAGCACCTTTTACGTTTACAAGCACTGGTTACCTCTGTGTTAGCACTCAAGTCGTGTGTCAAGATCTACACTATTGTATTACATGTACTGTTGAATCTGAACCTTCCTTCAGTAAAGTGTTCTATTTTTTGACTAAACACGCAGGACTCTGGTCTATTCTGTCAGCCACCATATACTTGGGTTATCTCCCTGTTCTGTGAGTGGCGATACCAACTGCCGGGGTGGGTCTGCTACCACTCCAGGTTACCGTTGACGAGTGCCCAAGTGACTCTTATCACTCCCGGAGGCTATCAACCATTGGGGATAGTAAACCGGCCAAGTAGGTTGCCACCTCACAACTGCAGCAGGTGGCCCCCAGCCATGACCGAAGTGGCCGAGCATCACATTATGAAACATGGAATTATACTCTTGGTTGATGTACCTATTCTTTGGCAATGTTTGCTTTGCTTGTTTCCTTTCTACTCCTCCCTTATCTACCTCTTTCCCCCTTCCTCCTTTCCCCTTGATTACCATCATGTTGTTTCTGTTGAAAAACTTAAAAAAAAAAAAAAGTGATGGAAGAAAAAAAATAAAGTGATGGAAACACCACGGAAACTAAATCTGCACCGTGAACTGTTGAGGTAGAAAGCAGAATAACAGTGCTGGCTTGGTTGCGTGCTAAGAAGAATAAGGAGAGTTCAGAGTAGTGGATAGGAGTTGGTTGTAAGAGTCCCAACTCAATGTAGTACTGTGGTCTCCCAGAACTTTAGAAGGAGAATACTTGAGAATACTTGAAAGAGGAAAAATACTTGTGCCCGTGTTCCGACCTTTGTCGCTATAACCACCTTTTGCCCTGCAGTGTCCAGTTACCCGTCCTATCAGGGTGACACAAGCCCGAGTCTTAGTTACCTGAGTTGAGCAAAGTGTCCGAAGTTATCTAGTGTCACCTTGCGAGATTGAGTATGTAGGCTCTTAGCTGCTTTGCTATATCTGGATCAGTTCCTCTACTGTTAGGATACTGTCCTGCACTGTGATAAAGATGTTCAGGGCGTGGGTTAGGGTGATCTCTGACTTGTCCTCTCTTGCAGTGTTTAGCATTGCATTATAGGTAGAAGGGTTGCTTTAAGAAAGAAAGTCTCTGTGTCTTACATCAGGATACACTGCAGCTGGTCTGTCCCGGACAGGTAACCTGGCAGAGCCAAACTCCTGGCTAAACTCAGCAGGGATGCCTGATCTGTGTGTCCTGCTCCTCTGAGAAACAAAGAAGAACTGACTAAGTGTGGGTCTACACTTCCTCTCCCCATGTGACAACTTCCTACAGGGTGTGTAACAGCTCCTGTGAGTGATGAAGAAGAAAGGAGGCTAGAGATAGGTAGAAGAGAAGAGTAGCTCTCATTGGTGTGCAGGTCACCAACAAAACAATAACTCTTAGTTCACTGCAGCTGTGCAGCAGGTACAAATATATAGATAGTGACCTCTTGTGGTAAAACTAAAATATACACCTTCATTGGGACACCACATGAGAGCCTGTTGTAAGCCTCTAAAAATTGTGGGCGAGAGCCTGTTGTGTCTCTGTAAAGAATTTTGTGTGACAGCCTGTTGTTAACCTCTAAAAATTGTGGGCGAGGCAGACAGGTGCAAGGCGGGAGGCATTGGTGTGACCCGCAGGTGCTTATTAAGGAGCCTGTCCTTTTTCTAAGCAATTTGCTTTGCTATAAAGTGCCGGAACATGCTGGTGGTGGCAATCCTGATGGTGGTGGCTCCCCTGCTGATCTTCATATGGCAAAGTTTGCAAAAGACAAATTGTTTGCCTTTGGGACTTTCATCAAAATAATGGCACACTGCAGAAAACCTCCCCCTCTGCGACTGGGTGTCCCGGGAACTCATGTGGGACCAATTGCTATGACCTCCCCCTCTGGCCACACCACTGCCTCTTGTAGCCGGTGTACTGGATTCCTCCCCCTCCGAAACATTAGGTCCAGTCGGCTCACCAGTAAGACCAGTCACTTTCTAGTCCACCCCCTCCTCACTACCCTGAGACATGGGAAGCTCAATGCTTGGGAGATCGGTGAAACAGTACAAGGTGTATCACTGCCTCTTCCTCAGATTTTTCTGTGTGTGTGATTTAAGGAGCCTTAAGATCGGTGGACACAATCTCCTCTGGTGCCTCCTGAACCATTATCTAAGAGTGTTTGGTGGCAAACTGACTGGTCACATTATCCACGAACCATGTCAACACCTGGTCATGCTGCTCTGTATTCCGTAGTGGCGTTCTGAATGCCCCTACTAACAGGGCGTGGTGGCCAGGGGTCCTGCAAAGGCCGTGGTGTTGTGTCTCAGCAGCAGGCTTTGACCTTCCACCTTTCCCAAATGTTTATTGGCTGATTAAAGCCGCCAAACATGTGGGGAGGAGATTATCAAGGTTATTCAAGCACCATGCACTATTTTTACGTATTAAGTACTTTAGAGTACCATGATACTTGAATGTGTATACTTGCTCATCTCTAATGTTAATCAGTCGATGAAACTAAAAATAGTTGGTATAAATATTTCTAATGTTTAATGTTTAATTATGGGACCTCCTATTAAATTTTACACATTTATTCAGGGCCACCTTGGTATCCACATGGCCCCACAATGATTGGAGGACTCACCGTGCCGATGCAACGACCACTTTATTCTCTGTCTATGGTGCTGCCTACTCTTACCAACCTCCCAGTGCTGAATGTGGAAACGGTTAGGAGGGGACAACAAACAATAATATCTTACATACTAGTATTTTTTTTAAGTGCCATCTTTATGTCCTGGTTTCTGAGGCTGTATATTATAGGGTTAAACAGAGGGGTAAACACTGAGTGCAGTAAGGAAACAATCTTATTAAAAAGTAAGGTGTTTGCTTCAGATGGGACCATATATTTAGCTGCTAGTGTCCCGTAAAATGTCCCCACAACAATAAGATGGGAACTACAAGTTGAGAAAGCCTTTTGTTTGCCAATAGTTGTTGGTATCTTAGCTATGGTGTGAAAGATATACACATAGGTTACAATGATATAACTACATGGGAGGAGAAATAGTGGCACAGAAAACAGAAACACTTCGAGTTCTACAAGAGACGTGTCTGAGCAAGAAAGTTTCTGAAGAGGAGACACGTCACAGTAGAAATGGTCAATGATATTGTCACGGCAAAAATTAAATTGTGATACTGGCAAAACTCCAGCAAGGTTTACAGTAAGACCCAGCAACCATGGCCATAGCGATAGACAGGTCCGACACTTTATGTTCATTATACTGGAATATCTTAGGGGGTTGCAGATGGCCAGGTATCGGTCATAGGACATCACTGGAAGGAGAAAACATTCGGTAAATGTTGTACCACTGAAGAAGTACGACTGTGCGATACAGCCAACGTAACTCATTCTTATCCCTCCCAGAAGAATGGCGCCGAGCATGTTGGGAAGAGTATTTGTGGAAATCACAAGGTCGGAAAGGGAAAGATGACATAGGAAGTAATACATGGGGGTCTGGAGCTGAGGAGTGACTGATACCAGAAGAATGATCAGAAGGTTTCCAATAAGTGTAAAAAGAAAGATGATGAAGAAAAACATGAATAATATTATATTAGAGCTGTGAAACTCTCCAAAACCCAACAAAATAAATTCTGTCACTCTTGTCTGGTTCTTCATAGACATAATGTGAGATGGAAGCTCCGATCTGGAATAAAGAAACAAAACAGTAACTAGATAGTGGATTAAATATTGTAAAAATCTTATCTGCACATATTCCATATATATGGGCTGATGGAACAGGCGATGTATACACAGGTTTGGTTATACCCTAGGTCTTACAGGAGCGCAACAATATGACTATAACCCAGTTCTGTTATACAGATACACTACAATGGAGAGACGGCTGGGATCCCTTTTGGAAGCTCCGGGCTCAAGTTGCATTCATTTTAAAGGATCTGATTGAACAAAAAAATCCAGCATGCTGTCATTTTTTGTCTGTTTGAATCCTGTAAAATAAATAGACACTAACAGACCCTGTTAAAGTAAGGAATAAAGGAGTGAAATAGAGCAACTGCATTGTGCATTAAAGATTCAGAAAATCTTATTTTCCATACATGCACATGGACTGATGGAACAGGTAATGAATACACAGTTCTGGAAATATACCATACATACAGGATCAGAAGATTGTGACTATAACCTAGTTCTGTTATACAAATAGGCTAGGTTCTAAAGTCGGGAAAATTCGGGGATGGCAGCCATCTTTTAACATAGACTGCTGCTAATAATGATCATGATTAGAGATTTCGCTAGACTCGGCTGGCTGCCTTCCTTTGAACTCTGTGCCGCTCCAGTCCAGGTGGTTGGAAAAACTGACAAGCCAACCACCAAGCCTAGCGAAATCCTTAATCATGATTGTTATTGGTTGCCGTATATTTAACAAGACGGCGTTTCCTGAAGTGGGAACATAGCCTCACACTACACTGGAGATACGCCTGGGTTCACACCTGCCTTTGAGTTCCATTTAATTTACAGGATCTGATTGGACAAAAAAATCCTGCAAGAAGTAATTCTTGGCCGCATAAATTCTGATGAATAATTGGACACTAGACGGAAACCTGACGGACTCCAATGAAGTCAATTGGATCTCTTGATTCTACATCTGGATCCATTCACATCTGTTCTCAAACAGACCATCCAGTTCCCTTTTGTGTTACTTTTGCCGTTTTCGCGGCCAGATAACGTCTGTTATTTCAAAATAATTTCCAAAAAATTATTTGGCCGTGAAATGATGGCTGCCCCCACCATAAAAGTCAGACAAAAAAAAAAAGGGGGGTGGTCGTGCCCTACAGCTGGATGTTCTACAGAATGTTTGAAGCAAGATGGAAACTGGGAGTTACGGCATCCACAGAAATTTCATAGAGGTCTAGCAAGGGTGCAGTAATACAGCAAAAATAAAGAAAAAAAAGAGGTTAGGATTATGGCAGAGATAATAAATTTACAGATTACAAGTACAAACTTACTTCTCTCCATGCCTTGCGATGAGCTCCGGGATCTCTACAGCTGAAACGTCACAACCCGGCTGATGGACTGGCTATTCAGCCAGTCAGTGACTAGGGGGGGACGCTGCTCCAGTCACTGATTGGCTGAGCGGCCAGTCTATTAGCCAGGACAGGCCTTTTCCCCCCCATCATCACAACTGGGGGGAAAATGCCTTCCAGTAGGGGTTCTGAGGCCGGTCCCGCCACTTACCGCAGGCATTACGAGAGGTAAGTTAGAACTTATAATCAGTTTCCCCCCTGCTGGCTGCCGGATTTAATAATATAATTTAAAGGGGTTTTTCAACATAATTAAAAATTACGTCAATTGGTATCATATATATATTCTCGGAAAGAGAAAGATAGATACATAGAAAGTGATACATGGGGGTCTGAAGCTTCGTCTTTCGTTCTGAGCAGTTAAGACAGTGATCCAATCCATTAGATGGTTGAGAATGGAGGAGCCTGTGACCATGTACCCTAGTCAGTGACCTCCACAGTGCCTGCATTAGTTTACGTTGTGCAGTACATTCCCATAGACACCGAGTGAGGTGCTTGGTCACAGGCTCCTCCATGCTTAGCCATCTTATGAACAGGTTTGCCACCTGGGAACAGGACAGCACATGATCTCAGCAGGACTGCAATATAAACAAGTTGCGTAAGTAAAGCATTACACTTAGAGATGAGCGAACCTGGAGCATGCTTGAGTCGATCCGAACCCGGACTTTCGGCATTTGATTAGCGGTGGCTGCTGAACTTGGATAAAGCCCTAAGGCTATGTGGAAATCATGGATATAGTCATTGGCTGTATCCATGTTTTCCAGACAACCTTAGAGCTTTATCCAAGTTCAGCAGCTCCAGCTAATCAAATGCCGAACGTTCGGGTTCGGATCGACTTGAACCCGAAACCGCTTCGCTATCTCTAACTACACAACATTTTTCATATTTCCAGATAAAGTGGCGAACACCTTTAAGAAAAGAGAAACTTACAAAACTTTCACAAAAGTCAATAAATTTAAGTGACTTTTAAAATTTTACAGATGTCAAAATGAAAAAGTTCACACCCCAGGGTTACTCCCATCCCTATACCAAGCATTACATAATTAAAAACCTACAATGTGCTTTTGCAGGTTTGTGGGCTGATACTATAGTATAGGAGCATTGTTGGCTTTTATAGATTTTTACCATTGTTAAATGCAATTACAGAAACATCTGGGGAGCAATTATTGTATTCCCTCAGCACAAAGAAAAACATCATTACATGTTAAGCAGCTAATGAAACTAATAATAGTTGGCATAAATGTTTCTAATCTAAAGATTTTTAGTTCTGTGACCTACTATTGATACTTTTACACATTCAGGGGCCCCCTAAAGGGGAACTCCACATAATAAAAAATTGTTTTCTATTAAAATGACATTAAAAGTTATAAAGATGTGTCTATACAATGTATTACTGTACCTGTACGGTTCTGCCACACTGGTAGCTGATAGAAATCCAGGAAGTGAAGAAAAATGGCCTCTGTGCCAATTCACATTGTCTCCTGCTCCTTCTGTTCTCTAATCTTAGGAGACAAATATTACATGTCTCTGTCTCACATTGTGTGTGTTTGCTGAGCACAGGCTGATGATGCAGACAGGGGGCAGGGCGTAATGTCACAGGAGGCGGGGCTGGATCCCCCAATCCCCTGAGTGATTCCCCATCTCTGACCGGCCAGAAGCAGCTGTTGCAAGGACTGTGGACTGTGATGAACAGCTGAGGGGAAGCATTGCATTCTGGAACCAGTATTGCTCAACCAGGAAGTACAGAAACACAATACAAAACAAAAACTCACACAACCAATGGATTTTTGGTAGTTTCAAAATGCGATAGGTAAGTAATGCTATATGCTTCTGCAGAAGTTTCATTTTTTTTAACCTCTATCTGGAGTTCCCCTTTAATATCCACTAGGGGGTCATACCACTGGCACCCCCACCAATCCAGAGAACAGGGACCCAGATTTCTCTACAATGATTGGAGGACTTCATTCACTCTCTCTATGGGACCTCCTCACTTCCTAATACAGAAAAACATCATTGCATGTTAAGTAGATATGAGCAAGTACTAAAATTCTCGAATGCTTGTTATGCAAGTCAGATCAAAAATGTGGGCTAGAACCTGTTGTGACCCACCCTATAATTGTGGGTAAGAGCCTGTTGTGACTTTCATTATAATTGTGAGTAAGCCGCGATTGTGACCCTGATTAAAATTTATTGATATAGATGCTCTAGGTCCTGTTACAGCCGCCCCCCCCCCTTCCCAGTCCAAATGATGGCTTGCAGTTGTTCAGCCAATGGGAGCTGAGCAAGCTGAGTCACCTGACAAGGCAGGGGAGGGGGGGCTGCTGTAACAGGAGAAGGAGCTGAGAGAAGAGCTTGGTGACGGTGACGACAGTAATTAGGTCTGTGTGAGTTAGGAAACTTCCTGGTGAGGGGTGGAGGGGGGAAAAGACAGGGAAGGGAGGCAAATAGGTGATTGAAGCATATTACAGAGTTATATAACTTTGTAATGTGCTTCAATTACTGGGAAAAAGTTTTTCATGGCACTTGTCCTTTAAGTACTGGCCGGATGATCTTTCCTCCGTGGAGCTCTGATGTGGGCGCATCAGCGCGCGCCCGCATCAGAGCTTCCCATAGCACAGAGTGAACTGACAGGTCCTTCTGCGGGCGGAATTCATTGAATTCCATCCGCAAATAATGGACCTGTCAGTTGTTTGCTGCGCCGTATGGGAACCGGCCGGAGCATATACGATGGGTGTACGCTCCGGCCGGGATCCCATAGCAAATAATGCTATGTTCCACCCCGCAAATCTACGGCTGTAGTTCTGAGGTTGTGACCCTCATTATTATTGTGCATAATGGTGCGTTTACACAGACAGATTTATCTGACAGAACTTTGAAGCCCAAACCAGGAACAGACTATAAACAGGGAACAGGTCATAAAGGAAAGACTGGGATCTATCCTCTTTTCAAATCCATTCCTGGCTTTGGCTTCCAAAATCTGTCAGATAAATCTGTCTGTGTAAACGCAGCATTAGAAGCTGTTATGACCTTAATTATAATTGTGTATAAGAGGTGGTTTGACCCTTTTTCTAATTGTGGATGAGGCAGTTGTGACCCATATTATAACTGTGGATAAGAGATTGTTGTGGCACTCATTATTGTTGTACATAAGAGCCAGTCGTGACCCACTAAAAATGTTGGTAGCAGGAGCTTATTGTGACCCTCTAAAAATGTTGGTGGCAAGAGCCTGTTGTGACCCTCTAAAATATAGTGGGGGAGAGATCCTTTTGTGACCCTCTAAAAATTGTGGGCAAGAGCCTGAAAACTTGTTGGAGAGGGGGGTGAGGCAGAAGGAAGTGACGTGACCCACAGGCGCTCATTGAGGAGCTCGGCCTTTATCCCAGCTATTTGGTTGCTTTGCTAACGTGCTAGTGCTTGGTGGTTGTGGTCAGCCTGATAGTGGTGGCTGATATTGGTGGCTGATTTTCACACTGCACAGTTTCCATAAGACAAATCATTTGTCTTCGGGACTTTTATTAAAATAATGCCCCCTTGCAGAAGACCTACCCCTCTGTGACCGCGTGCTCCAGGAACACTTGCGTAACCATCTGCTATGGCGCGCCTTCTCCCTCTGGGCACTCCACTGCCTCTTGTAGCTGGTGCTGCAGATCCCTCCACCTCTGAAACGCTAGGTCCAGTCGGCTCACCAGGTGGACCAGTCGCTTCCTACACCTTTTTTGTATGCTAGGAGCATGTAACTAGCAGTGCTAAACCCAAGTGGTGGGGTAACCGGACAATAGGACAACCCTTGTCTACGCCATGGATTTTCTACAGTCAGGACAGTCACCCCCTAAGGAAAAGGCAAAGGGACTGATCCCCAGTAAGGCAAAGAAGCTGAGATCTGAGGCACCTTACAACAATTCCATTTGTAATATTCACAATATTTTGTTTTATTTGACAATACATATATATATATATATATATATATATATATATATATATATTGTGGCATGGTGGGGCTGTAAGAGGCAGTTCTATGCCTCTGGAGAGGGAATTGGAGTTCAGGTGGAGCTCCTGGTCCAGATACTCCACTCCAGCCCTAGAGCTAATGAGGCTCTGAAAACCACCTGGTGGATCTATTAGAGACTCCAGAGCTGCCCAGGTGATGGCTCCCAGGTGAAGACTCCCAGTGTGGGAGAACAGGCAGTGCTAGGCCTCTGGGAGCTGCAGACAAGAAGTCTGGGTGAGACCAGTGGAGCTGGTGATATCGAGCATTAGGCTCATAAGTGACAGCTAGGGAAGCTGTGGTGTTAGTCAGTGGCTAGACAGCCTAGGTTTTATTTTATTGGCAGTGTTGCCTATGTCTTGTGTTTTTTTGAACGGATAAATAAAGCTGACTGAGGTCAGTATAAAGCATACAGCACTGACTGGACTGCAATTTGTGATGTGCCAACCGTCTCAGGCCCAGGAGATGGTGATCCCAGCGAGTGAGTAACCCCCAGATTGTCACATATGGTGGAGGATTGCTGTGGGCAAGAAAATGGCACATGAAGTTTGTGGCTGGATTTAAAGGGCCAGAAGCCTTGAGAGATTGAGTCTCTGTGGAGAGAGACATACAGAGACTGTGTTGGTGTGGAGAGAGACATACAGAGACTGTGTTGGTGTGGAGAGAGACATACAGAGACTGTGTTGCTGTGGAGAGAGACATACAGAGACTGTGTTGCTGTGGAGAGAGACATACAGAGACTGTTGTCTGGATAAGGCCAGTTTTGCTTATGTTTGGAGCTGGTGTTTCTGCTGCATAAAGAATATAGTTGCCATGGGTCTAGCAGTGGACTTTGTCAGACGCATATTGGACATAAATCGCCGTGAAGACATGGCCAAACAGATGGGTGATAACCTTGTGCAGTTTGAAGCAGAGCGGGAGGCTGTTGAGGCCCAACTGCAAAGGACATTGGATAAGCAAGCGTCTGTACAAAGTGCATGTACTGCTACACAGAGTGGGTGTCCATATACCCGCACTGCACTGCAGGAGGCTGCCAACCAGAAAGCACAGGTGTCCAAGCCCAGTGGTTGCTGTACCAAGGTCCCAGGTGCATCCTGGTCCGATTCTCCAGATAAAAAGCGTGAGGGTGACGTCCCTAAGGGCCACCAGCCAGAGCCAGGCTTGAGATGTATGAGAATGGACTGTTGTGTAATTGGATGTGCTTTTGCCCAGTGCCCAAGTGTTAAAAAGTCCCTTTTGCAGAGGCGCCATGATGTTGTTGCTAGGAGCAACCAACCACACCAGCAAGTGGCCGTCACTGAGCAGAGAGCGCCATGTTGGAGGTGCATGGGAGCAGGTGTCTGTGCATCTTATTGTCCTCTGGTCAGGAGATCAGAGAAATTTAAACCAAAAACCTGTGAATTGCTGGTGGGTGGCATCCCACTGCTGGTTGACCTGGATTGTCGCCAGGAGGTGTCCAGGGTACACCACGATATTATACTGTTTGTGAAGAGTCGACCAGAGCCGTATGGTAAGACTATTCTAATTGACTTTAAAACCTGTTATGGGACAGTAAATCATGTGCTGGAGCTTCAGGTGGAGTTCATACTGGGCAGAGACTTTTCTTATTTCTGGCAGTTGTGGGAGGGAGAGTCCCCTGTAAATTGTGCCGTACAACTGCCTAAGGGGGAGGAGCCAGGAGAACCATATACAAAAGTCCCAGAGTTACCAGTGGGTGGAGCCTCACTGTCTTACTGTGTGAACTGTGACCAAAATAAGTCCAAATGTTCAGCAATGCTACCAAGTGAGGAGAAGAATCCTGTGGCTGACAAGACCATCCTGATGTCTGATGAGATTATTGCACTGTCTGAACATGGACTTGAAAAGTCAGATGAACTTAATGATAATAATGTATTGCATGCAATGTTTATTGAAAATGTCACCCAGCAGTTATGTGATAGCAGTAAGGTAATGTCAGATTTGCTGCCTAACATGCATTTAACCCATAACTATGTCACACAACCTGAGCAGGTAAATGATGGGTGTGCTACAGAGTTAGTCCTAGTGAATGCAGAGTGTGAACTAACCTCTTAAGCAGAAAAAGCAGTAGAGGGGATTAGCTCGAGTGTGCCCCTAAAGGTCATGATGTGTAATGATGAGAAGATTGCATGTGATGAACGTGCTGTGCTGCCCCTAGAGGTCATGGTGTATAATGACCAGATGATTGCATGTGATGAAGGTGCAGTGCTGCCCCTAGAGGTCATGGTGTATAATGACCAGAGGATTGCATGGGATGCCTGTGCTGTGGTTGAAAGCAATACAGAGAACTTGGTGGCCGTTACTGAGTCAAGTGAGGCCAATGTGGTTGCTAGTGGCAACCAGATATCTGCTATAGCTGCAGATGATAAAAAGGAGGGTAAGCAGACTGTTGACAAGCTTATGGGTTCCCATTATGCCAGGAGAGTGACCTACAAAGTCAAACAGCATGTGAGAAGTGACTGTGGCAGTAAGCGGTATGTATGCTGGGTTTGTGGGGCACGTTTTTCCCAGCGTGGTGCAGTGAGAATGCAGGTGGTGTGGAAACATAGTGAAAATGTGTTGTGTATTCTCACACCTAAACTATGTTCCTACAACAGCTGTGCTAGCCTGGTGAACAAAAGGTATCACAGAAATAAAAGGGTAAAAAGTGACAAGTGTGAACATGGTTGTAGACAGAATGTTGCATGGAGATAGCCAGATGTGCTTGGCCTGGTAGGAAGCCGTATGCACGCGGCTTGTCTGAGAGCTCCCCCTGTGTCTATGACAGTAAGTCTGGTGTGGATGATTGTGTTATAATGCAGAGCAAGATAGACCTGAGGGATGCATCCAGTAGGGTTAGCGAGGGTCACACAGTAGTAGCATCCAGTGGGGTCAGTGGTGGTCACACAGTAGTAGCATCCAGTGGGGTTAGTGGTGGTCAGGCGGCCGCCCCCTCACAACCCCCCCCCCCCAGCCGTCGTAACCGAATCACCCGCGCCTGCACCCCCCGCCCCCCCCGCCCCGCCGCCGTAACCGAATCACCCACGCCTGCACCCCCCGCACTCCCCCCCCCTTGGGCCGGCCCTGGAGCCACTCACCTGTCCTGCAGCAGCCGTCCCGTCCCGCTTACCGCTGTCCCTCTCCGACAGTCAGCAGCTGTCATCGCCGCCAACGCTCCACCCTGCAGCCGCTCACCTGTCCTGGCGCAGCCGTCCCGTCCCACCGCCAACGCTCACCGCTGTTCCTTTCCGCGCTCCAGTGCCGTCAGTCAGCAGCTGTCATCGCCCTCCAGAGAGTCGTGAGTGCCTGGGGTCAGCGGGGCATCGGCTGGATTCAGATGTGTGTCCAAATATATTCCTTTTTTATTTTTTATTCTTTAGTCTCCCGCCTGGGTCCTGTTTCCCTCCCCCCCCCTTCCCCCCTTCCCCCCCCCCCCCCCCCCTCTTTTCTTATCTTGTTCATCACCATAGTTTATCACCAATTCAGTTGTGGATTATTTTCATCTTTTTTTGTCACATTTCATTCATATAACTATTCTCTATATTTAAAACATATATGGGTATCGGGGGTCACTTGAGCACCATCATTGGCTCACCTCAATATAGATTTCTATATATAATTTATTAGTCTCACCTTTATATTGTATGCTTTCACCCTGCTATTTCTTCACGATTTTCTATTTTGCATCCTGAGATTTTTGCACCAGTTTTTTCACTTGTTTGGTGGGGGGGGGGGGGGGTTGGGTGGTGGTGGGGGGGGGGGGTTGGGTGGTGGTGGGGGGGGGGGGTTGACGGGGACATCTTTTTCTGGGTTTTATCTAAGGGAGACAGCAAGTACTCTACTATTATTCTTTGGTATTGATTTGATGGTCCTCGTTACTAATTCCAGGTTTATTTGGTCGTTTGAAACCTTTATACAACCTTTCCCTCTTCCTAAACTTATGGAAAGCCATCTTGGATCTACAGTGTGTTCAAACTTTGGAGTACCGTTTGGGATCCCCTGACTGATATATCCACATGGAATCATATTCCTAATACCTTATTGGAGTTCATGAGAGGCGATCTTTGGATCTGGCACGGCTCTCCAGCCATCTACGACCTTTGCACATAGATGAATTTACTTTGGACTGATTCGCATTTGCCCTGGTTGATGGCTAGGGGTTGGTGTGTTTGCCCATATGACTATTATAGTCTTCATTTGGCCGGCGCTCTTCCCACGCCGGCTTGGCACGTCGCCTTCACGCATTGAATGTCTGTATATATATTTTTTATATATTTTTTCTTTATGTATTAGTATTTGTACTATTTTTATGAATTATAAACTGCACTTTTATTATTTAACTCTTTAATAATAATAACCTTTTCATGTATATATTTTTTGGTGGTATCGGATCCATTTATATAGTGACATTGCATATTGTAATTTTAATTTTTGGATACTTGGGCTCATATTTTTGAAATTATTTTAGGCTCCCATTCTTGAAATCATCTTTCAATATTCCACTCTTGTTTCTTGTACTCTTTATTTACATACCACTCTTTTCCTTGGTGAATACAAATGTTTTTCTTTATATAGTGGCCACTATTGACACAGTGATGCCTCTGGCAACACGAGTGTTAATCTCCGGCGCATGCGCATAGGGTTACTATTCACGTCACCATCACGTGACCTTGTAGTGTTCATGTGATTAGACACATGACCTAATAGGAATGGCGGCGGAGCTAAGCCGGCGTGGATTACGCGTCCTGGGGTCCTCCTCTCTTGTACGAGTAAGTCGATTCAAACGCTACATACCTGTTTCTTATTATCCATTTATCTTTTGATATAAATATGTGTAAGGTGGGACTAGAGCTTCACCCTTGAGAAAGTCCTGGTGACGGAACGCGTGGGGTTCTCTGGTCTGACCTGACTTGGGGTAGCAGCAGCCATCTATATGCTTGTTTCACATTTTTGTTTTTATGCTCCCTAGGTGATTTTTGGCCTTGTGCCTTACATCGTTTTTCATCTATTTTGGTTTCTGGGATTCATTTGTAATTTTGCATAATAATTTTGGTTTTTAATATATTTGCCACCTTCATATGTTTTTTTGCTGCTGCTCCGTTTATTGGCTTGTGTTAGGTCAGGTTTTTGCCGTGTTTGATTGGAACCGGTGAATTGGTATGTGTGTATTTTTAAATGATTTTAAATGTTTGTCCCCTTTTTTCATTGATGAATTAATAAAGATTTCATAGATATTTATTCATTTGATCAGGAGGTGCAGTGTATGTTTTTTTCAGCCATTCTCTCTCGTTGATTGGGAATATTTTCTTGGCACTCTTTGGGCCCCTTGGTACCAATTGAGCATCGTTACAACGCCACAGCCTACCTGAGTATTGTTGCTGACCATGTCCATCCCTTTATGACCACAATGTACCCAACATCTGATGGCTACTTTCAGCAGGATAATGCGCCATGTCATAAAGCTAGAATCATCTCAGACTGGTTTCTTGAACATGACAATGAGTTCACTGTACTCAAATGGCCTCCACAGTCACCAGATCTCAATCCAATAGAGCATCTTTGGGATGTGGTGGAACAGGAGATTCGCATCATGGATGTGCAGCCGACAAATCTGCGGCAACTGTGTGATGTCATCATGTCAATATGGACCAAAATCTCTGAGGAAGCTTCCAGCACCTTGTTGTATCTATGCCACCAAGAATTGAGGCAGTTCTGAAGGCAAAAGGGGGTCCAACCCGTTACTAGCATGGTGTACCTAATAAAGTGGCCAGTGAGTGTATATAATATAAACTTTTCTGCATTTTTACCTTTTGAACTTGGTGAGAACTAGTGGTGATAAGTAAGCAACAACAGGCATAGGGAGATAGAAGAAGTGGAGATAGAGTTGTCCACCAATGGTACTATGGTACTGCTGTCTAATCTACTTCAGGTTGCAGAGGCTGCTACCGCTGCACCCTCTATAGCTATACCCCTGTTAGCTCAACCTCCATGTTCCTCTTTGGCATGATCTCGCTGCCGTCTAATTTACTCCAGCTTGCAGAGTCATAACTTTTATTTCTTGGGCCATGGTGCAAAGCCCCTGCCAGTTACCATGTGCCATTACCGATACTGGTGTCCTATGTGTCCACGGAGCTTTTGCGCCACCTCAGAATGCAAATTTTAGGCTATAAGTTGTTCCATGTTTCCAATTTACTCTTCTGGATGGTAATTCCAGCTTCTCCTAGTATATATAGGTGTCAAAATTAACCCGAACATCTCCCATTGACTTTGGGCTTTGCATGTACATGAAATGCGGTGTCAGTATGGCAGCAATACGTTTTAAACCATTTTACTGGAATAAGAAGATAGATTTTTAATGCACATTTTTGTGTTCTGTATTCCTCACCATTGTTCCTGATCATGTTATTTATTCCACCCAGTACACGTCATAAAAAAGAAAACAATACCAAAATTTGTTATTTGTCATCTTGGCACCTCAAAAATGAAAAAAAAAATATTTTTTTTTAAAGTTATATTGTATGCATCCCAAAAAGGTATCAATAAAAACTACAGCTTCTCCTGAAAGAAATAAGCTCCATTGAAGAAAAAATATTATGGGTCTGAAATATCTGTTATAGCCACAAACATAAGATGCCCAGATGCATAAGGTCACCATATTGTTTTTACTGAAGGCCACATTCTTAAAATTAAACAATTTCTGTACTACTTTATCCAAAAAGTCAATTGTTCCATAACAAAAAAATTGCCATAATAATAATATATATATATATATATATATATATATATATATATATATATATATATATATATATAGCGCCAACTGATTACATGTCCCTGTCCCCGTTAGTGCTCACATTCTTAATACACCTGTCTGTACATATTTCGTAGGGAGGCACAAACCCTCTTTGTGGGTATTGTCTCAACATATTTCACATGTTTGCCGCACCTATGCATCGTCTATGGGTACCCTCTGCTCCACTAACTGGTTAGAGGCGTTGGCCCTCTTCCCCTTTTTCCCTAAAAGATCCATATCCAAAATATACCATAATATTCTTACACCATTGGAAGTGTCTAAACTAGAGATGAGCGAGTAGTGAAATATTCGAATTTCGAGAATTCGAATCAAAAAGGCACCGAGATTCGACTATTCGAAACGAATATTCAATCCCATTATAGTCTATGGGAAAAAAAATTCTCGGCACTTGGAAATCCAAATTCGACCACTTGTAGGTCACCAAGTCCCCCATGAAACCTCCCTAAACGATGCCAACACCTCTGGAATGACACTGGGACTTTAGGGGGAGCATGCCGGGGTGCACCCAACACCCCAAAATCGCAGTATAATGCCACTCTCTGCAGTTGCGAAGGAAAAATGTTTGCAAACGCTTTACGGCAATGTTCACACATTTCGTTCGTATTTCTTGCACAGCGTTACATACATGATTCCAATGTGCGTCTGTAGAGCGTCATGTTATTGGTGCTTATCATGCATCAGGCTGTACGAACGTTACTGGAACAGTATGTATGACGTTCCTTTTTCTGGACTACTGGAACAATATGTATCACATGCCTTTTCATGGGATGCTGGAACAGTATGTATGACATGCCTTTTTCTGGGTTACTGGAACAATATGTATCAGGTGCCTTTTTCTGGGCTACTGGAACAGTATATATCAGGTGCCCTTAGTGGGCTTAACCAGGGACACTATAAGTCACTTGTACACACAGGGTACTGGAATGAATACACCTGCTGATGCTGATGCTTTTGCTGCTGCTATCATCATCTATTTCTTAGCACTGAGAAAAGCTTTGGATTCAGAGATGACTTTTTCGCTGGATATTACCCCCTGAAAAGGACTTTCGGGTTCTGTAGTAAGTCTGCCTAACCAAAACGCTACTAAAAACTATCTCTCCCTGCTCCAAGATCTTTCCCTGGCTAGGTTGAAAGCGCATCTGCAGCCGAGAGGCGGGAGCCAAGTATTTAAGATTCGAGGTCATGTGGTTCAGCCATCCAATGAGGGTAGATGCCGTTTTCGCGCTGCGTGTGTACTCCCAGGGTCCCTCACGGGCTCCCTGCATGGTGATTGGATTAAAAAAAGCACCAACTGCGATGGGAGGGCTTTCGAATGTTTCCCGCGTATTCGCCACACTACTCGATTGAATTCAAATCTTTCGAATACCGCAATATTTGATCGAATATCATCTCGATCGAATCGTATTCGCTCATCTCTAGTCTAAACCCTATTGTCTGTTGGCGTGGGAGGAGGTATTGCAGATAGTATTTACTGACAAGCTAAATTTATGGCAATGCATTCCCATGGCTTTTCTATTTGTGTGTGCTTCCAAGAAGCCTCTTTTAAACTTTTTACTAGGTAGTGTAGAACCCCCAACTTTCTTCATGACCATGGTATTATCCCTGATGACCTTTGCTGGAGATGTGGTAAGGCCAGAGGTTCTATTTTACACATTTGATGGTATTGCAGTGCCATACACCCATTTTGGGACCAGGGGATTAACTGGATTTCCAAATCACCTGGACGTGTGCCAAATTTGTCGTCAGAATTAGTACTCCTATGATCTCCCTCTTCGTCCTTTAGCCCTAGCAAACATTCTTTGATTACACATCTGTTGGCCGCAGCCAAATTACTGATTCCGCTATACTGGAGATCCTCAGATCCTCCCCCCCCCCCCATCTGCCGATGGATAGAGAAAATGGAGGACACCCGAAGGCTTGAGGAAATTATAAGTTGGCAATCTTTGTCTTATGATATGTATCTCAAGATTTGGGCCCCCTGGATCACACTCAAGGAAAGGTCCTCGGAGACTATGTTGCAACCCAAACTGTGACCTATATGGAGTTGATAATATAATCTGGAGGGTTATTCCAGGACCCTTTCAGATGTGAGAATGGTGTTCTATGGGTGACCTCCGTTGCTGCCTAACCTCTCTGGGTCTCTGGTTTGTGAAAGACCAGGATGTGATTTGTCTCTGTAAACAAGTTTTATGGGTCCTGGTGTTTATGACCGACTTAGTTCCTGGTCTCAGGTTTGGACACTAGATAATTATCAAAATAGGAATTAGAAATGCTTGAAGGGCTGGGTGGGTGACCTCTGTTCATTATTTTGAGATCTGGGGATATTGATCACCACAGTATATAAATATAAAATGTTTCTCTTTATTTACCAGACACTTTTTTAAGTGCCATTTTTATGTCCTGGTTTCTGAGGCTGTATATTATGGGGTTAAACAGAGGGGTAAATACAGCGTGCAGTAAGGAAATAATCTTATCGAAGAATAGGGTGCTTGCTTTAGATGGGACCATGAATTTAACTATTAATGTGCCGTAAAACGTTGCCACAACAATAAGATGGGAACTGCAAGTTGAGAAAGCTTTCTTTTTGCCGGTAGTTGTTGGTATCTTGACTATGGTGAGGAGGATATATACATAGGTTACAATGGTAAAAACCCAAGGAAGGAAAAAAATTACCGAACAAAATAGAAATTCATCTAGTTCTACAAGAGACGTGTCTGAGCAAGAAAGTTTCATAAGAGGAGAAATATCACAGAAGAAATGGTCAATGATATTGTCATGGCAGAAATTAAGCTCTGATACTGGCAAAACTCCAACAAGATTAAGAGTAAAACCCAGCAACCATGACCATAGTGATAGACAAGTCCTAAACTTTATGTCCATGATACTGGAATATCTCAGGGGGTTGCAGATGGCCAGGTATCGGTCATAGGACATCACTGGAAGGAGAAAACATTCAGTAAACGCTGTACCACTTAAGACATACAACTGTGTGATACAGCCAACGTAACTCATTCTTATCCCTCCATGAAGAATGGCGGCCAGCATGTTGGGAACAATATTTCCGGAAATCACAAGGTCAGAAAGGGAAAGATGACATAGGAAGTAATACATGGGGGTCTGGAGCTGAGGAGTGACTGATACCAGAAGAATCATCATCAGGTTTCCCATCAGTGTTAGAAGAAAGATGATCAAGAAAAACAGGAAGAACAAAATATTAAAGCTGTCAAAGTCTCCAAAACCCAATAGAACAAATTCTGTCACTCTTGTTTGGTTCTTCATACTGTGACTGACATGGAATACAGAATCAGAATGGAACAGCTACATGGTAGACTTAACATTCTAAAAATCTAAAAAATATTGTCTGTTTATATTCCACATATACATATTCTGGGCTAATGGAACAAGCTATTAATACACAGGTCTGGAATAACAGAACAAGTTCTGTTTACCACCAAAACAAGACATGTGCCGTACACAGCACATCAGATTCAATTCAACTTTGCAATCTTTATTTGTGGTCAATTACAGTTAAATATTACAGACAATGTAGAACAATACAGCTAAATAATTAAACATCATGTTTCTGTCAGTAGCATAATTGGCTGTTATATTAGTCATATTGCTAATGTATATCACAATATATCTAGGGGGAATGCATTGCATTGTCACTATACACAGCTGTGCTCAGGGGACGCAGAAGAGCTGCACACCTGATGATATACAGAGGAGTCACAAGCTAATAGTATCATCAAGTGATGGACGCCAGACACTAAGTAGGGAAATAAGAACACAATATGAACTTCTATAGGTGGTAACAGTAGCAGGACGGAATCGGATCGGAATACAGCACCCACTTCTCCGATCTTGTGCCAAAAGGCCTGTGGGCGGCACAAGCTGCAAGTATCACATAAAAAAGAGAAAATTACATACTTAAAATATCAATAAAAATTGCCATGGCTTTTTTCCCCCCCAAAAAATGCCAGAGGCCAGCTGTTAGCTGGAGGTCAATTAAAGTTTATGATCTACCTTATCGTGTTTTTGTTTCCTTTCTGGCATTTTTGAGGCTTTTGGGCAGTTTTTCCAAAATGCAGGATGCTGAGGTGGCGGCGTTTTTTTTTTTTTTTTTTTGCCGTAGCGTTTTTTTCTACCATAGACTTCAATGGGATTGTTCTGGTTGTCTCAAAAAAGCCAGTGCGTATGGCTTTTTTTTCTGGCGTTTTTCGCACCTTTTGTGGTCCAGCAACTAGGTCATGTGATAGCAAAGGATAAAAAAAAGTTCAGCTTGCAAAAATGCCTAAACCACAAAAAATATCATTCACGCATAAACTCAAAAACACTAGAAAAAATGCCAGGAAAAGGATGAGTGAGGGCACCCTAACATTAATTTACTGTTCCCAGGTATCAGGATAGTAGAGTGCCTTTTTTTTTTGGTAGCGTTATAATTTATTTTTTTAAAATTTCAGAAACTCCTCCAAAAATATGCTCAATATTACTGCGGGCATCCTGAGACTATGGGGGAGTTCACACTTCACTACTACTCTTGTCCTTATAACTAACATCAAAAGTATTATAAATCCTGAGAGAAAAGGCTGCTGCTGCACCTACAATGTGCTTCTGTAGGTTTATAGGCTCTGATTCTATAGTATAGTAGCGTTATTGGCTTTTATAAGATTTTGCAGCTGTTAAATGCAATTGAAAAATATCTAGGGAGCATCATCGGAAGGAGAAAACATTCAGTAATTGTACCACTCAAGAAATAAAACTGTGTGATACAGCCAACGTAACTCATTCTTATCCCTCCCAGAAGAATGGCGCCGAGCATGTTGGGAAAGATATTTCCGGAAATCACAAGGTCGGAAAGGGAAAGATGACATAGGAAGTAATACATGGGGGTCTGGAGCTGAGGAGTGACTGATACTAGAAGAATGATCAGAAGGTTTCCCATAAGTGTAAGAGGAAAGACGATCAAGAAAAACATGAAGAACATAATATTCAAGCTGTGAAATTCTCCAAAACCCAATAGAACGAATTCAGTCCTTCCTGTATGGTTCTTCATAGAAATATTGTGACTGACATGGAATAAAGAATCAGAATGGAACAGCTACATGGTAGACTTAACATTCTAAAAATCAAAAAATATTGTCTGTCCATATTCCACATATACATATTCGGGGCTGATTGAACAAACCATTAATACACAGGTCTGGAATAATAGAACAAGTTCTGTTCACCACCAAAACAAGACATGTGCCGTACACAGCACATCAGATTCAATTCAACTTTGCAATCTTTATTTGTGGTCAATTACAGTTAAATATTACAGACAATGTAGAACAATACAGCTAAATAATTAAACATCATGTTTTTGTCGGTTCATATAGAAGCATAATTGGCTGTTATATTAGTCATATTGCTAATGTATATCACAATATATCTAGGGGGAATTCATTGCATTGTCACTACACACAGCTGTGCTCAGGGGACGCAGAAGAGCTGCACACCTGATATTATACAGAGGAGTCACAAGCTAATAGTATCATCAAGTGATGGACGCCAGACACAAAGTAGGGAAATAAGAACACGATATGAACCTCTATAGGTAGTAACAGTAGCAGGACGGAATCGGATCGGAATACAGCACCCACTTCTCCGATCTTGGGAAAAACGGCCTGTGGGCGGCACAAGCTGCAAGAATCACATAAAAAAGAGAAAATTACATACTTTACACTGCCTTAAAATCTTGGAAAAACGCCAATAAAAATGCCATGGCGTTTTTTGTTTTTTTTTTTTTTTTTTGCAAAAATGCCAGAGGCTAGCTGTTATCTGGGGGTCAATGGAAGTTTCGGATCTGCCTTAGACACATGGAATTTTTCGAAGTACCGTTTTTCTTTCCTTTCTGGCGTTTTTTTGAGGCTCTATGGCATTTTTTTCAAAATGCAGCATGCTGAGGGGGTGACTTTTTTTTATTTTGCAAACTGAGGTGTTTTTTTTCTACCATAGACTTCAATGGGATTGTTCTGGTTATCTCAAAAAAGCCATTGCTGTGCGTATGAGATTATATATATATATATATATATATATATATTTTTTTTTTCGGGCGTTTTTGCCACCTTTTGTCGTTAAGCAACTAGGTCATGTAATGGCAAAGGAAGAAAAAAAAAGTTCAGCACACAAAAATGCCTAAACCACAAAAAGTGTCAAAAAGTCAAAAACGCTAGAAAAAATGCCAGGAAAAAACGCCACACAAAAAGGATGTGTAAGGGCACCCTAACATTATTTTACTGTTCCCAGGTCTAAGGATAGTAAATTGACCTTATTTTGGGGTACAAACTCCTCCAAAAATATGCTCAATATTACTGCGGGCATCCTGAGACTATGAGGGAGTTCACACTTCACTACTACTCTTGTCCTTATAACTAACATCAAAAGTATTCTAAATCCTGAGAGGAAAGGCTGCTGCTGCACCTACAATGTGCTTCTGTAGGTTTGTAGGCTCTGATTCTATAGTATAGTAGCGTTATTGGCTTTTATAAGATTTTGCAGCTGTTAAATGCAATTGTAAAATATCTAGGGAACATTTATTAAATCCCAACTGTACACAAAGAAAAACAACACTGTTAGCATCAATTTTTATAATGTAAGCCCAAAAGGTTTACTGGTAGATTGCAGGACAATTTTTTTTTTACATTTCTGTAATTAAAGATAATTTTGCACATTTTGTACTTGAAAATTTGTGAACCCTTCAGAATTGTCTAGATTTCTGCAAAAATTTGACCAAAATTGACATCAAGTCCTAAAAGTTGATTGAGGCCACTCTTACACCCGGCAGTGAGAGCCTGTGGTGGCACCATACATCACTACTTAAAGTAGAAGTCCGGGCCCTGGCTAAAATATGCAGGGGCAGGGCGAACATAACATCCAATACTTTCTTACCTCCCCCCATGCCTGGGATGCTCCAGGACCCCCACAGGAAGGCATTTTCCCCAAGTTGTGATGACATTACCCACCCATTCCCTTAATGACCTTTGTCACCCTCCACTGCACCCGCTCCAGTTCAGCCTTGTTCCTCTTATATACAGATGCCCAAAACTGTACACATTATTCCATATGTGGTCTGACCAGTGATTTATAAAGACGCAAAACTATGTTCTCATCTTTAGCATCATCCCATCATTTTATGAGCCTTGGCAGCCACTGCCTGGCACTAATCACTTAAGTTAAGTTTAATGTCCACCAATACCCCTAGTTCCTTTTTGGAAGACGTTTTCCCCAGTGTTTTATTATTTAGCACATAACTGTACTTATTACTTATTAACTGTACTTATTCCACTGTCCAAGTGCATAACCGTATATTTATCCACATTATGGTTCATCTGCCACTTATCTGCCCAAGCCTCCAGCTTCTCCAAATCCTTTTGTAATATTATATTATCCTCCTCTGTGGTGATCACCCAGTTTAGTATGGAGATTCTACTTTGTAGCCCGATACTGATCCCTGTGGTACTCCACCAGTAATTGTGGCCCAATCTGAATATGTTCCATCAATGACCACCCTCTGTTTGGTATGATTCAGCCAGTTACATATTTTTCCCCTCTAATCCAAGCATCCCCTTTTTTAGACCAACCTTTTATATGACGCAGTATCAAATGCCATTAAGAAGTCCACAAGCTTATCTTTGGCTCCAGCTGGCACAGGCTACATAGGAATAGGATAAAAGTTCTTATTTCTGACCAGTAATCTTTTTAAGTGCCATCTTTATGTCCTGGTTTCTGAGACTGTATATTATAGGGTTAAACAGAGGGGTAAATACTGTATGCAGTAATGAAAGCATCTTATTAATAAGTAAGGTGTATCCTTTAGATGGGACCATTTATTTTGCTATTAATGTCCCATAAAACGTCCCCACAACAGTAAGATGAGAACTACAAGTTGAGAAAGCTTTTTGTTTTCCAATTTTTGTTGGTATCCTAATTATGGTGAGGAAGATATACACATAGGTTACAATGATAAAACCACATGGAAAGAGAAATATTGGCATAGAAAACAGAAATGCTTCCAGTTCTACAAGAGACGTGTCTGAGCAAGAAAGTTTCTGAAGAGGTGAAAGGTCACAATAGAAATGGTCAATAATATTGTCACGTGAAAAATGATAGTTGGATACACTCAAGACACCTGTAAGATTAAGAGTAAGACCCAGCAACCATGGCCATAGTGATAGACATATACGAAACTTAAGGTCCATAATAATGGAATATCTTAGGGGGTTGCAGATGGCCAGGTATCGGTCATAGGACATCACCGGAAGGAGGAAACATTCAGTAATGGTTGAACCACTATAAAAATACAACTGTGTGATACAGGCAAGATATGCCATCTTTATCCCTCCATAAAGAATGGCGCTTAGCATGTTGGGAAGAATATTTGTAGTAATCACAAGGTCGGAAAGGGAGAGATGACATAGGAAGTAATACATGGGGGTCTGGAGCTGAGCAGTAACTGATACTAGGACTATGATGAGAAGGTTTCCTACCAACGTAAAAAGAAAGATGATGGGGGGGCGTGGCGAACCGCCGATGGAGATGGCAGCCTGAGTGAGGAGCTCCGGGCATACACAGCTACATAAGAGGCCATACACCCGTTCTGAGGCAGCTGACGGGTTCCTATACATGGAGCAGAGGTACCGGGGGACCCCGAGACCACCCTTCACCCACGCCAGACCTGCTACCCGCCTGCACCCGTCCGCCCCATACCTCACTCGCGGCGCGGCCGCATCAGAGTCCCGGCGGCCTGACACGAGGCGGACGCTCCTTCAGCTCCCCTGCAGCCCGCGGTCAGACCTGGCTGGAGCCAGGGACCGGATCCCTCCTAGCCCGCCGCGGAGTCCATCGGAGGTGAGGAGAGGGGATCCGCCTGGCCCGACAGCCGAGACGGAGGGTGAGCTCCCACGTGGCGCGCGGCCATCTTGTTTTCCGGCCGGCGGAGTGCGGCCTGTAGCTGGGCCCCTTCATCTCTCCCCTACTAGCTCTGACAACGAGCTGGGAGCTCTGGACACAGGCCTGGGAACTATAGAAGGGGATAGCTGTCATCAAGCCTCTCTATCCCCCATACAACAGGCCCGACAGCGCGCTGACCCCATCACCTTAAAGGGGCAGCAGCGCATATCACAATATATGATGGCCGCCGTACAGAAAACACAGCGGGGGGAGAAGAATAAGAAGGGGGGCCAGACTCAGTCCACTAAGAATAATGGTGCCCCGTCCCGCTCTGATACCTCGCCTAGATCAGATTGGCGCACAGCAGACTCGGACTCTGAAACTTCTATCATTGGCACTATGTCCCAGCAAGGGGTCCAGGACCTGCTGTCTCAGCTCCCCACCAAACAGGACTTTAAGTCCCTGATTAATGAAGTGAAAGAGACTTTCAGGGTAGAGCTTGCAGAGGTGAGAAAGGACCTACACCATATTTCTCAGAGGGTTGACTCATTGGAAAACGACCATGATTCTACCAGAGTCTATATTGACAAATTGAGATCCACTGTTTGCACCCAGGCCCATACTCTGGATGATATGCAACGCCACATTGAAGACCTGGATAATAGAGGGTGGCGCAATAACATACGAATAAGAGGCCTCCCCGAAGCGACGCATGATGATGACCTTGTCAGTACCCTAGAAGGACTCTTTAATTCCATTCTGGGTGAACCACCCACCAACAAGATTAAGTTCGACAGGGCACACAGGGCTCTCAGGCCCAAACCGACATCGGGTGCGCCCCGAGATGTTATCTGTTGCCTACATGACTATACGGTTAAAGAGGCCATCATGACTAAAGCTCGCTCTCTCCGGGACCTGGATTTCTACGGTGCATCCCTTCAACTCTTTCCTGATTTATCCTGGATAACTCTGCAGAAACGCCGCTTTCTGCGCCCTTTGCTTGCAATTCTGCGGGACTGCAACGCCTCATACAGATGGAACTTTCCTTTTGCACTCTCTGCTCGCAGGAATGGGCGTTCCGCTGTCCTGCGAACCCTGTCAGACCTCCCCAAGTTCTGTGACACCCTGGACATCCCGATTCCCAAAATATCGGAATGGACTATCGCTCCCCCTCCTCCATCACCGCCACCAGTGTGGCAAACCCAGCGACAGAAGAGAAAGCGCTCAGGATCCACTGAACCGACTCCCACTCCTGTGCAGGACATAGATCTCCCTCATGAGTAGAGACGTGGCTGTGAGCCTCGTGTCCTCCCTACCTCACAACAGCCTAGCCCCTTATGGGCTATTGTAACATGGCCTACTTTTACGATAATTGATATTACCATAGCTGTGTTGCTCGGTTCTTTGTATGTTCTTTGCTTGGTCTGCTGTTGACCCACTTGGTGCTTCCTACCTCCCCCCCGATAGGGGCATAATGTTTCAACCTTTGGGTTGTTTATTTCTATATGTTATACTCTTATGGTTAATCTATTTACCCCTTTGTCCTGATATGATGTGTCAGGATGGTGAGCCATGGGCTCCTACAAATGTCCGTCTATGGTGTCTTTGTCTTGTCTGTCTGCGTTTTCTCTCCCCTCCCTTCCTTTCCCCTTCTCTCCCTATCTCCAGGGGTCCTTCGGCTATTAACCTACATCCACATAACGGTGAGGGGAGCCCGTCCCTGTCCGCGAGCTGTCTGAACTGGGTGAGTTGTTATTTCGCTGGTCCGTGTTCACTACTCCCTCCCAATGGCTAGAATAGTGACTCTAAATGTAAAGGGCCTTAACTCCAATGTCAAACGCCGTTTGACCTTAAGGGAATTACGCAATCTAAAAGCAGACGTGGCTTTCCTACAGGAAACGCATTTTGATAACACCGCGACCTTCTCTTTTTCCCACCACTCCTATCCCATAGCTATCACTGCCTCCAGGGGCACTAAAACTGCAGGGGTAGCTATCCTTTTCTCTCGCTCCTTCCCCTTCCAGGTTTCTTCTTCATTCTCAGACCCGGGCGGGCGGTATGTCATAGTGGAAGGCACGCTGCATGGTAAACCTCTAATTTTTTGTAATATCTATGCCCCAAATAGGACCCAGATTCCCTTCCTCCGTAGGGTGTTCAATAAGTTGGCAAAATACCTCCCGGCTCCCAGAGTTATAGGGGGAGACTTTAATTTAACTTTTTCAGATCTGCTAGACAGACACTCTGTAGATAACCGAGCTGTCCCTGCAGACCAGACCAGACTTTCCACTGAATTCCGCAAACTTATCCGAAAACATAACCTATACGACCTCTGGAGGCTAGACCATCCTACGGAGAGGGAATATACGTTTTACTCCCATCCACATCGCCTACATTCTAGAATTGATTATTTCTTTGGTAATATTCCCACTGTCAGGCTCCTACAAAAGGCACATATAGACCCTATCTCCTGGTCGGATCACGGGCCAGTGGTGATCTGTCTAAAAAGCTTAATGACACCAACACGCCATTGTCATTGGCGCCTAAATGAAACCCTGCTGAAGTACCCGTTGTCCCGTGATTCGATCAAGGCCAGTATTACCTCTTACTTCCTGGACAATGGGGGCTCTGTAAACTCTGAAGTCATCCTGTGGGAGGCCCATAAGGCAGTAGTCAGAGGGCATTGTATCGCTCTGAGCTCTCGTCATAAACGAGACTCCCAGATGGCCTTTCTGGCAGCTAAGCGGGAAATTCAGACTTTGGAGCGCTCCCTAGCTGACCGCCCATCTCTGGTGAGGCTGCGGCGACTGGTGGCTGCGAGATCACGTCTGAAAGAGCTATCATTAATGAAAGTAGAGAAGCTGCTCCTCTATTCCAAGCAGCGCTTTTATGAAAAAGGCAATAAAGCCCATACTCTCCTAGCTCGCAAACTAAATGACCAAACAGCCTCCCAGTCCCCCCAGGTCCTCAGGGATTCCTCGGGCGCTCTGCGATATCATCCTGCGGATATCTCTTCCCTATTCCTCCAATTCTACTCTAAGCTATACTCGCTACCGTCTACCCTTCCCTCCGACCCTGAGGCCCGTTCCTGCCGGATTAATGAATTTCTGTCAGAATGTCAGCTCCCCTCTTTGCCAAACAATGCTATAGATGAGTTAAACGCACCTATTAGCATGGAAGAGCTGTCAGAAACACTTAAATCTCTTCCGTCGGGCCGGGCACCGGGACCGGATGGTTTTACCTATCTCTATTATAAAACCTTCTCTGCAGACCTGTCCCCCAGACTGTTATCACTTTTTAACTCTTTTCTTCAAGGGGAAGCTATACCTTCCTCCTTGTCCCACTCATTTGTCACCCTCATCCCTAAGCCAGGTACGGACCACACAGATTGTGCCAACTACAGGCCGATCTCCCTCTTGAACTCAGACTTTAAAATCTTCACCAAAATATTGGCCACTAGACTAGGTTATTGGCTACCCTCCCTCGTGAATGCAGATCAGGTTGGGTTTGTGTCCGGCAGACAGGGTGGGGACAATACCAGACGGGCCATTGACATTATCGATGCAGTCAACCAGCAGTCGGAGAGGGCAGTGCTTCTTAGTCTGGATGCAGAAAAGGCCTTTGATCGCCTTGGCTGGCCGTTTATGTTTGAGACCCTAAAACGCTTTGGTCTTAGGGGACCCTTTCTGACTGCAATTGAGGCATTATATTCGACCCCTACTGCAGCTATTAAATTCCCCCATATGTTGTCTAGAACCTTTCCAATTCTGAATGGCACCCGACAGGGCTGCCCGCTGTCGCCCTTATTATTTGTTCTATGCATCGAGCCCCTGGCGGCGGCGGTACACAATTGCCCCGATATACGTGGGGTGTCGGTTAGAGGCAAGGAATTCAAAATTATGCTTTTTGCCGATGATGTCCTCCTCACCCTGTCTGACCCCGTCACGACCCTCCCTGTCTTACGCGACCTCCTCACTAGATTTGGAGTCCTATCAGGCTATAAAGTTAACACCACTAAATCAGAAGCCATGCCCTTAAATCTGCCTGCTCACCAGGTCACACATCTGCGCTCTGTATTTAAATTTAAATGGACTACATCTTCCCTTAAATATTTAGGCATTCAACTGACACCCTCGTACACTACCCTGTACTCAGCTAACTTCCCCGCTCTATTTAGGGACATCAGAACTCTCCTCTCTAAATGGACCTCCCACTTTATATCTCTCCTGGGTAGGGTCGCCTCGGTGAAAATGACCATATTGCCCAAATTGCTTTACTACTTTGAAACTCTTCCTGTAAGAGTACCTCTCTCAGAACTCAAGGCCCTTCAGAGGGATATTTTTAAATTTATCTGGTCATCAAAACGGCACCGCATACCTAAGTCAGTAATGATGAGTAGTAAGACGCAAGGCGGGCTGGCAGTTCCGAACATACTCCATTATTACTGGGCGACCCACCTGCGACAGATTCTTGCCTGGTCAAAGTACTTGGCCTACAAGAGATGGGTGGAAATTGAGAAGATCTGGCTGGCCCCATTTCACCCCAACTCATTTTTGTGGCACTCCTCCCCCCCCCCCCGCACATCTCAACCTACTGGGGCCTATCCGCTTTACCCTGCATATCTGGTCTTCCTGCTATTCTAAATTTGGGCTCATCTCTAAAGCCTCTCCTCTGCACTCCTTTCTTCTTTTCCCTAACTTTCAGCCGAGTTTACAGTCCCATCCTGTTAAACTGTGGGGTTCGAAAAAACTTTTCCAATTCGCTGACATCGTAGACCCACTCACTCGCACTCTCCTTCCATTTGACAGGCTCGTGGACAGGGCGGAGCTACCGTCTTCAGAGGGGTTTATGTATTTGCAGATACGACATTTTATGATGTCCCGCCTGGGAACCCTCACGGTGACCAAACCCTCAGCGTTTGAACAACTGGTGAGGTGTAATACCTCCACTGCTGGATTAATTTCAGATATTTATAGTATCCTCAATTCCCCTGTGGGTGATTCCCAGGTTGGTCATGCGTATATGTCCCGTTGGGAGACGTGGTTGGGCAGGCAGCTTCCACCAGAATGCTGGAATGTGATTTGGGAAAGGGCAGCAAAATCCTCTATATGTACCACCTATAAAGAATCGCAATATAAACTGATGATGTTCTGGTACCACACGCCAGAACTGCTCAATAGGCTGAATGCTTCTATCTCCCCGACGTGCTGGAGATGCCTTGGTGCAATTGGTTCACTTTTCCATATTTTCTGGGAATGTCCTCTTATTGAGCAGTTCTGGAGGGATGTCTGTGGTATGGCCACTACAATCTTCCACACAGAGATCCCCAGAGACCCTGCTATATGTTTGCTCAATCTCTTCCCCAAAACTTTACGGAAGAAACAATCCAAATTATTACTGACCATTTTGACTGCTGCTAAATCGCTGATTGCGAGGGGATGGAAACAGGTCTCGCCCCCCACTATGAACTGTTTTATTGCTAGAATGCAGGAACTGCGCTCCCTAGAAAAAATGACTGCCTCTCTAAACAATAAGATGGAAATGTTTGACTCAGTATGGACCATGTGGGACTCTTACCTCACCTCTCTTACGACCGCCGATGGAATACCCTAACAGTCTACTTCACCCCTTTTCCCCTCCTTCCTATGTATCTCCTGTCTTGTGATTTGTTGCTATGTGTTATCAGTGTACTTTATTTTCGAGCGGATTACCTTGTTGGATCCGCCCGTTCTTGGCTAATACTGTTTTGTAATCCTCTAGCCGTGTTTCGGCCCTGGTATTTTTACGATGGTTGCAGAAACTACATATATTCCAACTGTTACAGCCTATTGTTGCAATTGCTCTATGTCTGCATTACCTCTCTGGGCTGAGGTAAAAGCCTTACCGTGTGTGTGCTTTTGTGTTTCATGGAAAAATGTCAAAATCTTTAATAAAAAATTACAGTTATAAAAAAAAAAAAGAAAGATGATGAAGAAAAAAATGAACAATACGATGTTAAAGTTGTGAAGGTTTCCAAAACCTGTAAGGATGAATTCTGTCACTCTTGTTTGGTTCTTTATAGACATAATGTTAGATGGAAGCACGGATCTAGAAGAGAGATTCAAAGCACAGTTTTAAGAAAAAGTAAGTCAATCCTTTTTAAATACAATTTTTGAGCATTAACCTCTTAAGGACAGAGCCAATTATCGTTTTTGCGTTTTTGTTTTTTCCTCCTTGTGTTTAAAAGGCCATAGCACTTGCATTTTTTTCACCTAGAAACCCACATGAGCCTTTATTTTTTGCGTCACTAATTGTACTTTGCAATGACAGGCTTAATTTTTGCATAAAATATGCTGCGAAACCAGAAAAAAATTTATATGTGCGGTGAAATTCAAAAAAAAGAGATAGAGATCACTATAGCTGTAATATACAGCACCGATCCATGAGATCAGTGCTCTATTGCTATGGTCTGCTGCAGACCATTGCAATAGAATACCGAGCCGGGATCAGCATCATTACGACCAGTAAGACTAAAAGATCCACCCTCTGTGATCGCATCGTGAGGGGGGATGCTGCCACTAGACACCAGGGATGTGCTGCAAATAACACTGTAAGATGCAGCTGCCATGTTTGACAGCTGCATCTAACGGTGTTAATTAGCGGGAGCGGCGATCGGCCCCGCTCCCGCTAATAGCCACAGTCCCGTGCTGCAGATAGCAGTCGGGATCGCGGCTGTTCAGAGCAGGGTTGGGGTACGGCATATGTCCTTAAGAGGTTAAAGGAGGAAAATATTAAAAATTTATGGAAAGCCAGGGGTGGTGGGAACATAACAATCAAGGGATACTTACAAGTCCCAGTGCCCCCAAAGCTGCAGCACCATCGGCATTCCCTTACTGAGCCTATTACACGGCTCGAATCGTGCATCAAGGGCTAAACTTTATGAATGTCTTTCCATGCTCCCTGCTGTGCTCCTAGCTTCTGCCCGTTCCCCGTAGCTACCACTGGAACTTCTGAGCCAATCTCTAAAGGAACAGGCCGCTCATCCAATCACTGGCCGAGACAAGACAGCCCCGATCGGCTGAGTGGGGCTGTCAACTCAGAAGTTCCAGCGGGTGGCTATGAGGAGCGGGCAGAAGCTGGGAGGACAGCAAACAGCATGGAAAAGTACTGTATGTATAACGTTTTTTGCAGGGTTTTTTACACAGTCATCAGCCATTACATGTAGCAATGTGTGCCCCACAACAGATTATTATCGCTTTGTGTAATAGGGCCCTTAGTCACATAATTATAGACAAACACAACTAAACTAATAACATCCAAGCAGTTGCAGCTTGTATTATGCACATTGAGTAGACATCCACAATGCAGGGAGCGAATGTTTGCTATCTGGCAAAGGATTTTTCAGTCAAGGAGATTGGAAGTTTGGGTCTTTACAGGTGCTTTACCCATGAGATGAAGGAATACAAAAGCCTGATAAATGCAACACAGACAGCACTTCCAAGTGGAACATAGAGTTTAACACTCACCAGTGTGATGTTTCGGCATAAAGTGTGCAGAGGTTGCCGTGGGTAAGTTGCAGCAAAACAGGGGGGCAAATGTTGGGTAGGTTGGAAGCACCCCGCGGGAACTTGTCACGGTGAGCCAGGACCAGATGAGCCCTGGGCGCTCGCTCTGCAGCACCACAAAGTGGAGGGTTGTAGCTGCTGTAGTACAGTGTACAGAAGAGAACTGTACCCAGGTGCAGAAGAGTGCAAAGGACAACTGAGGCTCAGATAAAAAAAAAACAAGAATAGCTTTCACTGGTAGCACTTTGAAGGACAAGTGTAGAAGTTCACAGCTTTGAATACAATAATCTTTTGTTTGAAGGGTTAAGCCCCTATTACTTGGGGCGACTGAGAGAAGCAAACGACCGCTGACAGCACTCGTTCCTCGCTCACTGCCGGCGCTATTACACACGATAGCAGTGAGCGGGTGAGTACAGGGGGGCCAAGGGGAGCTGCGGGGGGCTGCATGAGTCCCACCCCACTATATATATATATATTGGGCTAACTGGAGGGGATCTGATTGGGTAATAAGTTTAGAACAACCCTCTGTGATAGGGTATCACTCCTAAGGTAGCTAGCTCAGGGACTGGTTAGTTAAATATCTGAGGACTGTGGCAGGAAATACATAATCAATAATAGAGACATCAGCTAACCCTTGTACACTTTCAGACGTGCAGTAAAACAGTGACACCTAGTGGCGGGAGTTGTGTAATACAGACACATATTGCAGCACATACACAAATACAGGGTACTGACCTATACCTGCTAAAAAAAAGACAGTGGACCCCTCCCTGGAGACTGCAAGTGTAGCCTTTTTAAAGCAATGATTGGCACTGGTGTGCATTAAACTTTAAGTTATACTTGGAAGTGCTGTCTGCATTGCATTTTATTGGATTTTAGGCTAACCCGGGTCCAGTTTAGTGAGATGTGTACCCACCTTGTACGCTATTTTTTTTATATACTTATGCTACTGAGTTTGTGTAGCATACATAAGCCTGGTTACTGATAAATCTGCTCAAAAAAGATTTGTGGTACCCATAGGGATGATGAATTTTACGCTGCAGGCTAGCTGGGAGTAGTAGTGGTGTGTCATGTGGTATGGTGGTGTGACTAAACCAGTGGTCCCCTGCAAGTCCAGTAATGCTTTTGTGAATATAGTCGCTTCAGTGATGCAAGGTGCAGGAAAGTGACTTCAATAGAAGTCTGACAAACAAATTAAACACTTTACTGAAGTCTCAGCAAAAATTCAGAAATTCAAAGTTTGAGTTAGTGTACTGACACAGCCGTGAGTTAGTGTACTGACACACTAGCGCGAACTTTCAAAAAGTATTGGAACTCCTGAAATCATAATTAATCATGAAGGTGGGAGCTCTGGGGTCCACTTCACAGGATATTGTGCACAGGTGGGTTTTGGACTAAACTCTGGTTAATCCCTTGTTCTACTGGTGGAAGTTCCGGCTTGGCATATCATTCCCAAAAATGTTTTAAGGCACTTCCAAGGGTTGCATACTAATTTGAAGGAAAGCAACCCCTAATACATGGCAATGTAGGGCCAAGTCTTTCTTCCGTCAGGAAATTTTTCCTATAGAGCACAGCATGTCCATTTATCAAAAAAATATTACATTAAAGTATATAATAAAAATATTATAATTGATATAATAAAAAGCTGTTCTGTGCAAATATGCCTTTTCCTGGCTGTTACGGTTTTCCAAAAAATACTGAATCCCCCAAGGAAAAAGTTACTTATTGTTCACAGTCATTACTGGCGAGTTGCTTTAAAACTTATTCTAGAATGTGAGAAAATCCTCCAAATACATGTCCAGTAGTATTACTGGTGTTACTGGTGGTATGGTGAGGATAGACAGGAGTTTACACCATAATGTTGCTCTTGTCCTTATAATAAGCATCAAAAGTATAAACCCTGAGAAGAAAGGCTGCTGCTGCACATACAATGAGCTTTTGCAGGTTGTGGGCTGTGATCCTATAGTATATTATATTATTGGCTTATATAGGCTTTTACCAGTTGCAAAATATCCAGAGACCATTTATTTTATTCCCTCAACAGACAAAGAAAAACATCATCACATGTTAATATTAGTCAGAATAAATGAATATAATGTAAGCCAAAGATGTATAGAGGCAGATTGCAGGACAATATGTAAGAACCTGTAACCCATTGTTTATAGATTTGCACATGTATTCAGGACCCCCGCTATTAGCCAGAGCCGTGAGATGCTACAGAGAGATCTCCCTGGTTAAAGGATCTGTTGTTTTTTTTTACAGACACAAAAAACGTTGTTGACCTCATTTTTGTGTCCGTAAAAAAAAAAAAAATTGATCCATTTTGATCTGTTTTTTTTAAATAATGGAAGGCAATAGAAAAACGGATAAAAACGGATCCACACAGTTGCATCAGTTTTTTCCATCTGTATTTTGCACAAAACGGATTGCAAAAACGTAGTGTGAACCAAGCCTAAGTTCGTACTCATAATCAATTTCCCCCCTGCCAGATGCTGGATTTTATGAATCGCTGGAATTCTCCTTTAACCCTTTAGATGACATGAGCAATACTGGGGCTCCCTCTGTCGGCCCATCAATGCCTTGCAATATGTTCACAGGGTGCCTGTAGGTTTCCATAGAAGCCAGGGGCCTGACAGAAATTGGTCTGTTAGGGTAACACTCCTCTGTAAAGATTGTTCATTTCATTATTTCAGAAATTCTCATATGTTAGTTTGGAAAAATCCTGGACTAGGCAGATAGTTGTGATAGTAAAGAGACAGGGAGGGCTGGGGAAGGTGTTTTTAATTTTCTGGATGCTTGAGTCATGAAGGAGGTAAACAGGTTGCCCTGGTATAATATATACATGTATATAAGGCTGGGAGCACTAAGAAATAAAAAATAAATCAAACTCACCTCCGCTGATCGCCCACAGTTGATGCTCGTCACAACTTTTTCCTCATTCTTGTGACCTGAAAAGTTTCTTTCCTTTTTTTTCCCCCCTCTTTGGTTTCAAAATGCCATAATTCTTAATTTTTTTCATAAATCTAGAAATTTTTATTTTCTGGGATTGTATTGACACCCTTTATTTTACTATTACATGTATGGTGAAACAGAAGAATATATGTATATTAGTAGTGTAAAACTGGGGGGGGGGGGACACACCCACAATTTTGAAACAAGTACACTTTATGGTAGAAAGTACATGCTATATTTCTATTCTGTAAATCAATACAATTACAGCAATTTATATTTGTTTTATTTTACTGCTTAAAGAAAATGAAAACTTTAAATTGGTCTATTTTATTAAGAAAAGTTTGGTTTGGTTTGGGGATTCAAACTTTTAATATAGGAAGGGGATTTTTATTATTAAAAAGACTTTTTTTATTACTACATTGCACTTTTTGCTTCACCAGGGGGCAACAATATACACTACACTGATTCCTCATAGGAATCAATGTAGTGTATATACATTACATAGGATTAGTTATTCTGCAAATCGATTGTAAGGGACTGCTGCAACCCTTACCAATCGATCTGTGAGCTGGCATCAGCATCATTGCGACGCTGAGTCCCGACCTTACAGGTAACAGTGATCTTCCCACCAATGAAAACCAATTTAACAGCATTTAAATGAAGCTGTCAGTTTTACCAGCTGCATTTAAATGTCTAATTAGCGGGCACAGTGATCCACACGCGCCTACTAATAGCCATGGTCCCCAGCTGCAGATAGCAGTCGGAATCATGGCTGTTCAGAGCGGGGTCACTGCGCAACCCCTCTCTGAAGCCTTCCACCCCAACAGGACATAAAGGGAAGGGATTAATGATAGTAACATATAACTTTTTCTTTGGATTGCCCACAGGCCCTATTTACGGACGCGACAAAGGTGAATCTCACCAATATGCAAATTAAAAGGCTTCTAATAACATATTTCCCCTATAAAGGTGATCAATTGTGTTCTTGTACTTACAAACCAACTATAAAAGTGTGGATTAGAACACGACAGGTAACAGGTAACCTTTCTATAAACCTCTCTTTGCCAAGGCTTCCTATTACACTGGCGGACCCCAGTCGCTATTGTTCAGCCTTCCTGACTTATAGCAAGTCTGTTGGGTTTCGGTCAAGGTTTCCTTCTGTTTGATGGCAGTAGAGCAAGCTCAAAAGAAGCAGAAACCTCACCAGAAAAATGTTCTGTATACTTTATATTACAATATCAGCCAATTACTTTTTTAAGCGCCATCTTTATGTCCTGGTTTCTGAGGCTGTATATTATAGGGTTAAACAGAGGGGTAAATACAGTGTGCAGTAAGGAAACCATCTTATTCATAAGTAAGGTGTTTGCTTTAGATGGGGTCATGTATTTAGCTGCTAGTGTCCCGTAAAACGTCCCCACAACAATAAGATGAGAACTGCAAGTTGAGAAAGCCTTTTGTTTGCCAATTTCTGATGGTATCCTGACTATGGCGAGGAAGATATACACATAGGTTACAATGATAAAACCACATGGAAAGAGAAATAATGGCATAGAAAACAGAAAGGTTTCCAGCTCTAAGATAGACGTGTCTGAGCAAGAAAGCTTCTGAAGAGGAGAAAGGTCACAGTAGACATGGTCAATGATATTGTCACGGCAAAAATCATAGTTGGATACACCAAAGACCCCAATAAGATCGAGAGTAAAGCCCAACAACCATGGCCATAGTGATAGACAAGTCCGACACTTTATGTCCATAATACTGGAATATCTTAGGGGGTTGCAGATGGCCAGGTATCGGTCATAGGACATCACCGGAAGGAGAAAACATTCGGTAACGGTTGTACTACAGAAGAAATACAATTGTGTCAGGCAGTCAACATAAGTCATTCTTATCCCTCCTAGAAGAATGGCGCCAAGCAGATTGGGAAGAGTATTCATAGCAATCACAAGGTCGGAAAGGGAAAGATGACATAGGAAGTAATACATGGGGCTCTGGAGCTGAGGAGTGACTGATACCAGAAGAATGATCAGAAGGTTTCCAATCAGTGTAAGAATAAAGATGATCAAGAACAGCATAAAAAATATTATATTAAAGTTCTTTAGGTTTCCGAAACCCAATAGAATAAATTCTGTCACTCTTGTTTGGTTCCTCACAGACATAACGTGAGATAGAAGCTCTGATCTAGAATCAAGATTGAAAATACAGTTTTGAAAGGAAAAGTATGTTACTCCTTTAAAATGACCATTTATTTTAAAGAGAACCTGGCACCCGGGGCAGAACCCATCCTACCCCTGCATAAAGGATCATGTTCTTACCCCTTTCTGACGGTCCCGCCCCTGATGGCTGTCCCGCCGCGGAGAAATCGGCGCCAGCATGTCTGAACACTCAATTGGCAAATGAGCAGAGATGAGTCCGATGTCCATAGGAAATAATAGGCAATCACTGGAGTCTGTTGTCCATAGGAAATCGATAGAGCAGTAATTTCCTATGGACATCGGACTCATCTCTGCTCATTTGCATATTGAGCGTGTAGATGAGCGGGCAGCGATTTCTCTGCGGCAGGACTGGCAAGACTGGATAACTTTATGATCCTTTATCCAGGGGTAGGGTGGTTTCTGCCCCGGGTGCCAGGGTGACAGGTTCTCTTAAAAGGGGTGTTCCACTCAAAAATAAGTTTTGATATTTTGCTGCCCATGGTCAGAACATTCAGAGAAAACTTAAGATTTGTAGAGTTGGATATTGACTTAAAGGGCCACCCCCAGCTTGGTTATCCTTCCCTGGAGGGATATCTGGATATTTCTATGTTTTCAGACTTTTTTTGCTCCTCCACTCCGTAGACGGACTGGGCAGAAACATATCAAAATGTATTTTTGAGCGGAATACCCCTTTAATTAATTGCCAATAAAATGTGGTCGTATTCTTATTCAAGTAACAATTATAAACCAAACAATCTAACATCTAAGCAATTGTACTTTTTATTTCTTACACTGACAACACTGTAAGTGCAGCACATCTCACAACCCGGCTGGGACAAGTCAGTTTTGTATGGCTGCTATTCATTGAATAGCGGCCATACAACCCTGACGGTGCATACAATGGGGAGTGTGGCTCAGGACGCAGTTTCCTTTGTGTGCAATGGTGAGTTGGGATGCGGGCGCACATGAATCGGCCCGCATCCCAATTCAATAGAAATGAAAGCGTAACTGTCACATTTTTTTTTCATTGCAGAAATCAGTAGTATAAGCGATTTTAAGAAAGAAACTCTGTAATAGGTTTTATCAGCCAAAAAAGCCTCTTTCTGTACGCAAGAAGCAATCTCCCAGCCTCCCCCCCCCCCCCCCCCCCCCCCGACTTCTTATCTGTGCATTATCAGGCAAACACGTCTTCATTACAGAGAAGCCAGTGAAGACGGGCTCTGCTCTCTCCATTGTAAGCCTATGAAGGGGTGAGGGGCTGAGGGAGATGAGGGAGCAGGAAGAGGTGACATAAAGGTCAGCTGTTTGTAGACTCTCTGGGCACCTAAAACGCTGGATTCTGGGATCAGAAAGGTCAGTGCTTATCTATGAACTTACTGAGAGAAGATTGCAGGGTGTTGTCCTGTGCAAGACTGCTCCGTGCTCAGTCACTCCTGAAGAGAATCTACATGTTATTAAATTCAAAGGTTTATTTACCTTTTCTCCCTGCACTGTGGATGTTTGCTCTACTGGCTCAGTAAAGGGCATAAAACATGCTACAGTAGGTTAGTTAGATTATGTTTATCTGTATTTCTAGTGTAGCCAGAAATCAAGGCAATTTATTAGTAATCAATTCAGAAATACAACTTGCAGCTGTCAAGTAAATAAAAGTTTAAACTTGTCCAAATAGAGATAAACAAATTTACACTAATTTGACTCCCAGTAGCTGGAGAAGATGAATACAGTATCCATATGTTCCAGGCCGCCACTGGGAGTCAAATGTTGACCGTTAGGGGTTACACAAAACAAATCTTACTGTATGGGTACAAACCCACTTGACGTATTTGCTGCGTGAATCAGTCTTAAAAATAAGCAGGCAAAACGCAGGTTGGCTTTATACAATTGTTCTGCGTTAAAATACAATAGCAATTGTGTATTTTTGAAGCGTGAAGCTACATGTGTTTTTCGCACAGGTTGTTAACAACTGATGCTTTGCTAACAACAAGCTTCACGCTTCAAAAATACGCAATTGCGTATTTTAACGCAGAACAATTGTATAAAGCCAACCTGCGTTTTGCCTGCTTATTTTTAAGACTGATTCATGCAGCAAATACGTCAAGTGGGTTTGTACCCTAAATGTGTTAATCTGTAGTTGAACCAACAACCGTCATTGTAATGATGGCCATCAGGGTATGCTAAACAACGTTAACTTTGTCGTCATTTGATACTCAAAATAATGGTTGTTGATTTGAGTATCGAATAAGAGCCAGGAAAAAACGTAGTGGGAACATAGCCTATACAAGACAGGTGATATGTGCTGTAAAGGAGAATCTCGGCACTCACCAAAGTCCTAAAGCTATCTAGTCCACTGTTCTTAGCTGTCAGAAGTAGTTGTTGGCAGCCATAGTTCTTTGCAAAAACATTATAACATAGAGCAAAAAATATATTCAAAGCATACAACCTTAGTTGCAACAGACAAAACACAAAGGAGCAACAAATAAAGGACTGTAATCAACATCAGACAGTATGGCCGATCCATTTTCGATGTCCAATATAGGCATTTGCACTGAGCTTGCAGCACCCAATATCCTAACCTGTACCACTACAGACATTGGCTATGTTCACACAACTTCTTTTTAGGCAAAATAACGTCCATTGTTTGATAATGACAGCTGTAAATAATAAAATAACAGCCAATATTTTAAAAAGAACGGCCATTATTTTGCATAAAAAGATATTTGGGGGAGATTTATCAAACATGGTGTAAAGTGAAACTGGCTCACTTGCCCCTAGCAACCAATCAGATTCCACCTTTCATTTTCCAAAGAGTCTGTGAGGAATGAAAGGTGGAATCTGATTGGTTGCTAGGGGCTACTGAGTCAGTTTCACTTTAGACCATGCTTGATCTATCTCCCCCATTGTGTGAGCATAGTCATAAACAGGAAGCTGGGAACTGCGGATATCGCTGAGCAGAAAAACAATAGTCTGGCAAATGTCCTATGAAATATCATAAAAATTGCCAAATACTGCTTTCACCCCTATAACACGCATCTAAACCCTGGTAGAAAAATATTGTGCTTCACTTACAATGTGCTTTTGTAGTTATTTGGACTGTGAATCTTTAGCGTAATAGCAGGATTGGCTTTTATAGGGTTTTACCATTGCTAGATGCAGATAAAACATATCTAGGGAGTTTTTATTGGACTCTCTTGTGTACACATGACTAATAAGGAGTACTCCAAAAACAACAATACTAATCATAACTATTCCACATGGAGTAACATAAAATGTTTAATAGCAGAATAGAAGAGTAAAGACTAAAAATTATGTTCCTTATTATTTGTTCCTTAAAGCGTAACTGTCATTTCAGGGCCATTTTTCTGAAAACATTAAATATCAACAGTACAAGCGATTTTAAGAAACTCTGTAATAGGTTTTATGTACTGAAAGTGTTTCCTTCTGTACTGAAAAAGCAATCTCCCAGCCTCCCCCCTCACATCAGATGAAGCAGGATTTCTGCCTCCATTATGTGGCTATGGAGAGGGGAGGGGCTGTTAGGAGTGACTGAGCACGGAGGATTCCTGCACAGCACAACACCCTGCAATCTTCTCTCAGTAAGTTCATAGATAAGCACTGACCTTTCTGACACCTGAATTTAGCGTTTTAGGTGCCCAGAGAGTCTACAAACAGCTGACCTTCATGTCACCTCTTCCTGCTCCCTCATCTCCCTCAGCCCCTCCCCCCTTCATAGGCTTACAATGGAGAGAGCAGAACCCGTCTTCAGTGGCTTCTCTGTAATGAAGACGTGTTTGCCTGATAATGCACAGATAAGAAGTCAGGGGGGGAGGGGAGGCTGGGAGATTGCTTCTTGAGTACAGAAAGAGGCTTTTTTGGCTGATGAAACCTATTACAGAGTTTCTTAAAATCGCTTATACTACTGATTTCTGCAATAAAAAAAAAAAAACATGACAGTTACGCTTTAAGGCTGGGTTCACACTACGTATATTTCAGTCAGTATTGTGGTCCTCATATTGCAACCAAAACCAGGAGTGGATTAAAAACACAGAAAGGATCTGTTCACACAATGTTCAAATTGAGTGGACTGAAATATACGTAGTGTGAACCCAGCCTAAAGGTGCGTTCACACCTACAGGATCTGCAAAAAATCAGCTGCAGATCCTGTAGGTGTGAACGCACCATAAAGGGATATTCTCATCTTAGCTAATATAGTTATATTTGTAGGACTCGTCAAGTTATATATTTTTTCAAATGAATTCATTTATCAAACTTCCCTCCTTCTCCTCATATGCTGCTTTTTTCCTCCCATTGTTGACAATTGGTTGTCTAGATCAGTGATTTTCAACCAGTGTGCCGCGGCACACTAGTGTACCGCGACACATGGTCAAGTGTGCCGCGGGGAAAGTTCCCCAAACTATGGTGCCCCTGTGTTTTGTTCCCTGGCAATGCGCAGCGATCAGTGGCGGATTATAATGTGGGCTGTTGCGTGGTGCGCTGCAGCGGGCCGCAATGCACGCATCCAATCAACGTGTGCGCTACGGCCCGCCGCTGCGCACCACGCTCCCAGTCTCTGCTGATTGGAGGAGCACGTCCGGGCCCTACGGGCGGCTAGTAGGTGAGGCGGACAGCAGCGGCGACCATCTCGGAGGAGGTGAGGAGGAAGGGGGGAGAGAAACCTGGGGATGGGGGAGAGAAACAGCGGAGAGAAGCAGGGGGGAGAGAAGTTTGGTGGAGAGAAGCAGGGGGGAGAGAAGTATGGTGGAGAGAAGCACAGGAGAGAAGCAGGGGGGAGAGAAGCACAGGAGAGAAGCAGGGGGGAGAGAAGCACAGGAGAGAAGCATGGGGGAGAGAAGCACAGGAGAGAAGCATGGGGGAGAGAAGCACAGGAGAGAAGCATGGGGGAGAGAAGCACAGGAGAGAAGCAGGGGGGAGAAGTATGGTGGAGAGAAGCATGGGGGAGAGAAGCACAGGAGAGAAGCAGGGGGGAGAAGTATGAAGGAGAGAAGCACAGGAGAGAAGTATGGTGGAGAGAAGCACAGGAGAGAAGCACAGGGGGGAGAAGAAAACAGGCCCAGGTTTCACACTGAGTGAGTATAAATACATTTAGAATCTATATTATTAACTATATGTATAATATGTACTGTTTTAGTGTCATTTTGTGCCATTTTGGTTGGTGGTGTGCCCCAGGATTTTTTAAGTATAAAAAGTGTGCCGCGGCTCAAAAAAGGTTGAAAATCACTGGTCTAGATTACCGACCACCACTCTGCTGTAAAAGCAGCTGTCTGTCTGGTGTATATTTAACTATAATGTAGATGTATAGCAATATAGTGTAAATATACTGTATAATATATATATATATATTTTTTTTTTTTTCTAGATGTGGTCTATTTCTGCTCTAGCATGAATAGACAAGTCTAGTGCAATTTACTATCAGGGATAAGCCTGGTCTATTTTCTGTGGTGCAGATTTGTTTGTCTCAGAATTGTCTCTAAATGGTCTCAGAATTGTCTCTAAACAGTCTCATTGTCCCAGGTTCGCCTCCTAGGCATTTTCTTCTCCCTTTCTTTTTCAGATACCCGCATGCAGAGGATTACGTTGGATTCATTTGGACTACTTTGATGACCGGCGGACTTTCCTGTTCAATAAAATGGTCAACGAGGGGTGTGTAGGTGTTTTTATTTGAATAAAAAAAATTTCTAGGTGTGTTGTGTTTTCTTTCATTACCATATAGACATAGTAGTGGAAGCTGTCTGATAGACGGAATCCATTACTAAGTTGGGGCCTAGTGTTAGCCGGTATAAAAAGGCTAACACTAACACCCCCATTATTACCCCAGTACCCAATGCCACCAGGGGTACTGGGAAGAGCCGGGTGCCAGTAGTGACGGAGTGTCAAAATTGGCACCCCCGGACTGGGCGGCAGCAGGCTGGAATTATTAGGCTGGGGAGGGCCAAAATAAATGACCCTTCCCACCCTGGTATTACTAGGTTGCTGCTGCTTGGTTTTCATGTAATGGCTGAAAAGAAATTTGCAGGGCGCCATAGGGTGAAAACTGGGAGACAAGGGTGAACAATTACTTTTCTATATACGCTCACCTTGGGATGTTGTATTAAGAGCACAGCATCTATGCACGCCATCAGTGAAGAATAGAAAGCCGGAGCTGCCGGGAGTACATGTTGTTGGAGGAATCCAGAGCCACTGGGTTCCAACAGGGATATTCAGGGCAAGGGTGTCCAATCACCGTGGCAGGGTGAAAGTAAGGATTTACCCCCTCTAGGCGCTGACCGGCGGTTAGAGATGGAAGCAGATGTTAGTACTTCTGTTAAAAGTACATTTAATATCTCAAATAAATGCGTTTTGGGGTACAGGGACCTCTTTATCAAGTTAGAAGAGACGTGACATAACCAGCCAGGTTAAAAACCAAGCAGCAGCAGCCTAGTAATACCAGGGTGGGAAGGGACATTTATTTTGGCCCTCCCCAGCCTAATAATACCAGCCTGCTGCCGCCCAGTCCAGGAGCAACAATTTTGAAACTCCGGGACTACTGGCACCCGCCTCTTCCCAGTACCCCTGGTGGCATTGGGTACTGGGGTAATAATGGGGGAGTTAGTATTAGCCATTTTATACCGGCTAACACTAGGCGCCGCCTAATGGAGTAATGGATTCCGTCTATCAGACAGCTTCCACTACTAAGACTTTAAGGGCCCTATTTCACAGGAACGATAATCTGCCGAATCGGCCCCATTCGGACGATTATCGCTCTGTGGAATAGAGAGAACGATCAGCCGATGATCGTGTCATCTGCTGATCGTTCATTTAGGGCCAGACCTAAAATCATTATTCCCCCACCGTGCATCGCTACGGTGGAATAGCGGTGCGCGGCGGACGACTGATGATTTGAGAAGCACAATACATTACCTGCAGGGCTTCTCCTCCGCTCTGTCTTCCTCCCCGGGTTTCGCGCTCTAGCTTCAGAATAGCCTGTCAGCTGACGGAGCGCTCAGCCAATCACAGGCCGGGACGATGTCCCTGCAGCCCTCGCTCAACGATCATCGGGCCGTGGAAAAGGCCTAGTAAATGAGCGTTGATCTAGCAGATCAGCGCTCGTTTACATCGTTGATCGGGCCCTGCTCGGCCCGTGGAATAGGACCCTAAGTTAATGAAAGAAAACACAACACACATAGAAATTTTTTTTTATTAAATAAAAACACCCCCACACCCCTCGTTGACCATTTTATTGAACATTAAAGTCCACCGGTCATTGACGTAGTCCAAATGAATCCGACGTAATCCTCAGCATGTTGGTATCTCAAAAACAAAAAGAAAAAACTCTAGCAAAAACAAAACAAACAGCAAGTAAGGGGTTAAGTCCCTGGGAGCCAGACTGTAACTCCCATGCACATTCTGGAGGTCACCCAGCTTTTCCAGCATCCTGTAAGGGTAACCCTGAAGTAGGCATGATTGGTGTATGTCGGGGAAAAGTTGCTAAATTTTGCGCAGCTATGTGGTTGCGCCAAATTTTACAACTTTTCCAAGCAAAAAAATGGCTTACATTTTTTATAAATCTTCCTCTCTCTCTCTCTCTCTCTCTCTCTCTCTCTCTCTCTATATATATATATATATATATATATATACACCAGCCAGACCACTGTTTTTAGAGCAGAGTGGTGGTCGGTAACCTGGGCAATAAGCTGTCAACAATGGGAGGAAAAAAGCAGCATATCAGGAGGAGGAGACAAGCTTGATAAATGGATGTATTTGCAAAAATATTTACCTTGACGAGTCCTACAAGTATAACTATGAGATGAGAATACCCCTTTAAATTCCCTAAATTTTGTAACTCAGTAAAGAACATTTAAAAGACACCTTTTATCTCCTTTTGCCAATCCCTTTTACTTTCACACAAGTGCAGAATTAAATGATAAAATCCCTATTGCCTGCAGTAGCCACTAGGGTGAGCTTAGGTACTCACTGTAGACAGGTTTAATAGTAACTTCACTAGGAGCTGTAGGAATATGTATAGAGTGAGCTCCTATTGATGTGAATAGCACAGAGCTTTGGTATGCTAGATAGTAAGCTTTTCAACCTTTCGTTCAGATATGCCCTGGCTACAGCGTTTTCCACAATGGGATAAAACAAAGCAAGGCATATACGTATAAGGCTCCAGCCGCTATAAGAGAAATTGTGGTCACACATTTTTCATCTGGTTTTGGTTCAGTATTTGTTTAGGTTCTGCTCGGTTTGGGATTTTAATTAGAGATGAGCGAACCTGGAGCATGCTCGAGTCGATCCGAACCCGAACTTTCGGCATTTGACTAGTGGTGGCTGCTGAACTTGGATAAAGCCCTAAGGCTATGTGGAAAACATGGATATAGTCATTGGCTGTATCCATGTTATCCAGACAACCTTAGAGCTTTATCCAAGTTCAGCAGCCCCAGCTAATCAAATACTGAACGTTCGGGTTCGGATTGACTCGAACCCGAACCTGGTTCGCTCATCTCTAGAGATGATCGAGTCTGTCCGAACCCGAGCATTCGGCATAGCGGGGGCTGCTGAAGTTGGATAAAGCTCTTAAGCTGTCTGGAAAACATTAATACATGGATATGTTTTTCACATAGCCTTAGGGCTTTATGCAAGTTCAGCAGCCCCCGCTATGCCGAATGCTCGGGTTCGGATAGACTCGAGGTTCGCTCATCTCTACTCATCTCTAATTTTAATAGGTTAAAAAAACGTAATTTTTTGGGCCATTCGGTGTTATTTTGAGCCCCCCAAAAATCTGTTATTTTGAAATCACGAGCATCATTTTAAAATAACAGACGTTATTTGGGCTCAAAATGATGGATGTCCAAATAGACGTCCGTCAAATGCCCCCCCCCCCCCCAAAAAAAGTGTGTGAACCTAGCCTATGAATGTAGCTTGCCTTATTTCCTAACAAGATGATGAAAAGTGGTTTGATTCTACTTACTGTACAAATCAAAAATAAAAGAATTATAATACTCATAATGCTCACACATCGTGTTTAACCTTATTTCGGTTAACTTTTTTTTTTAACGCACTTTTCCTGTTTTGGTCCATTTATTGAGCTGTCATGGCTTAAAAAAAATGAGGCTTAAATTATATAAAGGGACTATAACTCCACAATCTGTCTATGGCTAGGTTCACACACTGTCTTTTTTTGGCCCTTTGACGGCCTTCTTTTTGGACCACCATCATTTTGAGGCCAAATGACGTCCATTATTTTAGAATTATGGATGTTGTCAAAATAACAGACATTATTTGGCCTCAAAACCAGGGACATCCAAAAAGACTGCCATCAAACGGCCAAAAAAAAGACTGTGTGTACCTAGCCATAGAAAGACCCTGAAGTTATAGTCCCTTTATATGGTTTTTTGAGTCTTATTTTTTAAGCCATGACAGCTGAATGAATGGTCCAAAACAGGAAAAGTTCTGAAAACTAAATGGATAACAGGGTTTGTTGGGGTTCAGTCAATGGAAAGGTGGGGTTGCGTGTTGTTCTGTTCTTTACATCGAAGTGTGCAGACGTCACAACAGAGAAACCAACAAAAATAATCACAATAACATCATTATCATATTACACTGAAACATAAAAGTTTATTAACCAGAAAGTTTTTTAAGCGCCATCTTTATGTCCTGGTTTCTAAGGCTGTATATTATAGGGTTAAACAGAGGGGTAAATACAGTGTGCAGTAAGGACACAATCTTATTCATAAGTAAGGTGTGTCCTTTCGATGGGACCATGTATTTAGCTGTTAGTGTCCCGTAAAACGTCCCCACGACAATAAGATGAGAACTGCAAGTCGAGAAAGCCTTTAGTTTGCCGGCATTTGTTGGTATCCTAACTATGGCGAGGAAGATATATACATAGGTCCCAACAATAAAACCACATGGAACTATAAACATTGGTAGAGAGAAGAGAAATACTTCCAATTCTACGAAAGATGTATCCGAGCAAGAAAGCTTCTGAAGAGGAAAAAGGTCACAGAAGACATGGTCAATGATATTGTCATGGCAGAAATTAAAGTTTGATATAGGTAAGACAACGGTAAAATTGAGCGTTAGACCCAGCACCCATGGCCATACGGAAAGACAGATCTGACATTTTAGGTCCATGATGCTAGAGTATCTTAGGGGGTTGCAGATGGCCAGGTATCGGTCATAGGACATCACCGGAAGTAGAAAACATTCAGTAACAGTCGTACCACAAAAGAAATACAACTGTGTGATGCAGCCAAGATAAGTCATTCTTATCCCTCGTAGAAGAATGGCGCCCAGTATATTGGGAAGAGTATTCATAGAAATCACAAGGTCGGAAAAGGAAAGATGACTTAGAAAGTAATACATGGGGGTCTGGAGCTGAGCAGTGACTGATACCAGAAGAATGATCAAAAAGTTTCCCATGACTGTGAAAAGAAAGATGATCAAGAAAAACATGAAAAATATAATATTAAAACTGTGAAGATTTCCGAAACCCAACAGAATGAATTCTGTCACTCTTGTTTCATTCTTCGTAGACATAATGTGAGATGGAAGCTCCGATCTGGAATATAAGAAGCAAATTACAGACAATACATAGTAACATACCCAAACTAAAAATATTAACAGGGTTGTCCTTTCTTCCAGAGACAGCACCACTATTGTCTTTAGTTTGGGTGTGGTTTTGTGACTCAGTACGATTGCCTAAATTATGGCCAAAAAGAAAATGTTGAACATAGTCAAACAAATAAAAACATTTCTTAACTGTCCGCCATTGCTACTGACAATGAGTAACCTTTTTGGATAGCTTTAGGTCAAGTTGTAATAAAATTCTAATAAAGATTTGCGCAATGTAACTGGAGGTATGCCAAGAGGAATCAGGTCACAGCCTAGTACTACCAGTGTCCTTAAAACTAACCTCATTTATGAAGCCTTGCAGGAAAAAAATCTTCTCCTTTACTTAAAGTGCGCCTATGCAGGTTTGTTAGCTGCTGTTCCATAGTTCAGTAGTGTGTTTGGTTTTTATAGGATTTTACCATTGCCAAATATAATTACAAAATATCCAGGGAGCATTTATTGTATCCCCGCAACACACAAAGAAAAACATCACAGCATAGCAAACAATTAAATAAATTTATTGAACATAATGTAAGGTCTAATAATAATAATCAGTGGCTGAATGTGAGAATCACAAAAAAAGGAAAGAAAAATTAAAAAAGCGTATCATGAACTAAAATCAAACTTTATTGACATATAAAACCCATAAAACAAATCACACCAATAAAAGATTATGTACAGAATAGATCTGCCAAAAGTGTACTGTCACCCCTGGTCATTCCCTGCCCTATGATGCAAATTGTGGGGTTCCCATGAATTTTCATGGCTGCTGTGCACACATTTATCTCCTAGGCATTGTACACTGCAATATATGCATTATGCAGAGTATTATAGCTCTAGTGGGCTATAAAAAATAAACTAAAAAATGTAAAAAGCATAAAGTTCTAGAAAATCGTTATAAAAAAGAAAGAAAAAAAGGAATCATAATTGGTATGATATAATTTAACCTGCAAAGAAAATACTGTACAAAATAAAAATACCAGAATTTAAGTTTTTCCTGTCCTTCCACCTCCCAGAATTAAATTTTTTGTTTGATTTTTGTTTTTCCATGGTCGCCATCCAAGCAGTGTAACTTTTTTCATTTTCTTTCGACATAGCCATATGAGGGCTTATTATTGTTATTATTACTATTTATTAGCACCATTTTGAAATATGTGTGATTTTCTACAGCACTCCTAGTGTGTGTATATATATATATATATATATTTAACAAAGTTCACATGCAGGATAAATAATAAAATAATGTTATTGTTCAGGTGGTGGCAATAACTAATATGTGTATTTTTTATGTTTTATGTAGCAGGGAAGGGGAAGGAAAAATGTTTTTTTTTCATTTAGGGTGGGTGTCATGAATGCAACTGCGCTTTTGGCCATAATCTTCCATTTATTCTGTGTTTTGTTTGCCTTTGTTTGTGCCCTGTCTGAATTGTGTCTTATGACTTCTGTTTTGCTAATTGTTTTCAATGCCCCACCCGTGTCTGTTCTTCTGGTCATGTAACAGTTAACCTGCCTTTGCCTCACTGATTGACAGCTGGCCCCTCCAATCACCTTCTGGACCAGAACCCTGGCCTCCTATATAACAAACTCCAGTCTGTGTGCTCATTGCCGGTTATTGTCTCTGCCTGCTTGTGTGTTCTGTTTTTTTGATTTCTCCTGCCTCCTGCTTAGTATCTTTGACCTCCCTCGCTTGCCGCCTGCCCCTGACCATATTGCCTGTTATTCGACTACGCTTTTTGATCCTATTTTGTACTTTTGCTGCCCGACCGTTGTGACCCGGATTGCTGACTATTCTTATTGTGTTTGTTCGTCTTGTCTTGTCTTTTGTTTCACCTATTCAGGCCAGGGATTGCCGCCCAGTTGCTCGCTGCCATTTTAGGGCAGATTGTGGCAAGTAGGTAGGGACAGTGGGTGGGCTGAGCTTAGAGCTCACTGTCTCTGTGTGTTTGGTGTAACTGGTCCTGACAGTGGGATAGGGGATTTTTTATTTTTATTTTTTTACTTTTTTTTTCTCCTTCAAGGGGACTTTTATAATGATCAGCAAATTACTCTAGGGCAGTGAGCTTGTTACCATATCGCGTGTTGTAGAAATATCAATTCCACACCTAAATAAATCTCTGCATTTCAAGGTGATTTATTTAGTACATGATTCAACAATCCATATATTTTTATATTTGCTGCTCTGATTTTTGGCACATTACAAGGCAATTACATTGATCCACTTGCATATATATTTATTTATTCAAACATTAATATCTACACCATAGATGAGACGTTTCAGTCAAACAGTTGACTTTTATTAACCAGAGAAGGATGTAGAAGGTGCCAGAGTTGTAAACATGCGGAGCACCATGTCTCCCGCCACATTGTGTTCCACAAGTTATTTTGTGTAAATAATTGAATCATGTACTAAATAGATCACATTGAAACACAGAGATTTACTTTGTGCAATTGATATTTCTACAACATGGACTAATTGTTCAGTTTACACCCACTTATTTATGAGTGCACGAACATATTATTCCAGCATAGTCATGACAGTCAATGTACCTCACCATGTTGCCGGCACAGCTGGGTACCCAAACATTTATGGCAGTGCAGGAGTCCTTCACAAGGCCCCCTGGCTGCCATGGAGTGCTGCACTGCACTCTTTACTTGTTGCAATCATAATCTGACCATGACATGTAAAGGGTTAGTCTACCGGGAACCGAGGTTTCTCTATTCCTGGAAGATACAGTGGATGCTCCTGTGATCCCTGCTTGGAGAACCCAGAGAGCCTTATTCTAGGCGTGACATAAAAAGGCTGCAGCCTAGAAAAATGACTCTTAATGACCGCCATTAAAAGGCGCATGGGCAGTCATTCAGAGATTAGGGATGTTTTTCTTGTACAAAAGTAGTAAAAGACAAAAACATCCACTAATTTGGTATTGCTATTGACATCCATGTAAAAAAAAAAAAAAAAAGTTGAACAGTTATGTCTCTGTTGATGGCAATGAAAAAAATGCCATGCCCTAAAGACCAAAATAGGTTGTGTCATTAATGGGGAAATTCAGACAGGGAGGAAGGATGAAACTAGCATGTACTTACCTCCCGGCTCCAGCACTGGTGACTACATACCGACGCTTTTGTCCCTGGCCACTTGAGAAGGGCCTGGGAGGTGATGTTCCAGGCCCACTCCGCCTGTCAGTGGCTGTAGCAGGGTCCCACCTCTGTCAATGACTGGCTGAACGGGCCTGGAATGTTATGTCCCAGGTCCCTTTTCAAACCAGGGAGCAGCAGGAGACCAGGGGGACTGGATTGGCAGTATGCGGGCACCAGGGAGGTAAGTACAAAAAATTCCTGCCCAGACTTCTCCTTTAAGAGGTTAAATAACCGGTTATAGACCAATAAAGATGAACTAAAGTTGTCACTGAGCAAACGTTTTTTTAAGTGCTAGTATTATGTCTTGGTTTCTGAGACAATATACTATAGGGTTGAACAGGGGAGTAAATACAGTGTGTAATAAGGAAACAATCTTATTAACAAGCAAAGAATTTCCTATAGATGGAATCATATGTTTAGCTATTAACGTCCCGTAAAATGTCCCCACAACAATAAGATGCGAACTGCAGGTAGAGAACGCTTTTTGTTTGCCGGAGGTTGTTGGGATCTTAATTATGGCGAGGAAGATATAGACATAACTTCCAACAATAAGACTACAAGGGAGGATAAATAGCGGCAGAGAGAACAGAAATACTTCAAGTTTTAGGACAGACGTGTCCGAGCAAGAAAGCTTCTGAAGAGGAAAAAGATCACAATAGAAATGGTCAATGATATTGTCATGGCAGAAATTAAAGTTGGATACAGGTAAGACTCCCGAAAGATTAACAGTAAGACCAAGCAACCATGGCCATACTGAAAGATAGATCTGGAACCTAAAGTCCATGATACTAGAGTACCTTAAAGGGTTACAGATGGCCAGGTATCGATCATAGGACATCGCCGAAAGGAGAAAACATTCCGTAATAGTTGTCCCACTGAAGAAGTATAGTTGGGTGAGGCAACCAGTGTAAGTCATCTTTGTTCCTCCTAGTACAATGGCACCAAGCAAGTTGGGAACAACGTTTATGGTGGTCATGAGATCAGAAATGGAAAGATGACAAAGGAAGTAATACATGGGAGACTGGAGGTGGACATTGGTCAAAACTAGAATGATGATAAGAAGGTTTCCAATAACTGTAAAAATAAAGATGATCAACAAAACAATAAAGAATATAATACTGAAGCTGTGAAGGTTTCCGAAACCCAATAAAATGAATTCCGTCACTCTTGTTTGATTCTTCAATGTCATTGTATAACATGGAAGCTCTGATCTAGAACGTAGTTACGAAATGTGTTAGACTCTAACTGACAGAAGGGGGTTCCAAGCTGCTGTCTGTAAAGTCCATATACCCCAAATGGTATAGAGGTAAGACGGCACTTCGCTGTGGTGGTGATGCTTGTGGTAGGAACTGGTCCCAGCAAGCAGTAGAATAAAGTCCCGGCACTCACCAAATTCTTTTGTGTGCTTTATTGTGATATTTACGGCGTTTCGGCCTGTGGCACTCATCAGCTGATGAAGGCCACAGGCCAATACGCCGCGTCCTCCTACCTTTGTACCTGTATGATGTGAATATGACAATAAAGCACACAAAAGAATTTGGTGAGTGCCGGGGCTTTATTCTACCATATACCCCAAATGGACCATATTGAAAAGGATTAATTTAATCATATAATCTACTTACCTATCAGATTAGCACCATAAAGATAACTCAATATTATAAGAAAACCAACTAAAATAAAGAAAACAGTTATTCATAGGGTTAAAACACTCATAATTGGGCACGGTGAAGCAATGTACAAATATAAGACTCTGCTAATGGTAGGCACAACCCTTGTGTAAAGCATACAGTATAGTAGAGATGCTGCTGATGTCTAAACATTCGCTTTTGAAGGACAAAGAAGACATAGGTCACTACATGTAAAGAGATTTCAAGATCACAACTTAAGACCATTGAAAGAACGGACACATCCCAGATATGATTGATTACCAATAGGGATGTGATCAGATCAGAGTGCTTCAAATTATTAAGGCCGCTGCAGTCTGGTGACGATCAGAAAGGACATATGAGACAACCCTGTGTTCAAGCTGAAAGAATTCTGTTTAATTGGGGCGGTGAGCTTGTCTTGTTATGGCTATGTTCACACGTTTTTTCAGCTCCGTTTAAAATGACATCCGTTATTTTAAGTCTAAAATAACGGACGTCATTTAGCTGTCTGGCCTTCCTTTATTGCAGTGACTGGTGTTTGTACGTTATACTAGTTTTGGTTACTAATTGCCCTTTGGGTGCAGCTTAATTGAAAAGTCCATTGAATTTAATAAAATAAAAAAAAAGTCCAATGAATTTAATAAAAATGAAAAAAGAACGGTGGAAAAAGAAAGACTGTGTGTGAACTACTAATAAAAAATGTCCGTTGTTTGCAAAAGACGCCCGAAAATAATGATCATGTTTATTATTTTGACGCCCGCTGAAAAAACGTCCGTTATTCAATACGCTGTGTGCATTGGACGTCTGTCTTCTCATTGACTTCAATGCATTGCCACTGCAGTCAGTTAAATCTTGGCAAAAACTGACGTTTTTTTTAAATGTAAAAATCGGCCGCCTATTCAATATTTTTGACGTTGTGTGAACAAAGCCAACAGTAGAGATAAGCAATAAAAAAAAAATGTTTCAAAGTACACACCTTCTTCTACCAGTAGTTAAGTATTCTGTGTGACACTTAGGCCATGTTCACATGGCGTATAGCACCGGCCTTTCTGTGACCCGGCCAGGTCACCGAACGGCCGGTGTTGCTGAAGATCATCCCGGCCAATACTGCACCGGACTGATGATTTTCATTTTTGGTGAATTTGGATGAGAGCACACCCATGGTGTGCCCGCATCCCAATTCATTGCTGCACACAATGGAGCATGCAGCCAGAGCCGCACACTCCATTGTGGGAACTGACATGTTCTGTGCAGCCTCTATTCAGTGAATAGCGGGCGCAAAAAACTGACATGTCAATTTTTTGTGCGGCCGGATGGAATCCCGTCTGGAGCGTATACTATATGTATACACTCGGGCCGGGATTACATTCATTCCAGTACAACGTTTGTTTAGCATAAATCATGGCCGTTGCTTCAATACGGTGATTTATGCTAAACATACGTTGTGACATGGCCTTATTCTGCAGACTACAATCACTACAGAGCATTGCAGCATAATTCTACTTGCTGAATATATGTTTTCCTCTTACCTTAAACCGGCTTTAGTGATCTAACCCTAACAAGTACTGTACACCAGGTAGCTCTTCCGGTATACAAATAAGTTCATGAATAGGGCTCCATTAGCCTGATGGAGACCGTAAAAGTGTGATTTTAGCCTCAATCAGGCCATCATACAATTGTGTACCTAAATTTAAGGTACGGATTAACATAACTGACTACAATAACAAATTAAATCACATGGTCTATGTAATATTGTTTTACGATGAGGCCCTGTTAATGACATATCCCCCTGTATTCCTATACACTGGCATATGTCCAAGCCCTACAGTAGATGTAGACATCTAAGAACTCTGTAAATTAAACTGAACTTCAAAGTATTTATAATAATAAAAGTTTCTGAGTAGATGGTGAAGATTTATTAAAGTGTCACTGTCATTTGTAAAAACGGTTTTGATCGGTCCGGGTTTGAGTGTTCAGACCCGTAGCGATCAGGAGAACAAGCAGGGAGAAGACCTCGCTGCAGCGCATCCTCCCCCTACTTTGTGTAAGAAAAAATAGAGCTCCATTTTGAGTCTGTTTTTTTTTTCTAACACAGAGCAGGAGTGGACCGAACTGCAGCGGGTCCTCTGCTGGCTCGTTCTCTCAATTGGTCATTTTCTGAACACTCAGACCCAGACTGATCAAAACTTTTGACATGTCTCAATAAAATGTCAAAAGTACAAATAACAGGTAAACTTTAAAGGAGACAGCACATGAAAGTAAAACAAAACCACCCCAGTCACTGATTGGCTGAGCAGGCAATTGAATTGCTCAGGCAGATACGTGACGTTGCAGGTGGAAGAGCTGCACCCCCTTACAATCTGCCTTTATTTTTACTTTCACAAGACTTCTCCTTTAAGCTCTAAAAATGGTTTGCTTTTAGTTTGAAATTTTAAAAAATTGTCCTAATGGGAAGAATAGAGTTGTCCTATTGGGAAGAAAGTGGGGTGGCTAATAAAATGTGCAACCAAATACCATAGTATAGTATGTACGAGATGGAGAGAAAGGAGCTGCTGCACATCACACCTATGGCTGAAACTAATGCCTCTCGGCTACATTTAAAAACCAACTCCAGGATGTTGGTATATTATTTGATCAAACCATATTGCCCCATGTACCACGTGCAGGTCCCCTGGATCACATGGGTTCCCACACCAACTCCACACTGTGTCGGCCAGCGACCGCTAACCCCGCAAAGCGTGCACAAACAGGGAAGGGAGGCCACAATCCCTTTAAGCCTTACTTTTTTTATGTGAAAGAAAATAGAAGAACTGAGGCGTGATGCTGCACTTACAATGCAGGAAACGCTGTAGGTTTATGCTGCCATGTACAATACATTAGTGCCATTGCCTTCTTATATACTGAGGGAAATATCTGGGGATCATTTATTACACACAGTAGGATCACATTCAGCTTTGTATATGCTACAATAAGGAGGAAACTATCAGGACACTGGAGACATTTCCCATAAGAGTAGAAACCTCTCATGTTTTTATGAACAGAAGAAGAAATTGGATTTGCGAACATTTATGTAATTGTGCGAGACAAAGACCTTTGAGCAGTACTGTCTGTCATTTAGGTACTGGACTGGCCCACCAGAAGACCAGAGGATCCTCCGGTGGGCCCCCAGCTTTAGAACCTGCATTAACACTGACTGACATGTCATTTCACACTGATTCTTAAGTGTTGGTGCCCCCAGGATTATTGCCTCTGGTGGGCCCCAGATACCCCAGTCCAACACTACATTTAGGTATGTCCAAGAGATTTCATACATATACCGGGTAAATAGAGAGTATTGCTCAAAGACCTTTACAGAGTCACTGTTAGTTTAAAAAAAAATTACACTTGGCAAAATTCTGTTGAATCAGGCCGATTCAGCAGATTATCACCCCATGTAATAACGACAACAACCAGCCAAAGACAGCGATCACCTAAAATCATTGGCCGCCAACTGAGCATTGCTTCGTGTAATAGCAATGTGCGTGTAATAGCAATGTGCGTGTAATAGCAATGTGCGTGTAAGGAAAATAATAAAGTATTTACATAACTGATCATGCTCCCCAATACTTCTGCCCGCTTCCTGGTATCTTCCTGGCTTCTGGATATATTGAAACAAGATCCCCTGCACCACTTCTGCTCCCCAAGGACTCCACAAGGTGCTCCACGACAGGTGAAGACAGTACTTCCATAAACACCCAACTTCAGAAGAGAAAATAGGAGCACTCGTCTTTCGCAGCAATAGTTAGTCTTTATTCAGCGAAACAACAGGACAGCTGCAGCAAGTGATTGGCTGCGCGGCCTGTCACTGTTAGAGACCAAACCTGAAGTTTGTAGGCTGCCAGGAAGATACAAGATAGCGGGCAGAAGCCAGGAAGATACCAGGGAGCAGGCAGAGGCCAGGAAGATACCAGGGAGCAGGAAGAAGCCAGGAAGATACCAGGGAGCAGGAAGAAGCCAGGAAGATATAATGGAGCGGGCAGAAGCCAGAAAGATACCAGGAAGTGGGCAGATGCCAGGAAGATACCATGGAGCAGGTAAATGCCAGGAAGATACCAGGGAGTGGGCAGATGCAAGGAAGATACCAGGGAGTGGGCAGATGCAAGAAAGATACCAGGAAGTGGGCAGGTGCCAGGAAGATACAGTGGAGCGGGCAAATGTCAGGATGATACCAGGGTGTGGGCAGATGCCAGGAAGATATCAGGGAGTGGGCAGATGCCAGGATAATACCAGGGAGCGGGCAGATGCCAGGAAGATACCAGGGAGCGGGCAGAAGCTAGGAAAATATCATGGAGTGGGCAGAAGCCAAAAAGATACCAGGGAGTGGGCAGATGCCAGGAAGATACCATGGAGCAGGCAAATGCCAGGAAGATACCAGGGAGTGGGCAGATGCAAGGAAGATACCAGGGAGCAGGCAGATGCAAGGAAGATACCAGGAAGTGGGCAGATGCCAGGGAGATACAGTAGAGCGGGCAAATGCCAGGATGATACCAGGGAGTGGGCAGAGGTCAGGAAGATATCAGGGAGTGGGCAGATGTCAGGAAGATACCAGGGAGAGGGCAGAAGCTAGGAAGATATCATGGAGTGGGCAGATGCCAGGAAGATACCAGGGAGTGGGCAGATGCCAGGAAGATACCAGGGAGTGGGCAGATGCAAGGAAGATACCAGGGAGTGGGCAGATGCAAGGAAGATACCAGGGAGTGGGTAAATGGTAGGAAGATACCAGGGAGTGGGTAAATGCCAGGAAGATACCAGGGAGTGGGCAGAAGCCAGGAAGATACCAGGAAGAATTTTAGAACAATCTTAAAATTAATTCAATATTTTAAAAAATTATTGCCCAAACTTTTTTCTAAAGCCCATCTTTATGTCCTGGTTTCTGAGGCTATATATTATAGGGTTAACCACGGGGGTAAGTAAAGTATGCAATAGAAAAATCATTTTATTAGTGAGCAAGGTGTGTCCTACAGATGGGATCATATATTTGGCTATTAACGTCCCATAAAACGTCCCCACAACAATAAGATGGGAACTACAAGTAGAGAAAGTTTTCCGTTTGCTGGATGTGGACGGTATCTTCATTATGGTGAGGAAGATATACACGTAGGTTACAATGATAAAACCACATGGAACAATCAATAGTGGCATAGAGAACAGAAACACTTCCAGTTCCACAAGAGACGTGTCTGAGCATGAAAGCTTCTGAAGAGGTAAAAGATCACAGTAGAAATGGTCAATGATATTGTCACTGCAAAAATTAAACTTTGATACAGGCAAGACTGCTACAAGATTAACAGTAAAACCCAACAACCATGGCCATAGTGACAGACCAATACGAAGCTTAAAGTCCATGATGCTAGAGTATCTCATTGGGTTACAGATGGCCAGGTATAGGTCATAGGACATCATGGAGAGGAGAAGACATTCAGTAATGGTTGTACAACAGAAGAAGTAATATTGTGTGATGCACCCAGTGTAAGTTATCATTTCCCCCCCCAGTAGAAGCGCACCGAGCATGTTGGGAACAATGTTGGTGGAAACCACAAGGTAAGAAAAGGAAAGATGACTAAGGAAGTAACATGGGGGTCTGGAGCTGGACATTGGTGGAAACTAGGATGATGATAAGAAGGTTTCCAATAACTGTTAAAATATAGATGAGCAAGAATAGAATGAAGAATATAATATTGAAGTTATGAAGGTTTCCAAAACCCAATAGAATGACTTCAGTCACTCTTGTTTGGTTCATTACACGATGACATGACATGATGTTAGTTTCAGACTGTTGATATACCATGTATTCTAGGTGGAGGGAAGTCAGACTAAGTTTTGCAAACTTGAGAAAAGATTTATTGCAATTAGTGAAGAACAAACTACATAGTTTCCTTAACTTGCAATTGTCATCATGAGATGATAAAATCTGAAAGCTAGAAGGATAAAGGGAGGAGGAGATTACACTGATGAGGCAGCACTATGTACATACAGTAGTATTAAAACTGGTTAACACAGAACTTTATGGCTAATGGAAGATGTAGGGGAAGCCTTGATTTACCTATCAGGCACAGGTGAGAAATGTAGGGAAAACCTTGATTTACCTATCAGACAAAGGCTATGTTCACACTGTTAAGACTGTACCTTTGGGATCCTGGCTTGGTCCTCGGTTCATAAAGTGCAACCAAGCCTAAGCTTTTGGCCGTGAATCTGCAATTATTCTGTGTTTTCTTTGCTTTGTCTGAGCCTTGTGCGAACACTGTCCTACTCCTGCCTTGTTTATTTTTTCCTGTGACGCACCTAAGTCTACCTGCTGAGTTCCTTCTGGCTTCTTCACAGGTAACTATATTGCTTTGGTGATGTCTGTGACAGGCAAGTCTCCTGTGGGTTTGGTTATCAGGTATCTGTAGTTGGATATCAGGGGAATGGTCCAATCACATGCTGGATTAGACCCCTGACCTCCTATAAATCATCTCCAGGGTGTGTACCCCTCGCTGACTATTGAGTCGTGGTCCTTCCTTGCAAGCTAGCTTCCTCTACATTGTATTCAGCATTTGGCTATCTGACCTCTTGCTCTGACTATCCTTGCAGGCACGGGTACACAGTCCAGGCTCTATTTCTCTCCTCTGTGTATAGCAGTAGCTTTGTGTTTTTGTAATCCGTTTTTTTCATCCGTTTTTGTAAAAAAAAAGCCAATGAAAGAAACAGATGCATTTGCGTGTATCCGTTTTGATCCGTTTTTCCATTGATATCAATAATTAAAAAAAAATAAATAAAATAAAAATGATGCATCCTTTTTTTAACGGACACAAAAATGAGGTCGACTAAGTTTTTTTGTAGGTAAGAAAAAAAAACATCAAAACTGAAGTCAATGGAAAAATGGATCAAAACGGATGCAAACAAATCGATCAGTTTTTTTCGTCCCCTTTTTGAAAAAAAAAGGATGAAAAAGACGGATTGCAAAAACGCAGTGTGAACCCAGCCTAAGTCCCATCCTCTCTTGCTATGTTCCATCTTGTTACTAGAGATAGACTGAGCCTAACAGGCAGTTGACAGCAGATACCAAGTGGTCAGAAGTTATGTTTGGTAAACGCAGTTTGTTGAGAATTATATAGGCTATCACATGACGGGAAACAAAAAATAAACAAGTTCTCACTCCTGGGGGGCACAACACTATGTAAAGCATAGAGTATAGATGCCGCCAATATTCTTGGAGAATCAATATGAAGTTCAAAGGTTACTAATAGCCACAAATAGAAAGGACACTTACCAGGATGGATAACCAACCAACAAATTTTCGCCCAGGGCCTCCAACAAACTTAATCCGGCCCTGCTCCTATCTATCTCCTATCTATCTATCTATCTATCTATCTATCTATCTATCTATCTATCTATCTATCTCCTATCTATCTATCTATCTATCTATCTATCTATCTATCTATCTCCTATCTGTCTATCTATCTATCTATCTATCTATCTATCTATCTTCTATCTATCTCCTATCTATCTATCTATCTATCTATCTATCTATCTATCTCCTATCTATCTATCTATCTATCTATCTATCTATCTCCTATCTATCTATCTATCTATCTATCTATCTATCTATCTCCTATCTATCTCCTATCTATCTATCTATCTATCTATCTATCTACTATCTATCTCCTATCCATTATCTATCTATCTATCTCCTATCTATCTATCTATCTATCTATCTATCTATCTATCTATCTATCTATCTCCTATCTATCTATCTATCTATCTATCTATCTATCTCCTATCTATCTATCTCCTATCTATCTATCTATCTATCTATTTATCTATCTATCTATCTATCTATCTATCTCCTATCTATCTATCTATCTATCTATCTATCTATCTATCTATCTCCTATCTATCTATCATCTATCTATCTATCTATCTATCTATCTCCTATCTATCTATCTATCTATCTATCTCCTATCTATCTATCTATCTATCTATCTAGAAAAAGGGGAGAAGCCGCACCTCCAGTTCCAGATAGCGGGTGCTGTGGGAGTAAGTCCCTTGGCTAGGGATCCCAACACGTATCAAAAAAGAAGTATCCGCAGCACACCAGCGTATAGTGAAAAAAGGAATAGTATTTATTGCATGTAGCAAAAAACACAAGACAGGGATGCAACGTTTCCGTCTACTCCAAGACCATTGTCAAGCATAGTGAGGAAGTGCACATGGCTCCCTTAAGTACCAGTACTAATTAGTGACGTCATTACATCATTAGCATATGTACACAGGAAATACAAAACATAAGGTACATAATAAAAAACATGATAATAATAAACAGTGATAAATAACATGGTGTTACAAAGTATCACAATATGTGGACAGTGTAAAGTGCAATACGTGCTGTGCCGATGCTTGATCGCAAAGCGGGCTTCACAGAATATAGATATTGTCATAGTATACATAATAGAGGTCGCAGGATGCACTCACCCCAGTTATTAGAAATAAGTTAGTGATAGGAGGATGGCTGTGTGGCGATCCCGACATACAGATGGAAGGTAATGGTGCCGAGCGGCGTGTGGTAGAACTGACCGCGCATGCGCCGGATGCTAGGCGCTGATAGGGTCCTTATTGTTTACTGTTCCCAGGCAACTGGCTGACGTACTATGTGCTGAGTGAGGGGGATCCTCGGAGCTGCCGATGTCACAGGACCCGCGGTGGTGTGCGGATCAGAGCCGCAATCCAGATCGGAAAGACCCAGCTGCAGATCACACCGCTGCTCCTACTTCCACAGGACTGCAGTAGATAGGAGCTAACCTGGTGCGGGATACCTGTATAGGCTGCTCTTCTCAGGGTCCCGGTGAGTGAAGGGTGAATCGGCCATATTGGGATTGGCGTTAAGGGTTAATCCGCCATATTGGATTGGCAATAGGGGTTAATCCGCCATATTGGATTTGGCAGAAGAGGCATTACTGCACCATAAGGAAAGGGGGTCATCATCTGTACTTCCAAATCAAATATGTAGTATGTGGGTGAGTGTTCCGAGCGGCCTCCAAATCTAGTATGCAAAATAGACAGACAAAAATACACAATTAATATTTACATATGTACAGATATACAGAGATCAAGCAATAGGGAGAAAGAAGGGGACACATTATTTACATATTTTTGGAGTCACCTTAAATTCTACATTCAATCCTCTAGGTTTGAGGGTTTGAAGTTCATGAATCCAGAATAATTCTTTTTTCATTAAGATGTTTAAACGGTCACCACCTCTCTTAAGGGGTGGAACATGGTCGATAAGCATAAATTTTAGGTCACGCTCTGAATGTCCCTTCTCTAGAAAATGACTGGAGACTGGAAGATCTTGTCTTTTCTTGCGTATAGTGTATCGATGATGTGTGATGCGTGTTTTGAAATCACATTTTGTTTCTCCCACATATAGTAGGAGGCATGGACACCAAAGGACGTATACTACGTACTCGGAGTTACACGTTAGGTAATGTTTCAATGTATATACTTGCTGTGTGTTTGGATGTGTGAAAGTGGAGCTGCATTTGGCATTTGGCTGCTAAGGGCCCGTAGAATTGTCAGTGAACCTGCACATGTTACACCTGCTCTAGACATGATTGCCAGCAAATTCATTAACAGGGGGTACCCTAAAAACCTAGTAGAGAAACATAAAGACACAGTCACTCACTTGAACAGACAACACCTACTGCATTCTTCAAAACCCGTACAAACTATAGAGCGTATACCATTCATAACTACTTACCATCACGTTGCAGGCCATGTCTCCCAGATCCTGAAAAAACATTGGAGAATCATCCGAGACAGTTATCCAGATATCCCTGAATTGACCAATCCTCCCTTGATGAGCTACAAAAGAGACAGAAACATTAAGGACAGATTGATCAAAAATGACATCTCTACTAAAACTAAACTAAAACAAACATTCTTGAAACCGCAGAGAAAAGGCTCCTTCCCTTGCTGCACCTGCATCAACTGTCCACTTATGAGTAAAGGCTCCACTTTCACACATCCAAACACACAGCAAGTATATACATTGAAACATTACCTAACGTGTAACTCCGAGTACGTAGTATACGTCCTTTGGTGTCCATGCCTCCTACTATATGTGGGAGAAACAAAATGTGATTTCAAAACACGCATCACACATCATCGATACACTATACGCAAGAAAAGACAAGATCTTCCAGTCTCCAGTCATTTTCTAGAGAAGGGACATTCAGAGCGTGACCTAAAATTTATGCTTATCGACCATGTTCCACCCCTTAAGAGAGGTGGTGACCGTTTAAACATCTTAATGAAAAAAGAATTATTCTGGATTCATGAACTTCAAACCCTCAAACCTAGAGGATTGAATGTAGAATTTAAGGTGACTCCAAAAATATGTAAATAATGTGTCCCCTTCTTTCTCCCTATTGCTTGATCTCTGTATATCTGTACATATGTAAATATTAATTGTGTATTTTTGTCTGTCTATTTTGCATACTAGATTTGGAGGCCGCTCGGAACACTCACCCACATACTACATATTTGATTTGGAAGTACAGATGATGACCCCCTTTCCTTATGGTGCAGTAATGCCTCTTCTGCCAAATCCAATATGGCGGATTAACCCCTATTGCCAAACCAATATGGCGGATTAACCCTTAACGCCAATCCCAATATGGCCGATTCACCCTTCACTCACCGGGACCCGGAGAAGAGCAGCCTATACAGGTATCCCGCACCAGGTTAGCTCCTATCTACTGCAGTCCTGTGGAAGTAGGAGCAGCGGTGTGATCTGCAGCTGAGTCTTTCCGATCTGGATTGCGGCTCTGATCCGCACACCACCGCGGGTCCTGTGACATCGGCAGCTCCGAGGATCCCCCTCACTCAGCACATAGTACGTCAGCCAGTTGCCTGGGAACAGTAAACAATGATGACCCTATCAGAGCCTAGGATTCGGCGCATGCGCGGTCAGTTCTACCACACGCCGCTCGGCACCATTACCTTCCATCTGTATGTCGGGATCGCCACACAGCCATCCTCCTATCACTAACTTATTTCTAATAACTGGGGTGAGTGCATCCTGCGACCTCTATTATGTATACTATGACAATATCTATATTCTGTGAAGCCCGCTTTGCGATCAAGCATCGGCACAGCACGTATTGCACTTTACACTGTCCACATATTGTGATACTTTGTAACACCATGTTATTTATCACTGTTTATTATTATCATGTTTTTTATTATGTACCTTATGTTTTGTATTTCCTGTGTACATATGCTAATGATGTAATGACGTCACTAATTAGTACTGGTACTTAAGGGAGCCATGTGCACTTCCTCACTATGCTTGACAATGGTCTTGGAGTAGATGGAAACGTTGCATCCCTGTCTTGTGTTTTTTGCTACATGCAATAAATACTATTCCTTTTTTCACTATACACTGGTGTGCTGCGGATACTTCTTTTTTGATATCTATCTATCTATTTATCTTTACATATGTAAATTACACCTAGCAATGATCTGGTATCTGATTGGCTGTCTGCTTTCTTTATGACATCACAGAGTGACATCACCACACATGATGACATACATGAATGATAAGGCGCCGCTGATCTCGGAATTCTTCAGAGTTGGAGTAGGAGTTGGAGTGTAAGTATCTTCCCCTCCCCTCCCCCACCCTATGCTCCGCCCTCTGCGCCCCCCCCCCCCCCCCCCCCCCCCAAGCCTGGTGTCCCCCAAATCTCACACTATAGAGAACTCACATTGGGGAGTGATCCGCTAGATCCATAGAAACCCCAAGAAGCCGCACTAATAACATTTCTTCTCTCTTCCTCAGGTTGTCTTGTTTTATAACAGAGCATCACGATGTCTTTGAAGGTAAGGGCCTGTTCACACTGTCACAGTCTCTATGTCTCTATGTATCTTGATGGATTAGAGATTGGGGAGATTTATCCTGCCGTCCTATAGTAAGATGCTTCTCACTGCCCCTAGCAACCAGAGCTCCCATAGCAACCAATCACAACCCAGCTTTCATTTTACCAGAGCAATGTGAGAAATGAAAGCTGAGCTGTGATTGGCTGCTGCGGGCAACAAGGAGAATCTTACTGTAAGATAGAGCCATAAATCTCCAGCAAGGTACCTGCTGTGTGTTTCTGGTGCTGCCCCCTGCTGGTCTCCCTCTGTTACTGCTGTGTGTTTCTGGTGCTGCCCCCTGCTGGTCTCCCTCTGTTACTGCTGTGTGTTTCTGGTGCTGCCCCCTGCTGGTCTCCCTCTGTTACTGCTGTGCTGCAAGTTGTTATTTTAATTTTTTTTTTATATATCTATCTATATCAGGAGTAACAGTATAAATCTTCCAATGATACTAACTCGCATCACCCTGCTTTATCATTACAGAAATGGTCTACAAAGTGCGACTTGCGCTGTAAGTATCACCATCACCCTCCGCCATCTTTCACCACCCCACCCCCACATCCTCCGTCACCTGCCATCCTGCCACCCTCTTACCCCCCGCCATCCTACACCACCCCACCCCCACCATCCTCCGTCACCCGCCATCCTGCCTCTTACCCCCTGCCATCCACCATCCTCCACACTCCCCATTTGTCCGCTATGTAAACAATAGGATTTTACAACCAACATGGGGGAGGGATTGGGTGTTTTAACTTATATTGAACATCTCAGTAAATCTCATCTCTGTTTTTTTTATAGTTGAGGATTCAGAACCAGAACCTTGGTAAGTAATTCTTTATTCTCATTGTACGGTCTGGTTGCGCCATTGTTGCCTGAGCTGCTATAACAGATTACCAATTCTCATTTTCTTCTTTTCTCTATAACAGGATTGATGAATGGGTTGAGGACCCTGATGAGTTGTGAGTATCAACCCCCCCACCACCAACACACACACACACACACACACACACACACACCCACACACACCCACCCACACACACAGGTGTCCAGGTGTCCAGGCTCCACTAAAGTAAACAGCCATGCACTGTGCCTTACTGGTTACTCTATGGCCATGGAGGTAAATAATGATGCTGTGCATGGCCGCTTAATTCCGTATCCCCTATGGCCACTTATCTCTTTAGGCCCCATGGTCACTATATGCTTATACCCCCATGGCTACGTATCTCCTAATACCCCTTCCCTTTGGCCACGTATCTCCTCATACCCCATGGCCAATTATCTCCTTATACCCCATGTCCACTTTCTAAAATAAATATGGGAAGTTCTGTGTATCACTTGTTGTAGAAGACTTGTTAATATGTTTCTTATTCTGGTTTCTCCTGCAGATGGCTGTTGGTTGTACCGCCATATCCTCAGGTTCTCAGGTATGGTGGAGTCTTCCTTGCAAAATTCCAAACATCTGAATATTTTCTATAGATAACCCTATATAGCTGCTAAAAGAGATAACTAATCATTATTCTCTTCTTTCCTCTATAACAGGATTGACAATTTCAAGGTTGATCAGGATGAAGGACCTGATGAGGCGTGAGTATCACCCCCCTTGTACCCCTCACCTCCACCCCCATGGCCACTTATCTCCTTATACTCCATGGCCCCCTATCTTCTTATACCCCATGGCCACTTATCACCTCATACCCCATGGCCACTTATCTCCTTATACCCCATGGCCAATTCTCGCCTCATACCCCATGGCCACTTATCGCTTCATACCCCATGGCCAATTCTCGCCTCATACCCCATGGCCACTTATCGCCTCATACCCCATGGCCACTTATCGCCTTATACCCCATGGCCCCCTATCTCCTTATACCCCATGGCCACTTATCGCCTCATACCCCATGGCCACTTATCTCCTTATACCCCATGGCCACTTATCGCCTCATACCCCATGGCCACTTATCTCCTGGGTAGTTCTATGTATCACTAGTTGTGGAAGACTTGCCAATGTGTTTCTTCTTCTGGCTTCTCTTGCAGATGGCTCTCCTTGGTCCGTTCGGCCCCTCCTGCTTTCAGGTATGGTGGAGTCTTCTTGTAGAATGGAAAATAATCCAAACATCTTAATATTTTCTGTAGATTCCATTTATGTTATGTTATCCTAACCAGTTCTGTTCTCTACCAGTGACGGCTTTAAGAAGAAGACCTGGCGGCCCGCACTGGAGACCATCAGGTAAGACCCCGTACTTTTTTATCAGTCATCATGTGATCCTCTTACATTGGGGATAGAGATTGGGATAATGTTTCCCAGTCTTTATATAGTTACATATAACATTATATATGTTTCCTGTACAATAGGGAGGAGACCGAAAAAGAGCTTAAGAAGGAGAAGAGAGAGGAGAGGAAGAAGAGACAAGCTGTGAAGAGGGCGAGGAGGCTGGCTATGTAAGTAGAGAGATGCAATACACTAACATACAGACACATAATAGATCACACCACCATATAGACACCTTACTGCCCCAATGGGAGACACTGATATAAAACCTGTCTACACACACTTTCTTCTTGTTATTCCTTAGGATAAGATCATTCTTTTGTTGCTGCTGCCGTCCGACCATCATGGACTAAACCGTAAGTATACAAGATCTTTCTGTAGTTATTAAATAAAGAGTCAGAGAGATGTGAGCTGTAATAGGAGTATAAAGTATCCTTCACCTCTTTGCTTAACATCATTGTTTGGTCTCTCTTCTCCTACAGATTTATAGAAAGCAGAAAAATTTTCACCATCTGGCATTACGACCTGGCATCACCATCTGGCAAAGTATTAAGATCTGGCATCACCATCTGGCACATTTAAAACATCTGGCATTACCACCTTGCAGTTTTTCCATCCATCTGTACCATCTTTCAGTTTCACCATCTAACATCTGGAATTACCATCTACCATCTGGCATTACCATCTAACATCTGGAATTACCATCTACCATCTGGCATTACCATCTATAACATCTGGCATTACCATCTATAACATCTGGCATTACCATCTATAACATCTGGCATTACCATCTATAACATCTGGCATTACCATCTTACCATACCTGGCCTCCTCCTCTCCGCATCTGGCAGGCACTGCTTATACTGTGCTGAATATACATCGGCTGGCAAGCACACAGCATCGGCCCACGAATGATGACCGACAGACCGGGTACATACACCTGTACTTCATTCGCTCTGGAATTCATGCTGCGGTTAAACCTTACTTAACCGGAGATCCCCAATAACAATTGGTCATTAATAAATCTTTATCTTCAACTGTATCTTGTGTTACTTGCATTATTGCTGCTCATATTAAAATTAGTCGAAGGGGCAGGGTCATCTTTCCTATTGGGCAGGAGGGTTGGCGGCTGCCCGGGAGACAGATCACTCTTGGAGCTGTATTACACATGCCGATATTTAGGAGCAAGCGAGCAACGACCTGTCGGGTCAGTGCTTGCTTGCTCCTCGTTCCCTACTTGCTGTTGGTGCTATTACGTGCAACCACGGGGGGGGGGGGGGGGGGGGGGCTCTGGGAAGCTACTGGGGGGCTGCCCATAGAAGATAACAGCGGTCTGCTGCCGTCCCTCCTATTACACGGAGCAGCGGTGACCCCTCCTGAAATATCAGCAGCAATTGTCCAGAGCAGCAGCTAATCCCTGTATACATATATACTGTATATGAGTCATCCAGTATACAATAAGCAAGTATGGAGGTCACCCAGCTTTCCCAGCATCCTGTATGTCAGTGTAATGGAGGTCACCCAGCTTTCCCAGCATCCTGTATGTCAGTGTATAATGGAGGTCACCCAGCTCTCCCAGCATCCTGTATGTCAGTGTAATGGAGGTTACCCAGCTCTCCCAGTATCCTGTATGTCAGTGTAATGGAGGTCACCCAGCTTTCCCAGCATCCTGTATGTCAGTGTGTAATGGAGGTCACACCGCTTTCCCAGTATCCTGTATGTCAGTGTGTAATGGAGGTCACACCACTTTCCCAGTATCCTGTATGTCAGTGTATAATGGAGGTCACCCAGCTCTCCCAGCATCCTGTATGTCAGTGTAATGGAGCTTACCCAGCTCTCCCAGTATCCTGTATGTCAGTGTAATGGAGGTCACACTGCTTTCCTAGTATCCTGTATGCCAGTGTATAATGGAGGTCACTCAGCTCTCCCAGCATCCTGTATGTCAGTGTAAGGGAGGTTACCCAGCTCTCCCAGTATCCTGTATGTCAGTGTAATAGAGGTCACACCTTGCAGACTTAACTGCACCAAGCAGCAGAGTTACTACAGTTTGGGAGCCTATAGGAGGGAAAAGGGAAGGAAGTTGCTGGATAAGTTCTGAAGAGACGAATTGTAGCTGCAAGAAATCATCATGGTGGTCCGGTTGGAGAGGAAAAGGAAAATGACTCCTCAGATCAAAGAAAACGTCACCTGCGCTTTTATCAAGATTCGTCCTGTTGCCAAAATGATGTAGAAACTGCCCTGCCCTCAGGCTATGTTCCCACAAGGCTATGTATTTTTTTACTAAATAACGGCCACCAATTTTGCTGTTGTGTTCATTCTTCAATGATTCCCATTGAAGCCAATAAAAACAATGTATAGAACAATGGGCACTTTTCGCAGCGGCCGTCAAATTAACGTTCGTGGCTATGCTCCCACTTTGAGAACATATGGCAGAAGGCGGCCGTCTCATAATCACAATTACAGGCTGAATGTACCATCACAGGTACTGACATTTTTTTGGTGCATGGATCCCAGTTCTTCAAAACACCACCCGGTTCTTATGCTTGGTACCATTCTCTGCTTTGGGTTGGAGCACTGAGGGCAGGCCCGGCAACTCTCGGTGTGACCATAGCCCACAGTGTCCCAAGCCGGGCTGGTGGTCAAACAGAAAACGGTACCCCGCTGCATTATGGAATAAGGGCCGCATCACTGGAATCCCTGTGCCTGTGATGGAATATTCACTTTAACAAGATGGCCACTTTTACTTAATATGTTCCCGAAGTGGGAGCATAACCATGACCATGTTTACAAAATTCGATGGACTTTTAAAAATAGCCCCACCCAAATAAAAGGGGTTGTCCAGCGAAAATCTTTTTCTTTCAAATCAACTAATATTGTAGAAAGTTATATAGATTTGTAATTTATTTCTATGAAAAAACTCAAGTCTTCCCATGCTTATCAGCTACTGTATGTCCTGCAGAAAATGTTGTTTTATTTTCAGTCTGACACAGATCTCTCTGCTGCCATCTCTGGCCAAGACAGGAACTCTGCCTCGGTTTTCTATGAATCCCCATAGAAAACCTCTCCTGCTCAGGACAGTTCCTGCAGTCTCTGAGAGCACTGTGTCAGACTGAAAATAAAACAACACTTCCTGCAGGACATACAGCAGCAGATAAGTATGGGAAGACTTGAGTTTTTTAATAGAAATAAATTACAAATCTATATAACTTTCTGATATCAGTTGATTTGAAAGAAAAAGATTTTCACTGGACAACCCCTTTAAAAGCACTCAGCTTTTCCAGGCACCCGGAGCGGCACGGATTTCAGTGGCAGCAGCCGAGCCTTCGCTAGCTCGGTAAATTCGCTCCTCCCTACTGGACAGCCTACGAAAGGTGTGAATGCAGCCTAAGGCCATGGTCACACACATAGGCAGATTATAATGAGGGCAATCTGGGCAGATTCTGGAGAGAGGATTCACAATATTCTTTATTAGTTCAGGATAATAACAATTTACATAAAAAAGAATAAGAATCGTGGGTTATTTAAAAAACTTAAAAACTTATCAATGAGAACCAAATCTGGTCACACAAAGATATATAAATCCACTGAGAATATTCACATGTTCACGTGCTGTAAGAGTAACTATAGCACCTATTTACCACAATGTGTATGGCACCTGGTAAATTTAATATGTACAATGCCAGGGGGATGTACAAAGTGGGGTCCAATTAATAGGTTTATAAGCGCTCACTCAATAATTATAGGGGTGCAAATAACAGGGACAAAATAGTATCCAAAACTGCTCCTTCCCCACGAAAAAACTATTTAGACAAAGGCCATAATCACATATCATAAAAGTGGTCACCACATCCTCGCTGATATCTTACCCTCCTCCAGAACGAAAACAGCTCGATGTAAGTTTCGCTCACTTCATCAGGAGTGTGAACATAGCCTAAGGGTAGCTTCACATGTAACGGACTCGCAGCGGATTTCACGCTGCAAGCTTGCAGCGAAATCCGCTGCAGATCCTGCTACTATTATTTTATTGGGGTAACATAACCGCAGCAGAATAAAAATGTAGACACCGGCCCCTTTAACCCGCCGCCGCCCAGAGCAGTGACTGTGGCGGGGCCGTGCACTGATTGGCTGAGCGGGACCAACGGAAGCCAGGAGCCTCAGGTGCAGCCACGGGGCAGAGCAGGTAATGTATGCCCTGGGCGGAGGCTAGATAAAGGGGCTAGTGAGTATGTAGACAACGGCCCCTTTAATCCGCTGCCTGGAGCAGTGACTGCGGCAGGGCTGTGCACTGATTGTCTGAGTGGGACCAACCGGAGTCAGGAGCCTCAGTTACAGTCACAGCGCCGGGGAGTATGTAGATGCCAGCCCCTTTAACCCGCTGCCTGGAGCAGTAACTGCGGCGGGGTCGTGCACTGATTGGCTGAGTGGGACCAATGGGAGCCAGAAGCCTCAGATACAACCGTGGTGCCAAGCAGGTAATGTATGCACCGGGTGGCGGTGGGTTAAAGGGGTGAGTATGTAGATGTCGGGCACTTTAATCCGGTGCCGCCCGGAGCAGTGACTGTGGTGAGGCTGTGCACTGATCAGCCCACCAATTTCAAGGAGCACTAAGTAATAAGCAGCAAAGTTCATCCAGCTCACCTGGTGGGTGCTACGACCTGAAGAAATCCAAATCCTCAGCAGCAATCTATAATAAGGAGAGTTGGTCGGCACTTCCAAGAATAAAAACTTCTCTTTTATTGTAATACTTTAAAATCCAAGTCACAAATCCAGAAAAAGACGAACACACGAATTTACGATCTGACGCGTTTCTGGCTATCAGCCCTTAATCATAGATAACGTGCACAAGACAAACGTGTTACATGAATAGGGAACCAGAGCCCTGGATCCTCCCCTACACACATGCAGATTAATCAGATAGCTAATACAAAGCTTCCGCTAACTGCACATAGAAAACATGAAAACACATCAAAATACATGAAAAACTATAAAAACCTTAGGAATTAGTAATTTAGTAACAAATCCAGTCTATTTGTTAAATCCTGCAGGAAAAGATGTACCCATCATTAAATCCAAAAACCTTCCCGATTCAGGAGCTTCTGTTTACTATCTCCTCCCCGGTCAGGGTTAAAAACCCTTTCTATGCCAGTGATAGTAAGCGTTGATACGTCACCTGCATGGACTAAATAGAAATGTTTGGACACATTAGAGGGATTACGCACATTAGTAGTTTGCTTTGCTCCATATATATGTTCCCTCAATCTGTCCTTTAAAGGGGTTATCCAGCGCTACAAAAACATGGCCACTTTTCCACCTTTCTTGTCTCCAGTTCAGGTGTAGTTAGCAATTAAAGAGGATGTACCACCAGTTACATCCTCTTGAATTCTTGGAACTGCATCATAGAGGGGAGGGAATTCCCTCCCACTGGGGGCGGGCAGGTCGACCTCCAGGGCTTCAGCACAGCCAGGTACCGCTGGATAGAGCGGCGCCATACATGGGAACCGAGCCACGGTTAAAAAAAACGTGACGCCCCACCGGCTTCCCCATGAGGGCACCGTTCTATCGGCACCGTTCTATCTCAAAGGATGGTGGTACATCCTCTTTAAGCTCCACTTACTTCAATGGAACTGAGTTTGAAACCCCACCCAATTTGGAGACAAGAGAGGGGAAATGTTTTTGTAGCGCTGGATAACCCCTTTAAGCGCTGGCTTGTGCAACCTACGTGTACTACATTGCAAGAAGTACATTTTATGTAGTACACAACCCATGTGGTATTACAAATAATATGTGATTAAATTTTGTGTATTTTATTATCTGTGGGTTTATGGACAACTTTCTAAAGTGTAATGTAATTACAACATCCCCATCTATTTCCATTACATTTATAATTACCTTTGTACTATAACCATGTTTTTGGTCTAGACGTAATTAACCCTCCCCTTATCACCGCACTGTAAATTAAGGTCGCTGCAGCCTATGCCTGCTGCTGCAGTGACGTTCATTTACAATCCAGGATGACACAGGCGCAGGAGCTGCGCCTGTGTCATCCATGGAGGGTCCCGGCTATCCCGGCTGCGAATTAACCCTATAGATACTGCGGTCAACACAACCGCAAAATCTATAGGGCTTCAGACAGAGAATTCTCCCTCTACAGAGGGAGAATTCTGTCCATTGTCTATCGGGGCTCTCCGAAGTGATCGCAGAGCCCTGATGGTAGCCATGGAAACAGGAAGCCTCAGGCCGGCGGGGGGAGGGAGGGAAGGCTGGGCGCACGCCCGTAACAGCGACAGGGAACAGAGGAGAGGGGGCAGACATAGGGACATCAGCTTATGGCATCATTATGATCCCATACGCGGATGTCCTAAAACGGCCTGGGCATTGAGGAATCAATGACCCCAGGTCGTGAAAGGGTTAAATGAGAAGGTGACAAGGTTCCCATAGTGGGAGGCCGTCTGGTGGAAAACCTACAACCTTTGCCCAATATCTTTTTTAATTTTTCATCATGACACAGGACAGGTAGGTATTTGCTCATGATGCTACGTATCGCTTGATATTGTTTGGAGTATGTAGTAACGAATGTTGGAATATTATTGGGGATATTATTTGGAGTCTTAATTGTTATTTTATGGGAAAGTAAATCAGTCCTGTCTCTATTGACTACATTTAAATATGCCCGCTCTATACTCTTATTGCAGTAGCCGCGTCTTTTTAATCTTGACATTATCTGTTCCGCTTCTTGTGGAACAATTTCTCTGTATGTGGACAAGTTCCCCCATTGGTAGGCTTTTTTTAGTATGTTCTGGATGGCATGAGTCTGCTTGCAGTAAGGTATTACCTCCTGATGGCTTTCTGTAGTTTATTGTAGTAATTATTATCATGTCCAATCAACTGAATATCCAAAAAAGTTATTTGATTGTGGTTCCTATCATATGTAAATCTCAAAGAAAACGGAATATTGTTACAGTACGAGATGAAGTCTGGTATGGCCGTCACATCTGATGCCCATACCATGATGACGTCATCGATGTAACGGCCATACCAGACCACACCCAAACAGAAGGTATTAGATGCATCAAAAATATAGTGTTCCTCCCACCACTCAACATACAGGTTGGCAATCGCAGGTGAAAATTTAGCGCCCATAGACACACCTGTGCATTGTAAATAAAATTTCTCATTGTAAAGAAAAAAAATTGTGTTTGAGTTAATAATACATAATAATAAACGTGATTAAATATGGGTGGTAGGTGGAGTAATACTTGATTTTCCCTGTGATGACACTACAGGGATATTTAACACTGTAGTAAGATACAAAAACACAAAAAAATGCAAGACATAAAATGCAGACATAAAAATTGCTAAAAGCAGCCCCCCGCCACCAACTGAGATAAAAAAATCTCCATACAAGTAATGAGTCTCTTGGTTTACCATTTGCAGGGCCGTTTCTAGCACCGTGCAGGGCGGGCTATGGCACGGGGCGCTGACAGCTAGGGGGCGCCCTCCTCACTGATCAGCAGTGGCCGACATTGTCTGTGCAGAGGCCGGGGCATAGACCTCTGTGTGCCCCTCACACTGCACCTGGGGGGGCTCTTTTTGCCTCCTGTCAGATGAAGGCTGCAGGGAAGAGGAGAGAGGAGGCATCAGAGACCTCGGGATACTTCCCGGCTGCTCTGCTAAGGATCATCACACAGGCAGCAGCTCCCATGTGACAGGTCTCCTCCCCCGACCCGGCCTGAATACAGCACAGGAGAAGCAGCCTGTAAGTCCTGCTTCTCTCTCCTATTACAGCTGAGTGCGTGGGGGTGGGGGGACTGGGAAGACATCGGCAGTGTCCGGCCAGGTATGTGAGTGTGGGGGGGGGGGTGGAGGGTGGAGGGAGATGGCCAGCTTCACTCTCTGGAGTCTCTACTTTCTCCTTATCAGTCACAATTATTGCTGAGAGTTTAACCCTTACACTGCCTTGCCATAAATTAGTAACCTGTGCAAGCAATGTAAAGGTTAATTTACTGCAATAAGTGTCTGATGAGGAGAAACTGAAGGAGCCAGAGAAGTGATATTCATAGTATAGGGCCCATATTGCTATATATATATTAGTAAGGACCTTTTACATGCCCCATATGCAGTCATGTACAACCAGGCTGCTGTATGGTTCGTACAGCCATGTAAATACATTACTATCGGCTGCATATTCCCTGTATACAGAGGGAGATGTGCAACCGATAATAATTTATACAACTACCCAAAAGATCACCAAACAACTGATACAACTCCCATCATTTACTGACAGGCCACAGCCCTCAGAATATGCTGCGAATGAAGAGAGACCTCAAGGTGTTGTCCCCTCACAAACTACAACTCCCAGCATGCCCTGAGAGCTTCATTAGTGTAGGGCATTCTGAAAGTTGTAGTTATTCACAAGGGAGCTGTGGGCACAGATACATCACTCCAGGATGGGAGGGGGTGACCTGTCTCCTCTTACTGGTTCCGGCTAAGTTCACACAACGTATGTTTTCGTATGTTTTGTATGAAAACTGCTTTCCATGGGATCCCGGCCGGAGTGTATACACATAGGGGGAGATTTATCAAACATGGTGTAACTGGCTCAGTTTCCCCTAGCAACCAATCAGATTCCACCTTTCATTTTTCAAAGAGTCTGTGAGGAATGAAAGGTGGAATCTGATTGGTTACTAGGGGCAACTGAGCCAGTTTCACTTTACATCATGTTTGATAAATCTCCCCCATAGTATACGCTCCGGCCGGGACCCCTCGCGGCGCCACAAAGAACTGACAAGTCAGTTTTCTGCAACCGCTATTTAGTGAATTGCGGCCGCAGAAACCCATGTCAGTGCACACTATGGAGCGAGCCGCTTGCCTCATAGTGAGCTATGGGGAGTTCTGCTGCGGGCGCGCACTGATGCGCCCGTGTCAGAACTTTGTGGCATGAAAGATCATCCGGAATGATCTTTGCAGAGACCGGCCACTCCATGACCTGGCCGGGTCACGGAACGACCGGTCTCTTACGCCATGTGAACATGGCCTCCTTCTGTAAGTGTCCCCCAGAATCAGCCCTCCCAGGAATCCAGGACACATGTTCCAGATAGGGGCGCCCTGCAGTCTAGGTCCCCCCCTGAACCTCACACTTCACTCAGCATGCCCCCCGTATTCAGAAAAGCTGATTGAGGTCCAGGGGGGGGGGAGGCGCTTTTTTCAGATTCGCCCTGTTGCCAAAATGGCCTAGAAAGTGCCCTGACCATTTGCAAATAGTGTCTATCATCCTGCCACATTAAGGTGGCCTCATGCCCTACAGTAGCTATGACCTTCTCCAGGGCTAATAATAAGCCCATACTCCAGGGTGGGATGGGTGGAGTGCACAACCAAGTAGAGACAGCCACTCCCCCATGTCAGACAAAAAGACAAATTTTTAGTAACATAGTTAATAAGGTTTAAAAACGAGGAAAGTCCGTCAAGTTCAACCTACAGTATGCTGTGTTGATCCAGAGGAAGGCAAAAACCGTCATGAGGCAGATGCCTATTGGATTTATCGGAATCCCTGGATTAACGTCCTATGACTGTAGGTACTAAATTCGCTTAAAAGGTTACCTCTGATCATGTTACTATTGAGCAATACTTATGAAAGAAAAAAGACAAAAACAAAAAACCTTATGTTCCCACTATGTCTTTTCCGGCCGTTGTACAGACGCCATTGTGGGAAGGCCATCATTTTCACTGCAAATAACAGACGTTATTTCATAATGATGACTGTAATTGTACAAACAATGGCCGTCATTATAACATGATAGCCGCTATTTGGCCTCAAAATGACAAACGTCCAAAAAGGCCATACGATGGGTATTGGGGGAAAATAGCCGAATGGGGCTTAGAAAAACATGGCCGCTTTCTCTAAGAAACAGCACCACTATTGTCGTCAGTTTAGGTGTGTCTTTGCAGCTTAGTTCAGTGTATGAAGAAAGTTTTTTGTCTAAAAGTTTTTCTAAAACCCATCTTTATGTCCTGGTTTCTGAGGCTATATGTTATAGGGTTAACCAGGGGGGTAAGTAAAGTATGTAATAGGGAAATCATTTTATTAGTAAGCAAAGTTTGTCCTACAGATGGGATCATATATTTGGCTATTAACGTCCCATAAAACGTCCCAACCACAATAAGATGGGAACTGCAAGTAGAGAAAGCTTTTTGTTTGCCGGATGTGGACGGTATTTTTATTATGGTGAGGAAGACACGCACATAGGTTACAATGATAAAACCACATGGAACAAGAAATATTGGCAAAGAAAACAGAAATACTTCCAGATCTACGAGAGTCGTGTCGGAGCAAGAAAGTTTCTGAAGAGGAGACACGTCACAGTAGAAATGGTCAATGATATTGTCACGGCAAAAATTATAGTTTGATACAGGCAAGACTACTATAAGATTAAGAGTAAAACCCAACAACCACGGCCATAGTGACAGACCAATACGAAACTTTAAGTCCATAAGGCTAAAGTATCTCAGTGGGTTACAGATGGCCAGGTATCGGTCATAGGACATCATGGAGAGGAGAAGACATTCAGTAATGGTTGTACTACAGAAGACGTAAAATTGAAAGATGCACCCAGTGTAAGTTATCATTTTCCCCCCCAGTAGAACCGCACCGAGCATGTTGGGAACAATGTTGGTGGAAACCACAAGGTCAGAAAAGGAAAGATGACTAAGGAAGTAATACATGGGGGTCTGGAGATGGACATTGGTGGAAACCAAGATGATGATCAGAAGGTTTCCAAAAACTGTGAAAATATAGATGAGCAAGAATAGAATGAAGAATATAATACTGAAGCTGTGAAGGTTTCCAAAACCCAATAGAAAGAATTCAGTCACTCTTGTTTGGTTCATAACAGACATAATGTTAGTTCCAGACTGTTGATATACCATGTATTCTAGGTGAAGGGAATTACATGGTAAGTTATGCAAACTGAAAAAAATAAGAATACTTATTGCAATTTGTAAAGAAGAAACAGCATTGTTTCCTTTACTTGCATTTGGGATATATGATGATGGTAATAAAATCTGAAAGCTAGGGGGGGGGGGGTAAAGGGAGGAGGAGATTACACCTATGAGGCAGCACTGTGCACATACATTAGTATTAACACTGGTATTCACATATGTCACAGCTGGCCCGAACTTTATGGGTGACAAGAGATGTAGGGGAAGCCTTGATTTACCTATCAGGCACAGGCAAGAGTTGTAGGGGAAGCCTTGATTTACCTATCAGACATAAGCGAGAGATAAAGGGGAAGCCCTGATTTACCTATCAGGTACAGGCAACAGATGTAGGCGAACCCTTAATTTACCTGTCCGGCACAGGAGATGTTCACACATAGTATTTCCATTAGTCTTTTTTCAACCAAAACCAGGAGTGGGTTGAAAACACTGCAAATCTTTTTATTATAATTTTGCCCAGTTAGCTCCACTCCTGAGTTTGGTTGGAAAAAGATTGACTGACAGAAATACTATGTGTGAACATAGCCACAGTGTGTATCCTAGAGGAGGCAGACAAGCTCACAGAGTGCAGGTACACAGTCCACGCTCTATCCCTCTCCTCTGTGCATAGCAGTAGCTACGCTCTATCCTCACTTCCTATGTTCCATCTTGTTACTAGGGATAGACTGAGCCTAATAACAGGCAGTTGGCAGCAGATCTCAAGTGGTCAGTAGTCATTTCTTGTAAATTAGGTGATTTACAGGTTTGTTAGAAATTATATAGGCTACAACGCTATGTAAAGCATAGAGTATAGATTCTGCCGATGCTTGAACTCCTATTCTTGGCGACTCAATATGGAGTTTGAAGGTTACTATGAACCACAAAAAAGAAGCGACACTTACCAGTATGGGTCACCAACCAATAAAGATGTATCCAGGTCACTTTAGTGATGTACAAATAACATATACACATATGCATAGGGTTTGACTAGCTCGATGCAGGTATAGGCTATGTTCCTACAATGTCTTATTTCGGCCATTTCTCATCTGTTGTTGGTGCAGTTTTATGCAAATTATGGCCGTAGTTAGCATAAAACTGTTGCCTTTTGGTGATGAAAAAAAAGCTCCACTAAACGCCCAAAATAAGACATTGTGAGAACATATTTTCTTGGGATAACACAATCCCTTTAAGCCTTACTTTTTAAAATAGAAAACACAGAAAAACTGAGGCGTGATGCTGCACTTACAATGCAGGAAACGCTGTAGGTTTATGCTGCCATGTACAATACATTAGTGCCCATGGCTTTTTATACACTGAGGGAAATATCTGGGGATCATTTATTACACACAGTAGGATCACATTCAGCTTTGTATATTCTACAATAAGGAGGAAACTATCAGGACACTGGAGACGTTTCCCATAAGAGTAGAAACCTCTCATGTTTTTAGGTAGAGAAGAAAAAATTGTATTTGTTTTGGGAATATGTAACGCCTGGAGTAGTGGATCCACTGGACCGTCACTAGCGATGGCACTAACCTCACCAGGGAGCAGAGTCTAAGGGGCCGCTGGTTTTCACCAGAGCCCGCCGCAAGGCAGGATGGACTTGCTGCGGAAGGCGACCCCCAGGTCGCTACCCCTGGCTTGGTTGCTAGTGACGGCAGGCGAGGCGTGGCAGGAGCAGTAGGCAGGAGATGGTGCTGGCAGAGGTCTGTAGGCGTAACTGCAGGTAACAGGGTGTACACCAGAGCAATAGTGTAACAGAGGAGCAGGAACAAGGAACAAGGACTAGGGACCAGGTAGCGGACAGGAATCAGGAACAAGGACTAGGGACCAGGTAGCAGACAGGAATCAGGAACAACAGGGAGCTCGGCCAAACGCTATGGGAAGCATGTAGAGGCTCCAACACCTGGAAGGGGGCAGGGCTGGAACTTATAGGGGAGTGATTGACATACAGGCCAGTTAGGAGCACACTGCCCCTTTAAATCTGAGAAAGCCGGCGCGCACGTGCCCTAGGAGGCGGGGACGCGCGCGCCGGCCGGCACAGCGACGGACAGGAGCGTGGTGAGGTGAGGCGCCCCCCGGGCCCGAACTAACAGCAGCGCAGAGTCCCTGCCTACGGACACCGGCTGCTGCAGATGCAGGAGAGAGGGTGCGGCGGCGGTCCGGAGCACGGGACGCCGCCGTGGCCCTAACAGTACCCCCCCATCTTTGGCCTCCCCCTCTTTCTGGTCTGCAAGAATTCCTTGATGAGATCCCGATCCAGGATATTAGATTCGGGTTCCCAGGATCTCTCCTAAGGACCAAAACCTCTCCAGTCCACTAGGAAGAAACGTCTTCCTCTGACAGTTTTCATCTCTAGGATGTCTTCAACAATGTATACGTCGTCAGAAACAACTTGTGGAGTGGAGGACGAAGCTTTACTGGAGAATCGGTTGAGGACCACTGGCTTCAAGAGGGAGACATGGAAGGAGTTCGGGATTCGCATAGTAGGGGGTAGACGGAGTTTGTAGGTGACTGGGTTAATGCGTTTTAGCACTGAGAAAGGGCCAAAAAAATCGAGGACCCAACTTGTAGCTGGGAATCTTGAGACGGACATACTTGGCCGAGAGCCAGACTTTGTCACCTGGGAGAAAATTTGTGGCAGGTCTTCTCTTTTTATCAGCCTGGTCCTTCATGCGTTCAGAGGCTTTGAGTAAGGACTGTCGAGTCTGTTCCCAGAACGACTGAAGGTCAGAGATCAATTCCTCCACGGCAGGAACCTCAGATGATAGAGCGAGAGGCAGAGGAGGACGAGGGTGATGCCCGTAGACCACATAGAAAGGAGACTTGCCTGTGGAACTCGAGTCCAGATGGTTATAAGAAAACTGCCCATGGAAGTAGATCGGACCAGTTGTCTTGGCGGCTGGAAACAAAATGACGTAGGTAGTTACCCAGGATCTGATTGACTCTCTCCATTTGCCCGTTGGTCTGGGGATGATAGGCAGATGAGAAGTCCAGCTTCACTTGGAGCTGCGAGCAGAGGGCACGCCAAAACTTGGAGACAAATTGAGAGCAGGCGGAAGATGTGCCGGAAGAACAACTGAGCCAGACGAGGAGCAGAGGGTAGTCCAGGAAGGGCCACGAAGTGAGCCATTTTAGAGAAGCGGTCAGTCACCACCCAAATGACTGTATTGCCCGCGGATGGAGGTAGGTCCGTGATAAAATCCATCCCTATGTGGTGCCAGGGACGGTCCAGGACTGGCAAGGGCAAAAGTAGGCCGGCAGGTTTTTGACGAGGTGACTTATTCCTGGCACAGACTGCACAGGAAGCCACAAAGTCCTTGACATCCTGAAGGAGATTGGGCCACCAGTAGTGACGGGAGATCAATTGCCCGGTCTTTTGAGCTCCTGGATGCCCAGCCACCAAAGAGGAATGACCCCACCTCAAGATGCGTTTTCGGAGTGCGGGGCGCACATAAGTCTTACCGGGAGGCAGTCTCTGCAGAGTAGAAGTGGCAACTGGTACTAGGCGATCGGGAGGTATTATGTGACGAGGGGATTCCTCTTGCCCCATGACATCGGATGCTCGGGATAATGCATCGGCCTTTATATTCTTCTCGGCTGGACGGAAATGAATGGTAAAGTTGAACCAAGAGAAGGAGAGGGACCACCTGGCCTGCCGGGGATTGAGGCGTTGAGCCGATTGGAGGTAGAGGAGGTTCTTGTGGTCCGTGTAGATGTTAACGGGATGTCTAGCCCCGTCTAGGAGATGACGCCACTCCTCCAGTGCCAACTTAATAGCCAGGAGTTCACGGTCTCCAATCGTATAGTTCCTCTCGGAAGGGGAGAAAGTCTTAGAAAAGAACCCGCAGGTTCTGGTCTTGCCTGTTGTGTCCCTCTGCGACAGGATGGCTCCTGCGCCAACAGAAGATGCATCGACTTCAAGAGAAAACGGCTTGGAGACATCCGGACGGACTAGAGCAGGAGCAGAGGCAAAGGCAGACTTTAGGCTATTGAAGGCTTGTTCTGCCTCTGGAGGCCAACGTCTGGGATCCGCCTTCTTCTTGGTGAGCGCCACTATGGGTGCGACCAGGGTAGAGAAGTGAAGGATGAACTGCCGATAGTAGTTGGCAAATCCAAGGAAACGTTGGATAGCTCTAAGTCCCACAGGACGTGGCCACTGGAGAACAGCTGAGAGCTTGGCTGGATCCATCTGTAGGCCCTGGTCGGAGACAATGTATCCAAGAAACGGCAGGCTGCGGTGATGGAAAACGCACTTCTCCAGCTTGGCATACAAATGGTTGGCCCGTAGTCTTCGTAGAACCTGCCGTACATGGGACACGTGGGCCTGCTGATCGTGGGAGAAGACCAGGATGTCGTCAAGATAGACAATGACGCAGACATAGAGGAGATCGCGGAATATATCATTCACGAATTCCTGGAAGACCGCTGGGGCGTTGCATAGGCCGAATGGCATGACCAGATATTCGTAGTGCCCATCTCTGGTGTTGAAAGCGGTCTTCCATTCGTCTCCTTCACGAATACGGATCAAGTTATACGCTCCCCTGAGATCCAGCTTGGAGAAGATCCTAGCTCCACGGAGATGGTCGAATAGTTCGGGGATTAGCTGAAGAGGATAACGGTTCTTGACAGTCACCTTATTTAAGCCCCGGTAGTCTATGCATGGGCGGAGGGAACCGTCCTTCTTCTGCACAAAGAAAAATCCAGCGCCAGCGGGAGATGTGGATTTACGGATGAAGCCCTTCTGTAAGTTCTCCCGGATGTAGGAGGACATGGCTTCAGTCTCGGGCACAGAGAAATGGTATACTCGACCACGTGGAGGAGAAGTTCCTGGAAGAAGGTCTATAGGGCAATCATAGGGCCGATGAGGTGGTAGAGAGTCCGCCTCCTTGGCCGAGAAGACATCAACAAAGTCTTGGTATTCCTCCGGTAGTCCGGATAGATGCTTGGCGTAAGCAGGTGACCTCGTAGAGCACTTAGGTTGAGGAGACCTCAGACACCAATTGGGACAGTCCTGGCCCCAGCTGAGAACCTCCCCAGTTCTCCAGTCCAGCTTAGGGGTATGTAATTGCAGCCAAGGAAGACCCAGCAGAATATTGGAAGAGGAATGGCGCAAGACGTAGAAGGAGATCCTCTCCTGATGTAAGGCGCCCACCTGGAGGACTAGTGGTGCAGTCTGGCAGTGCAAAGCTTCGGTAAGAATCTCGCCCGTGACCGAAGAGATAGACCGGGGTTGGGCTAGCTGTAGCTGTCACGGGTAGCCGCCATCTTTGGACCAACGAAGCAGAAATGAAACTGCCAGCAGCGCCAGAGTCGATGAGGGCAGTAGTCTGGAGAACTTGCCCTGAGGGTGTCTGGATGGAGACTGGCATAGTCAACCTTGGAGAGGTGGCATTCACACCTAGGGAGGCCTCTCCCACCGGACCTAGGTGCGAGCGTTTCCCGGACGCTGAGGACGTTGGGGACATCTCTGCCGATAGTGATCAGCGCCACCACAATAGAGGCAGAGATTCAGCTCCAGTCGACGGGTCCTCTCATCAGTCGTCAGGCGAGCTCGTTCCACCTGCATAGGAACTTCTGGAGACGACTGGGGCATAGGAGCAACGGGATTCTGGAACACCGGTGCCAGCCGGGGATGGCGACGGGGCAGACTCAGACTCCTCTCTCTCGGAAAACCTGGTGTAGACTCTGGTAGCCAGTAGGATGAGTTCGTTCAAGGAGGTAGGAAGGTCTCGGACAGCGAGCACATCTTTCACTCGGCTGGACAGGCCCTTTTTAAAGGTGGCAATTAGGGCGGCCTCATTCCAGTCTAATTCTGCGGCCAGGGTGCGGAACTGGATGGCGTAATCACCCACGGAGGATGTTCCTTAAGATAGATTGAGGAGAGCAGTCTCAGCCGAAGACGCACGGGCAGGTTCCTCAAAGACAGAGCGGAACTTGGCCAGGAAGGTTCGGAGATTAGCAGCAACAGGGTCATCACGGTCCCACAGCGGTGTGGCCCAGGCCAGAGCTCTACCTTCCAATAGGCTGATGATGAAAGCCACTTTAGAGTGCTCGGTGGCAAACTGACTGCTTAGAAGTTCAATATGCATAGTGCATTGGGTCAGGAATCCTCTGCACAACTTGGAGTCACCTCCACATTTACTTGGGAGAGCCAGTCGTAGTTTTGAAGAGGCTGCAGGAGGTGATGACTGCTGAGCTGTGGTATGCTGCTGTACGGCTGCAGTCAGTTGTTGGATCAGCTGTGACTGTTGCTGGATCTGTTGAGCCTGTAGGGCGACCACTCGGGCTACTTCACGGATATCAGGCACCTCGCCGGGATCCATGGTTGGAGCCTACTGTAACGCCTGGAGTAGTGGATCCACTGGACCGTCACTAGCGATGGCACTAACCTCACCAGGGAGCGGAGTCTAAGGGGCCGCTGGTTTTCACCAGAGCCCGCCACAAGGCGGGATGGACTTGCTGCGGCAGGCGACCCCCAGGTCGCTACCCCTGGCTTGGTTGCTAGTGACGGCAGGCGAAGCGTGGCAGGAGCAGTAGGCAGGAGATGGTGCTGGCAGAGGTCTGTAGGCGTAACTGCAGGTAACAGGGTGAACACCGGAGCAATAGTGTAACAGAGGAACAGGAACCAGGAACAAGGACTAGGGACCAGGTAGCGGACAGGAATTAGGAACAAGGACTAGGGACCAGGTAGCAGACAGGAATCAGGAACAACAGGGAGCTCGGCCAAACGCTATGGGAAGCATGTAGAGGCTCCAACACCTGGAAGGGGGTAGGGCTGGAACTTATAGGGGAGTGATTGACATACAGGCCAATTAGGAGCGCACTGCCCCTTTAAATTTGAGACAGCCTGCGCGCGCGCGCCCTAGGAGGCGGGGACGCGCACGCCGGCCGGCACAGCGACGGACAGGAGCGTGGTGAGGTGAGGCGCCCCCCGGGGCCGAAGCAACAGCAGCGCCGGGTCCTTGCCTATGGACACCGGCTGCTGCAGATGCAGGTAAGAGGGTGCGGCGGCGGTCCGGAGCACAGGACGCCGCCGTGGCCCTAACAGAATATTTATGGAATTGTGTGAGACAATAGAATTTCATATACCGGGTAAATAGAAAGTACTGCTCAAAAGCCTTTACAGCGTCACGGTCATTTAGGTAGGTCCAAGAGACATGTCATACGTTGGGATCAGGTCAGGTCTGGGGGTTTAGATCCACCCCGAACCAGTGGTAAGAAGCACTAACTAAGCATATTCTCTCCCTGCTCTCTCTATATTATGTCTATGGGCCCATCTTCTGAGCAAGGGTCGGTGTCTAAACATCCAGACCTTTACTGATCAATACTTTTGAATGTCTCTCGGTCATGTCAATTTTTTTTTAACCCCTAGACGACCCTGGACGTAGGGTTACGTCATGGAAGTCTGTCCCCAGACGACCCATGACGTAACCTTACGTCATGGGTGTTATTCCCGCTATGAAGCGCGCTCCGGAGCGGAGCGCGCTTCATAGGAGGTGGGGGCCGGCTGCAGTGAGCAGCCGGGACCTCACCGGTAATGACACGCTGCAGCGATTGCGCTGCCGCGTGTCATTAACCCCTTAAACGCCGCGATCGCGGCGCGACCGCAGCGTTTAAGTGTAAGTGACAGGGGGAGTCCCCTGTCACTTACCGATCGGGACCCCCGCAGTGTGACTGCGGGGGTCCCGATCGGTAAAACGGACTGCAGGAGGTCTCTCACCTGCCTCCATGCGGTCCGATCGGCGCTCTGCTGCACTGAGCCTGCACAGGCAGGCTCAATGAGCAGAGCGCCGATAACACTGATCAATGCTATGCCTATGGCATAGCATTCATCAGTGTAAAAATCAAACTAGTGAATGTAAAAGTCCCCCAAAGGGACTTCAAATGTGTAAAAAAAAAAAAGTTCAAAACACTAACACACTACCCCAAAACCCCTCCCCCAATAAAAGTCTAAATCACCCCCCTTTCCCATTATATAAATAAAACATATAAAAATGAATAAATAGATAAACATATAATATACCGTAGCGTGCGTAATTGTCCGATCTATTAAAATATAACAAGCGTCATTGCGACCGGTAAACGGCGTACACGAAAAGAGGGGAAAAAGTGCGCAGATTACCGATTTTATGTTACATTATATATTAAAAAAAATCAATAAAAAGTGATCAAAACGTCCGATCTTCACAAATATGGTATTAATAAAAACTAGAGATCATGGCGGAAAAAATGACACCCCATACAGCCCCATAGGTGAAAAAATAAAACCGTTATAAGCGTCACAATAGGCCCATTTTATTAATATTTAATTGGCAAAAAAACGGATTTCATAAAAAAAAAAATCTATAACATTAGAGAATCTGTGTAACCTGCATGTGGTTGTGTTCGGACTGACCTATAGAATAATAGTGTCATGTCGCTGTTACCATATAGTGCATTACGTAGACACAGGAACCCCCCAAACGTTACCATATTGCATTCTTTTTTGCGATTTCACCAATTTATATCTTCATAAATAATATATTTGGAATTCCATCGTACATGTTATGGTAAAATGAATGACGCCATTACAAAGTACAACTATTCCTGTAAAAAACAAGCACTTACATGGCTTGTAGATAGAAAACTGAGAGTGCTAGAGCTCTTAGAAGGGGAGGAGGGAAAAACGGAAACACTAAGATCAAAATTTGCGCGGTCCACTGGGTCATTTTGGGCCTGGTCCTCAAAGGGTTAATGGTCAAATCACATAACAAAAAAAAATCGAATGAAAACTGATAAAAAAAACCTGAGTCTCATCTTAACAACTGTGATACTGACAAAAACTACAGACCCCGACACAATAATAATAATAATAATAATATTATTATGACAAACATGCTAAATGGATTACTGGCTTAGTTGATTGGCCTGTATTTCTAAATATGACCATGTCCCTGTAGTCTCTCCCATTGTAGGTTGTACAGTCCAAGCCCCTTAGGGAGTTATTGGCTTGTGCCCAAACAAGATGTAACATACCCTATCCTGCCTATGGCGTAACAATACTGCCAAGCACACCACTTTCGGGCTGTCCTGCACTTGCACTGCCTGGCTGAATGCAGCCACATAGAGCAGAAATTCTGTAATGTTATAGCTCTGTGATGCTATAACTCATCCAAGTAATTCTGAGATTGTTTTCTCGTGAAATATTGTACTTTTCCACGTTTAAACATTGTGAAATATTTCAGTTCAAATTCAAGTTGAATGACAATTTTTCTAATTCAATTTTTTTTTATTTAATTATTTTTTTTTAAGTCAATGGGGGAAATTTATCAAGGGGTTTGCACTTATTTTTTGGTGAATAATTGGATTTTTCACCCATTTTTGGTCTAAGTTCTATTTATGATCCAGTATTCGACAGGCGAATATTTTTTGGATGCAACTTTTTTTTTAATTTGCATGTTTTGAGAATTCACCCAAAAGTTCTGATAATCCAGGATTTGCGCCCAATTTATCATTTGCAACAAGTCGCACAAACAGGTACAGGCTTACGTCTACTCAGTACCAGGTGAATAAAAGTGCGCAATTTTTGTATTTTTGCGACTTTTTACTCTGTGGCAGTGCTACATGTTAATGAATCAGTCTTAAGGCCCTATTCCACGGAACAATTATCGTCCGATATCGGCCGCTACGATAATAATAATAATAATACGATAATCGTCCCGTGGAATAGAGTGCAACGATCAGCCGACATCTTTCATGTCGGCTGATCGTTGCAGTCACTTGTTTTTTAACATGTTGAAAAACAAGCGACTGATATGGCAGCGATCTGCTGCCGTCGCTCCATTGAATAGGAGCGTCGGCAGCAGACGCTGCTATATCCTATGGGCTGCCCGGACAATCTAGCGATCCCCCGGGCAGCCCCCCCCCCGCAGCTCCCCGCCGCCCCTCCCGCACTCACCCGCTCGCTGCAGCCGCGTTGAATAGCGGCGGCAGCGAGCAGGGAACAAGGAGCAAACGAGCGCTGAGAGCGCTCGTTTGCTCCTCTAAACGACCTGTGGAATAGGGGCATTAAGCTATTGGAACAAAATACACACCAATCCTCATTAGAATACTTGCACACATTAGACTCCTTAATAAATGTCTCCCAATGTGTTTTAAATTTAATGTCTTTTTCAATTCAGTTTTATTTTAAAAGTTAATTGTTTCCACAAAAGTGTCGCAAAGTTTCTGTGATAAGAAATAGGAGATGTTTTTTTCACAGCACCCACTGATTGATAATACAACATTTTTTGACAACACCCAGTGGCTTGATATAATGAACCATATCTTCACAGCACCCAGTGACTTCGTATGACGTACACACATTGATTTGCTATAATGCAAAAACAGCACCCAGTCACTTTGTGTACTGGACACTGGCTGCACAGCTCTCACAGAAAACCACTCTCTGTCTCTATATCTCTCTCTAGATCTCTAGCTGTCTTAGATGAAGAAAGCAAATAAGTATAACGCTCTATGAGTTGACTGCACCCACTTAAAATATGGAAGGCGGATGCTGTCATTACTAATGAAAGCGAATTGGTATCATACACTAGGAGTTGAGTGCGCCCACTAAGTTTGGAAGGTGGACATTAAATTCACTGATCCCAGTGAATTGTTGAACTTTGTCTTCTGTGGTCCTGGTGAGTTTGTATAAAGCAGAACAGGCACCCAGTTACTTGGTAAACTGGATACTGGCTTAACAACTTCCACAGAAAATCACCAGCAATTTACCCACAATCCACCCTCCTATCCTCTCCTCTCTAACAGAGGGGCCTGCAGCTGATTGGTTAAACACAACTGATTATATGGTTAATCCCTTTCTCCCGCCAACTGACAGCCCTGCAAGCTAACATGTACGGCCGCCATGTTTAGCAAATTTTGTTAACGAATCTCTACTAAATACAATCACCAAAAGACTTTACTCAACACAAAATCATATATAATCATTTATTCTTTATTAGTTCATGATAATAAAAATATACATAAAAAAGAATAAGAACCGGTGAGTTATCTAAAAAAAAATTAAAAACCTATCAATGAGAACCAAATCTGGTCACACAAAGATGTATAAATCCACTGAGAATATTTACATGTTCACGTGCTGTAAAAGTAACTATAGCACCTATTGACAACAATGTGTATGGCACCTGGTAAATCCGTTACCTCCGTTGTCTCCGCTCCCTGCTGTCTGTACCTGTGAATTAGGAGGCGACGTTGTCTCCGCTCCCTGCTGTCTGTACCTGTGGAGGCGCTGTTGTGTCCGCTCGCTGCTGTCTGTACTTGAGGAGGTACCGTTGTCTCCGCTCCCTGCTGTCTGTACCTGAGGAAGCGCCATTGTCTCCGCTCCCTGCTGTCTGTACCTGAGGAAGCGCCATTGTCTCCGCTCCCTGCTGTCTGTACCTGAGGAGGCACCGTTGTCTCCGCTCCCTGCTGTCTGTACCTGAGCAGGCGCCGTTGTCTTGGCTCCCTGCTGTCTGTACCTGAGGAAGCGCCATTGTCTCCGCTCCCTGCTGTCTGTACCTGAGGAAGCGCCGTTGTCTCCGCTCCCTGCTGTCTGTACCTGAGGAGGCTCTGTTGTCTCCGCTCCCTGCTGTCTGTACCTGAGGAGGCGCCGTTGTCTCCGCTCCCTGCTGTCTGTACCTGAGGAGGCGCCGTTGTCTCCGCTCCCTGCTGTCTGTACCTGAGGAGTCTCCGTTGTCTCCGCTCCCTGCTGTCTGTACCTGAGGAGGCGCCGTTGTCTCCGCTCCCTGCTGTCTGTACCTGAGGAGGCGCCGTTGTCTCCGCTCCCTGCTGTCTGTACCTGTGAATTAGGAGGCGCCGTTGTCTCCGCTCCCTGCTGTCTGTACCTGAGGAGGCGCCGTTGTCTCCGCTCCCTGCTGTCTGTACCTGTGAATTAGGAGGCAAAGCTTCTTGATCTATCTCCAGTGTGACACCCAGTGTAATGTGATTCTATGGTGTCGTCTTCTAATGCACAGATACGCTCAGCTGTAGAGTTGATAAAACTTCGGGATCCTAGGTTCGATTGAACTTGAACATTCACAAACCTGCCGCATTAGATTGCTGATGCCTTCCCAGTCCATGGGTAAGGAGGAGAGTACCCAGCTATTACAAAGGCTGAATCCCGGAATTCCAGGCAGTACCCGGGCTGTCTCCTCCTTCCCCATGGAGCGGGAAGGCATCCCCAATCTAATGCGGCAGGTTCGTGAATGTTCGAGTTCTATAGAACCTAGGATTTCCCGAGGTTCCATCAACTCCACTCAGCAGCGGAGACAACAGCAGTAACACCTCCAGTAAGGTATTCCGTCACCTCCAGTAAGGTATTCCATCACCTCCAGTAAGGTATCCCGTCACCTCCAGTAAGGTATTCCATCACCTCCAGTAAGGTATTCCATCACCTCCAGTAAGGTATTCCGTCACCTCCAGTAAGGTATTCCGTCACCTCCAGTAAGGTATTCCGTCACCTCCAAAAAGGTATTCCGTCACCTCCAGTAAGGTATTCCGTCACCTCCAAAAAGGTATTCCGTCACCTCCAGTAAGGTATTCCGTCACCTCCAGTAAAGTATTCCGCCACCTCCAGTAAGGTATTCCGTCACCTCCAAAAAGGTATGCCATCACCAAATTCAAAATAGAAATAATTTAGAAAAATGACAGGTACAGGTGCTTTATAGATTGGCATAGGGAACCTTGGCTCACCAGCTGTTGCAAAACTACAACTCCCATCATACATAGACAGTCAAAGCTAAAACTTTGGCTGTCCAGACATGATGGGAGTTGTAGTTCTGCAACAGCTGGAGAGCCAAGCTTCCCTACCCCTGCAGATAGTAGGTAAGGTTTATATAAATGTGATATATATTTGGATAGGGCAGTTATTAAGGGGTTAAGTATGGAATAATGTGCAGCCAGACCCCTAAATAGACATTGGACCCTAACTCTCTTATGTGTCTCCCCATCTCAGACAAGTGTCACCCTGTACCCCCCCTGTCCCCCTCCCCTCCCCAGACTGGGCACCCCTGATTGTCCTCCCCTTCCCACACACCTGTATCTTCTTTCTTCCTCCTCCATAGTGCAGTGTACATACAGGACCTGCGGTGACATCATAGTCACATGTCAAGGTCCTTCACCATCTCTTTACTGTACTGTCTCCTGGCTGCTGTTCAGCCCTAAATTATAGCTAATCAGCAGCCAGGAGACAATACAGTATGGAAAATACCTCTTTTGATGAAGTAAAAATCGTCCCCTGCCTCCTCACAATGACAGAGGGCAGGACGCTTCCAGGCTGCCTCATCCACTGTGATCCTTCTCTCTCTGCTCCCTGTGATGGCGCCCCCCCTGGTCTCGGCGCCCGGGGCAGCTGCCCCCTAGCTACGGCCCTGTCCTCACTGATATCTTACCCTCCTCCAGAACGAAAACAGCCCAACGTAAGTTTCGCTCACTTCATCAGGAGTGTGAACATAGCCTAAGGGTCGCTTCACATGTAACGGATTCACAGCAGATTTCACGCTGCCTGGAGCAGTGACTGCGGCGGCGATGTGCACTAATTGGCTGAGCGGGACCAACGGAAGCCAGGAGACTCAAATGCAGCCGCCGGGCCGGGGAGTATGTAGGTGCCGGCCCCTTTAACCTGCCGCCTGGAGCAGTGACTGCGGCAGGGCCGTGCACTGATTGGCTGAGCGGGACCAATGGGAGCCAGGAGCCTCAGATGCAACTGTGGCGCCAAGCAGGTAATGTATGCTCTGGGCGGCGGCGGGTTAAAGGGGCCGGTGAGCAGGGCCGGCTCCAGGTTTTTGTGGGCCCTTGGTCGAGAGAGCCTTTGTGGGCCCCTTTGAATAGCAATTTATATGGCATGGTTATTAGAAGGTCTCTAGCTCTCGATTCTGTGTAGGGGATCAGCTGTGTTATATACGTATTATCCCCCCTCCTGTATGAGTGTGTATATATCTATCTCTCGGGCACATATATATATACACACTCATACAAGGGGAGGATAATAAGTATATAATACACTGCTGATCACTTTTTTTCACCTCGGGGCACACCTACCAAATAAAGTTTAACAAAATAACGAGAAAAAAAAACCGTAATTCGGTAACTCACAGGTGACGTCTTCTTTAATCTGAGGCAATCGCTCTTTGTTTCCTCTTCATCTTGCCTGGACCACCATGATGATTCCTTCAAGCTACAACTCTTCTCTTCAGAACCTGTCAGACAAACATCTTAGGCTTGGCACATTTCCAGCAATTTCCTTCCCTTTTCCCACCCATAGGCTTCCATACAGTGATAATTTTGCTACTTGGTGTCATGTGCAGTAAAGTAAGGAGGTATGTGGGCCCCGTATGTAAGATCCCGTGCTGTGCCCCCCATATAGTAATAATGTCCTCATGCTGTGCCCCCATATAGTAAAAATGCCCTCTACCCCCATAGTAATGGCCCATATTAATGTCCCCTGCCCTGCCCCTATAGTAATACCCTCTTCCCCCATAGTAATGTCCCCTGCCCCTATAGTAATGCCCCCTGCTCTGCCCCCATAGTAATGTCCCCTGCTCTTCCCCACAGTAATGCCCCCATAGTAGATGCCCCCTCCTCTGCCCCATAGTACTGTAGATGCCCCCTGCTCTACCCGCATAGTAGATGCCCCCTGCTCTGCCCCCATAGCAGATGCCCATTCCTATGCCCCATAGTAGATGCCCCCTGCTCTGTCCCCATAGTAGATGCCCCCTGCTCTGCCCCCATAGTAGATGCCCGAGGCTGCCCCATAGTAAATGCCCCCTGCTCTGCCCCCATAGTACATGCCCCTTCCTCTGCCCCATAGTAGATGCCCCCTGCTCAGCCCCAACACAAAGCAAAACAAAAAAATCATAATCACCTAATCCAGGGGATGTGTCCTCTTCTCCCTGGCTTCTCCCTTCTGTGCGCCGCGGGGACGGATCCTCTAGCAGGCGCGATGATGCAATCGCTATGCGCCTGCTGGGGAGATCCCATCAATCCAGCGCTGCAGAGAGAGGCCGAGGCCAGGACGTCATGGAGGCGGAGAGTGACATCCCGTCCCGTCGTATCCGCCCAGCACTCGCGTCCCGCCCCCCTCACTGCCTCCCGGATGTCAGCGGTGTTGACAGTGACTCCGGGGGATGCAGCGGGCGGCATTGCTGGTGGTGACCTGTGGCTATTGCTCGGGCAAATTCCGGGGGGCCCCTTGAGCAGCTGTTGGCCCCGGCACTTGCCCAAGTACGCCGGGTGCTGACGCCGGCCCTGCCGGTGAGTATGCAGATGCTGGCGCCTTTAATCCGGCACCGCCCGGAGTAGTGACTGCGGCGGGGCTGTGCACTAATTGCTTAAGCAGGACCGACGGGAGCGAGGAGCCTCAGATGCAGCAGCGGCGTCGAACAGGTAATGTATGCTCCAGGCGGGTTAAAGGGGCCGGTCTTGCATACTTGTAACGGAATGACATTTCTGCTGCGGGTATGTAACCCCATTGAAAATCACAGTGGCGGATTTCGCTGCAAAATATATAAAGTTAGACTCAGCCCTTAATCATAGATAATGTGCACTAGACAAACGTGTTACATGAATAGGGAACCAGAGCCCTGGATCCTCCCCTACACACATGCAGATTAATCAGCTAGCTAATACAAAGCTTCCGCTAACTGCACATAGAAAACATGAAAACACATCAAAATACATGAAAAACTATAAAAAAAACCCTTAGGAATTAGTAATTTAGTAACAAATGCAGTCTATTTTTTAAATCCTGCAGGAAAAGATGTACCCATCATTAAATCCAAAAACCATCCCGATTCAGGAGCTTCTGTTTCCTATCTCCTCCCCGGTCAGGGTTAAAAACCCTTTCTATAACAGTGATAGTAAGCGTTGATACGTCACCTGCATGGGCGAAATAGAAATGTTTGGACACATTAGTAGTTTGCTTTTCTCCAAATATATGTTTCCCTCAATCTGTCCTTTAAAGGGATTATCCAGCGCTACAAAAACATGGCCACTTTTCCCCCTCTCTTGTCTCCAGTTTAGGTGTAGTTTGCAATTAAAGAGGATGTACCACCAGGTAGGTACATCCTCTTGAATCTAACACACTGATAGAACGACACAGTCATGGGTAAGCCGGGGCCGCGGCCCGTTTTTCAAGCCTCTTGGAGCCGCATCGAGCCTAATGGAGCCGCATCATAGAGGGGAGGGAATTCCCTCCCACTGGGGGCAGGCCGGCCGACCTCCAGTGCTTCGGCACAGCCCGGTACCGCTGGATAGAATGGCGCAGTGCACGGCAACCGGGCTGCGGCCCGAAAAAAGGGCCACGGCAGCGGCTTCCCCATTACGGCGCTCTATCAGTTTTCTATCTGTTAAATTCAAGAGGATGTACCTGGTGGTACATCCTCTTTAAGCTCCACTTACTTCAATGGAAACCCCACCCAATTTGGATACAAGAGAGGGGAAATGTTTTTGGAGTGCTAGATAACCCCTTTAAGTGCTGGCTAGTGCAACCTACGTGTACTACATTGCAAGAAGTACATTTTATGTAGTACACAACCCATGTGGTATTACAAATAATATATGATAAAATTTTGTGTATTTTATTATCTGTGGGTTTATGGACAACTTTCTAATGTGTAATGTAATAACAACATCCCCATCTATTTCCATTACATTTATAATTACCTTTGTACTATAACCATGTTTTTGGTCTAGATGTAATTAACCCTCTACTGTCGCCGCACTGTATAATAACGTTGCTGCAGCCTATGCCTGCTGCTGCAGCGACGTTAATTTACGATCCAAGATGACACAGGAGCAGGAGCTGCGCCTGTGTCATCCGTGGCGGGTCCCGGCTATCAGTGATAGCCGGGAACCCGCTGCAACTCTCAGCACCGGAGTCGCGCTCTGGTGCTGAGAGTTAACCCTATAGATACTGCGGTCAGCACAACCGCAGCATCTATAGGGCTCCAGACAGAGAATTCTCCCTCTACAGAGGGAGAATTCTCTGTCCATTGTCCATCGGGGCTCTCCGAAGTGATCGCAGAGCCCTGATGGTAGCCATGGAAACAGGAAGCCTCAGGTTGTAACAGTGGCAGGGAACAGAGGAGAGGGGGCAGACATAGGGACATCAGCTTATGGCATCATTATGATCCCATAAGCGGATGTCCTAAAACGGCCTGGGCATTGAGGAATCAATGACCCCAGGTCGTGAAAGGGTTAAATGAGAAGGTGATAACAAGGTTCCCAAAGTGGGAGGCCGTCTGGTGGAAAACCTACGACCTTTGCTCAATATCTTTTTTAATTTTTCATCATGACACAGGACAGGTAGGTATTTGCTCATGATGCTACGTATCGCTTGATAATGTTTGGAGTATGTAGTAACGAATGTTGGAATATTATTGGGGATATTATTTGGAGGCTTAATTGTTATTTTATGGGAAAGTAAATCAGTCCTGTCTCTATTGACTACATTTAAATATGCCCGCTCTATACTCTTATTGCAGTAGCCGCGTCTTTTTAATCTTGACATTATCTGTTCCGCTTCTTGTGGAACAATTTCTCTGTATGTGGACAGGTTCCCCCATTGGTAGGCTTTTTTTAGTATGTTCTGGATGGCATGAGTCTGCTTGCAGTAAGGTATTACCTGCTGTTGGCTTTCTGTAGTTTATTGTAGTAATTATTATCATGTCCAATCAACTGAATATCCAAAAAAGTTATTTGATTGTGGTTCCATTCATATGTAAATCTCAAAGAAAACGCATTGTTGTTACAGTACGAGATGAAGTCTGTTATGGCCGTCACATCCAATGCCCATACCATGATGACGTCATCGATGTAACGGCCATACCAGACCACACCCAAACAGAAGGAATTAGATGCATCAAAAAATATAGTGTTCCTCCCACCACGCAACATACAAGTTGGCTATCGCAGGAGAAAATGTAGGGTCCATAGACACACCTGTGCATTGTAAATAAAATTTCTCATTGTAAAGAGAAAAAAAAATTGTGTTTAAGTAAATAATCAATAGACATAATAATAAACATGATTAAATCTGAGTGGTCGGTGAAATATTTTGCACTGAGTAATACTTGATTTTCCCTGTGATGACACTACAGGGATATTAAACACTGTAGTAACATAATAAAACACAAAAAATGCAGAAGCTCACACCCAATACAGACATAAAAATTGCTAAAAGCAACTGCTAATAAGCCAACTGCTTATTAAAATCTCCATAAAAGTAATGAGTCTCTTGGTTTACCATTTGCAAATAGTGTGTACCATCCTGCCACATTAAGGTGGCCTCATGCCCTACACTAGCTATGACCTTCTCCAGGGCTAATAATAAGCCCATACTCCAGGGTGGGATGGGTGGAGTGCACAACCAAGTAGAGACAGCCATTCCCCCATGTGGAACACAGACAAAAAGACTAATTTTTAGTAACATAGTTAATAAGGTTTAAAAAAGACGAAAGTCCGTCAAGTTCAACCTACAGTATACTGTGTTGATCCAGAGGAAGGCAAAAACCGTCATGACGCAGATTGGATTTATCGGAATCCCTGGATCAACGTCCTTTGACTGTAGGTACTAAATTCGCCTAAAAGGTTACCTCTGATCATGTTACTATTGAGGAATACTTCTGAAAGAAAAAAGGCTTGTACAACACAAAAACAAAAAACTTATGTTCCCACTATGTCTTTTTTGGCCGTTGTACAGACGCCATTGTGGGAAGGCCATCATTTTCACAGCAAATAACAGACGTTATTTCATAATGATGGAAGTGATTGTACAAACAATGGCCGTCATTATAACATAATAGCCGCTATTTGGCCTCCTAATGACGGACGTCTAAAAAGGCCATAAAATGACCATAAAAGGGCATTGTATGAATATAGCCGAAATGGGCTTAGAAAAAAATGGCCGCTTTCTCTAAAAAACAGCACCACTATTGTCGTCACTTTAAGTGTGGCTTTGCAGCTTAATTCCATTTAAGTGACCGGAGTGTGAATATAGCCTCAGTGTATGAAGAAAGTTTTTTGTCCAAAAGTTTTTCTAAAGCCCGTCTTTATGTCCTGGTTTCTGAGGCTATATATTATAGGGTTAACCAGGGGGGTAAGTAAAGTATGTAATAGGGAAATCATTTTATTAGTAAGCAAAGTTTGTCCTACAGATGGGATCATATATTTTGCTATTAACGTCCCATAAAACGTCCCAACAACAATAAGATGGGAACTGCAAGTAGAGAAAGCTTTTTGTTTGCCGGATGTGGACGGTATCTTTATTATGGTGAGGAAGATACGCACATAGGTTACAATGATAAAACCACATGGAATAAGAAATATTGGCAAAGAAAACAGAAACACTTCCATATCTACAAGAGTCGTGTCGGAGCAAGAAAGTTTCTGAAGAGGAGACACTTCACAATAGAAATGATCAATGATATTGTCACGGCAAAAATTATAGTTTGATACAGGCAAGACTGCTATAAGATTAAGAGTAAAACCCAACAACCACGGCCATAGTGACAGACCAATACGAAACTTTAAGTCCATGATGCTAAAGTATCTCAGTGGGTTACAGATGGCCAGGTATCGGTCATAGGACATCATGGAGAGGAGAAGACATTCAGTAATGGTTGTACTACAGAAGACGTACAATTGAAAGATGCACCCAGTGTAAGTTATCATTTTCCCCCCCAGTAGAACCGCACCGAGCATGTTGGGAACAATGTTGGTGGAAACCACAAGGTCAGAAAAGGAAAGATGACAAAGGAAGTAATACATGGGGGTCTGGAGCTGGACATTGGTGAAAACCAAGATGATGATCAGAAGATTTCCAAAAACTGTGAAAATATACATGAGCAAGAATAGAATGAAGAATATAACACTGAAGCTGTGAAGGTTTCCGAAACCCAATAGAAAGAATTCAGTCACTCTTGTTTGGTTCATAACAGACATGATGTTAGTGTCAGACTGTTGATATACCATGTATTCTAGGTGAAGGGAATTACATGGTAAGTTATGCTAACTGAAAAAAATAAGAATATTTATATCAATATGTAAAGAAGAAACAGCATTGTTTCCTTTACTTGCATTTGGGATATATGATGATGGTAATAAAATCTGGAAGCTAGGGGGGATAAAGGGAGGAGGAGATTACACCTATGAGGCAGCACTGTGCACATACAGTAGTATAAACACTGGTATTCACTTATGTGACTGCTGGCCCGAACTTAATGGGTGACAAGAGATGTAGGGGAAGCCTTGATTTACCTATCAGGCACAGGCAAGAGATGTAGGAGAAGCCTTGATTTACCTATCAGGCACAGGCAAGAGATGTAGGGGAAGCCTTGATTTACCTATCAGTTACAGGTAAAAGATGTAGGGGAAGCCTTGATTTATCTATCAGGCACAGGCAAAAGATGTGGGGGAAGACTTGATTTACATATCAGACATAAGCGAGAGATAAAGGGGAAGCCCTGATGTACCTATCAGGTGCAGGCAACAGATGTAGGCGAAGCCTTAATTTACCTTTCCGGCACAGGAGATATTCACACATAGTATTTCCATTTGTCTTTTTTCAACCAAAACCAGGAGTGGGTTGAAAACACAGAAACACTGCAAATCTTTTTTTTATAATTTTGCCCAGTTAGCTCCACTCCTGAGTTTGGTTGGAAAAAGATTGACTGACAGAAATACTATGTGTGAACATAGCCACAGTGTGTATCCTAGAGGAGACAGACAAGCTCACAGAGTGCAGGTACACAGTCCACGCTCTATCCCTCTCCTCTGTGCATAGCAGTAGCTATGCTCTATCCTCACTTCCTATGTTCCATCTTGTTACTAGGGATAGACTGAGCCTAACAACAGGCAGTTGGCAGCAGATCTCAAGTGGTCAGTAGTCATTTCTTGTAAATTAGGTGATTTACAGGTTTGTTAGAAATTATATAGGCTATCACATAGCGGGGAGTTGTTTGAGACCAAAAAATAAATAGGTCCTCATTAATGGTGGGCATAACGCTATGTAAAGCATAGAGTATAGATTCTGCCGATGCTTGAACTCCTATTCTTGGCGACTCAATATGGAGTTTGAAGGTTACTATGAACCACAAAAAAGAAGCGACACTTACCAGTATGGGTCACCAACCAATAAAGATGTATCCGGGTCATTTTAGTGATGTACAAATAACATATACACATATGCATAGGGTTTGACTAGCTCGGTGCAGGTATAGGCTATGTTCCTACAATGTCTTATTTTGGCCATTTCTCATCTGTTGTTGGTGCAGTTTTATGCAAATTATGGCCGTAACTTGCATAAAACTGTTGCCTTTTGGTGATGAAAAAAAAAGCTCCACGAAACGCCCAAAATAAGACATTGTGAGAACATATTTTCTTGGGATAACACAATCCCTTTAAGCCTTATTTTTTAAAATAGAGAACACAGAAAAACTGAGGCGTGATGCTGCACTTACAATGCAGGAAACGCTGTAGGTTTATGCTGCCATGTACAATACATTAGTGCCCATGGCTTTTTATACACTGAGGGAAATATCTGGGGATCTTTTATTACACACAGTAGGATCCCATTCAGCTTTGTATATTCTACAATAAGGAGGAAACTATCAGGACACTGGAGACGTTTCCCATAAGAGTAGAAACCTCTCATGTTTTTAGGTAGAGAAGAAAATATTGTATTTGTTTTGGGAATATTTATGGAATTGTGTGAGACAATAGAATTTCATATACCAGGTAAATAGAAAGTACTGCTCAAAAGTAGAGATGAGCGAACGTGCTTCTCGCGATACTCAAGGAAATCTCATCATCCGTTTCCTGTAAGTTTGCGCGCTTTTTCGCAGCCAATAAACATGCAGGAGACTCTTTGGTACATCTTGCGATGACGTGGGACCCGAACATGTCGATAGCAGCGATTGGTTGGCCAGATCAGATGACCCTGCCATATAAAACTCGGCGCCGGCAGTGCTCGCTTCAGACATATGCTGTGAGAGATCAGGGACAGAGCTGCTGCTGGTCAGGGAGAGTGTCAGTGTAGGATTTAGCGTTCCAGTAGGCAGGGTATATACTAGCAATATAAAATACAGCCGTATAGCCCCCCTAAACTAGTGGGTACTACACTGTATTGCTGGGATTTGTAGTACACCTGCATAAAACTTCACTGCTCATTGTAAGGGGGTATCCCAGCGTGTGTCTAGGTCCAGCCACTACCAGATTGTACTATACAGCCCCCCCTAAACTAGTGGGTACTACACTGTATTGCTGGGATTTGTAGTACACTACCCCTCAAGTGATGATCCCTTTGCATGAGACAATTGCCAGATCCTCAAGGATCAAAGTCAAATTCAAAATCAAAACAGCGGTGAGGGGAGAGGTGGTGAGTCACATTATGCAGGGAATGCAGTCAAATTGAAAATCGAAAGGGTGGTGGCGGGGGTAGAAGTGAGTAGTTACATTATGCAGGGAATGTTACCCCAACTGCTGCAGTCAAATTGAAAATCAAAAGGGTGGTGGCGGGCGTAGAAGTCAGTAGTTACATTATGCAGGGAATGTTACCCCAACTGCTACAGTCAAATTGAAAATCGAAAGGGTGCTGGGGGTTGTTGGCTACTTGTTGGCTACTGCTGGGCCTTACCTGGCACCCATGTAGCCTACGGGTGTGCCTGCCCTTGCCTCGTTGTTGCTGGGCCTTAACTGGCACCCATGTAGACTACTGGTGTGCCTGCCCTTGCCTCGTTGTTGCTGGACCTTAACTGGCACCCATGTAGCCTACTGGCTTGCCTGCCCTTGCCTCGTTGTTGCTGGGCCTTAACTGGCACCCATGTAGACTACTAGTGTGCCTGCCCTTGTCTCGTTGTTGCTGGGCCTTAACTGGCACCCATGTAGCCTACTGGTGTGCCTGCCCTTGCCTCGTTGTTGCTGGGCCTTAACTGGCACCCATGTAGTTTACTGGTGTGCCTGCCCTTGCCTCATTGTTGCTGGGTCTTAACTGGCACCCATGTAGAGTACTGGTGTGCCTGCCCTTGCCTCGTTGTTGCTGGGCCTTAACTGGCACCTATGTAGCCTACTGGTGTGCCTGCCCTTGCCTCATTGTTGCTGGGCCTTAACTGGCACCCATGTAGACTACTGGTGTGCCTGCCCTTGCCTCGTTGTTGCTGGGCCTTAACTGGCACCCATGTAGACTACTGGTGTGCCTGCCCTTGCCTCGTTGTTGCTGGGCCTTAACTGGCACCCATGTAGACTACTGGTGTGCCTGCCCTTGCCTCGTTGATGCTGGACCTTAACTGACACCTATGTAGCCTACTGGTGTGCCTGCCCTTGCCTCATTGTTGCTGGGCCTTAACTGGCACCCATGTAGACTACTGGTGTGCCTGCCCTTGCCTCGTTGTTGCTGGGTCTTAACTGGCACCCATGTAGAATACTGGTGTGCCTGTCCTTGCCTTGTTGTTGCTGGGCCTTAACTGGCACCCATGTAGACTACTCGTGTGCCTGCCCTTGCCTCGTTGTTGCTGGGCCTTAACTGGCACCCATGTAGACTACTCGTGTGCCTGCCCTTGCCTCGTTGTTGCTGGGCCTTAACTGGCACCCATGTAGACTACTGGTGTGCCTGCCCTTGCCGGTAATGGCCACTTTATGTTTTTTTATTTTCTAACCTTCAATTTAAATTTTAAAATCAAATCGACTTCAATTCAAGTGCAGTTTTCACTGTTCAAAGTTCAAAGAAACAGACAGTGAAAATGGTGGATCCTAATTTAGCATCCTTGTGTTATCCATTTCAAACCATTCGATCTGTGGATGTAAACTTGCAGGGGTTCTCTGCCGTCCTCGGGGCCTCTTAAGAAGACCATATTGTTATTCTTCGTCCCTACCTTCAAAGAGATGCCTCTCACGCACAACTGCATGAGGGTGTGAGGCTAAATCTAGCCATAATCCGGCTATTTTAGTTTTAGGCGCAGCAGCACTGCCGTGGGTAAGCGCCAACAGGTGGTGCTCAAACTGCTGAACAGCACATTCTAGCTTCCTTTGATGTTTTAGCCGTTTTGAAGGCAGGATTGACCAGGCATTTTACCAGTAGCTTCTTTCCTTCCTTGGATGTTGTAGTAGCATTTTTGAAGGCAGGATTGACCAGGTCTTTTTAATACACAAGCTACCGTACTTGCCTTCTCTTAAAGACTCTTTAAAGGATTGAAAGTGCATTTGATCAAATTCCGTGGCCTCTTAAGCAGACTGTATTGTTCTTTGTGTCCTCACTGCCATGCTCTGACGTCACACTACGTCTGCGGAGGAGCGGGACTTGTTGCCGGGGGTCCGCCAGTCGCGCCCCCGCCAACCAGCCAGCTGTTTTATTTTAGTTTTTTTGGTCTAGCTATGGTCGGGGCCTCACCACCCCCGGTCGAGAGGCATCAGGTGTACCCTTGATGGTCACTGACAGCTGGCCTAGCCAGTTAGCTGTCAGCACCCGGGTTCATGTGTAATTAGCAGTGAGCTTGGTTGCGTGTGACAAGGGGCGGAACCTGTTGGCGGCTCTGCAACTCGGCAGCCTCACACATGTACCATGCCTGGCCCATGTCTTCAACCTAATGTTGCTGGGGTTCCTTAAAGCTTACCCCAATGTGGCTGACTTGCTCAACAAGGTGCACCGCATCTGTGCGCATTTCTGCAAGTCAACTGGCATCCATGTTGACTAATGGTGTGCCTGCCCTTGCATCCTTGTTGCTGGGCCTCAACTGGCATCCATGTTGACTACTGCTGGGCCTTAACTGGCATTCATGTTGACTACTGGTGTGCCTGCCCTTGCATCCTTGTTGCTGGTCCTTAACTGGTATCCATGTTGACTACTGCTGGGCCTTAACTGGCATCCATGTGGACTACTGCTGGGCCTTAACTGGCATCCATGTTGACTACTGCTGGACCTTAACTGGCATCCATGTTGAGTACTGGTGTGCCTGCCCTTGCATCCTTGTTGCTGGTCCTTAACTGTCATCCATGTTGACTACTGCTGGGCCTTAACTGGCATCCATGTGGACTACTGCTGGGCCTTAACTGGCATCCATGTTGACTACTGGTGTGCCTGCCCTTGCATCCTTGTTGCTGGTCCTTAACTGGCATCCATGTTGACTACTGCTGGTCCTTAACTGGCATCCATGTTGACTACTGGTGTGCCTGCCCTTGCATCCTTGTTGCTGGTCCTTAACTGGCATCCATGTTGACTACTGCTGGGCCTTAACTGGCATTCATGTGGACTACTGCTGGGCCTTAACTGGCATCCATGTTGACTACTGGTGTGCCTGCCCTTGCATCCTTGTTGCTGGTCCTTAACTGGCATCCATGTGGACTACTGCTGGGCCTTAACTGGCATCCATGTTGACTACTGGCTTTGGACAACAAAGATTACTGGATGATCACTCTCCTGGACCCTTGGTAGAAATCAAACTTTTCCACTGTCATTCCTGCTGAGGAACGCAGTATTAGAGTGAATCAACATCAACAGGCCCTGGTGTAGAAGCTAAAAATATACTTCCCATCTGACACCACTAGCGCCAGAGGAAGTAGTTCTGTGGGCCAAAGAGCGGGGGAGAGGAGCAGTGAAGCAGGCCGCTTGTGAAGGGGCAGGGGAACACTCTCCAAGGCCTTTGACAGTTTCATGGCACCCCAGCAAGACTATGTCAACCGTCCCCAGTCTAGACAGAGTAGGGGGGAAGCCTTCAGGAAGATGGTGATGGAGTACCTTGCTGACCATACCACCGTCCTTCCCGATCACTCTGCTACCTACAACTACTGGGTTTCAAAGCTGGATACGTGGCCCCAACTGGCGCTTTACGCCTTGGAGGTGCTGGCCTTCCCTGCCGCTAGCGTGTTGTTGGAGCGGGTCTTCAGTGCAGCTGGTGCCATCATCACTGATAAGCGCACCCGCCTGACAGCGCTGACAGGCTGATGTTTATAAAAATGAACAAAACCTGGATTTCACCTGAATCCAAATGTCCACCTGGGGAAAGCAGCTGAACATGAAGATTCTTGGTATCTCCTCCTCCTCCTCCTTTTCCTACAATTTTTCCGCCATGCAGGGTCTGGCCTAATTATTGGGAGGATCAATTGCTTCCTCACTCCTAATGTTCTCTGTGTCCTCACTGCCATGCTCTGACGTCACACTACGTCTGCGGAGGAGCGGGACTGGTTGACTGGGGCCCGCCGATCGTGCCCCTGCCAACCAGCCTGCTGTTTTATTTTTTTTTTTTTGTGTAGCCGTGGCCGGGGCCTCACTACCCCCGTTCGAGAGGCATCAAGTGTACCCTTGATGGTGAGTGCTGACTGACAACTGGCCTAGCCAGTTAGCTGTCAGCACCGGGGTTCATGACCACTACATATCCCAGCCCCTGGACTCACTCCAATTTTTGGGTGGACTTACTTGTAATGGCCATGTTGACTACTGCTGGGCCTTAACTGGCATCCATGTTGACTACTGCTCTGCCTGCCCTTGTTTTGTTTTTTTTATTATTATTTGTATAGCACACACACATTCCGCAGCACTTCACCTATCTGTATGTTTTTGGGTGTGGGAGGAAACCGGAGTACCCGGAGGAAACCCACGCAAACATGGAGAGAACATACAAACGTTTTGCAGATGTTGTCCTTGGTCGTCTTTGAACCCAGGACTCCAGCGCTGCAAGGCTACAGTGCTAACCACTGAGCCACCGTGCTGCCCTTGCCTCCATGTTGGCTACTGCTGGGCCTTTACTGGCATCCATGTTGACTACTGCTGACTACTGTGGTGCCTGCCCTTGCCTCCATGTTGGCTACTGCTGACTACTGCTGACTACTGGTGTGCCTGCCCTTGCCTCCATGTTGGCTACTGTTGCTCCTGCCTGGCCTCCATGATGGTTACTGTTGCTCCTGCCTGGCCTCCATGTTGGCTACTGCTGATCCCGGCAGTTCTCTGTGTGCTCAATGCCATGCAGTGTTTGGCCTAATTTTGGGGAGGCTCACTTTCTTCCTCACTCACTTTTAATGGTTCTTTGTGAGCTCACTGCCATGCTAGGTCTGGTATAATTTTTGGAAGGCTGACTGGCTACTGCTTCTACCTTGTTCACTCTGTCCCCATCGCTATGCTGTGTCAGGCTGAATTTTTGGGTGGTTCATGATAAGCTACCTCTGTTTTAATGGTTCCCTGTGTTCTCACTGCCATGCTGTGTCAGGCTGAGTTTTTGGGTGGTCCCTATGCCTACCTCTGTTTTAACCACGCTGTTGCACAGAATTAGGCATAATAATGCCATTAGGCAGCCTCAGAGGCAAGCATACATGTTGCCCCTGCTGTTTCCTGTCCATTTCCGTTGTGTTTCCATCAATTTCTGAGGTTGACAGGTTTTCACACGACCTTCTCTCTACCGAACTTGAGTCCCCTCAAAAAATGCTTGAGTCTCCCATTGACTTCAATGGGATTCGTTACTCGAAATGAGCACTTGAGTATCGGGAAATACTCGGTTCAAGTAACGAGCACCCGAGCATTTTAGTACTCGCTCATCACTACTCAAAAGCCTTTACAGCGTCACGGTCATTTAGGTAGGTCCAAGAGACATGTCACATGTTGGGATCAGGTCGGGTCTGGGGGTTTAGATCCACCCCGAACCAGTGGGAAGAAGCACTCACTAAGCATATTCTCTCCCCGCTCTCTCTATATTATGTCTATGGGCCCATCTCCTGAGCAAGATGGAAAAACTCAAAAAAGTGGTTTTAGTAATCGGTGGGAGTCTAAACATCCAGACCTTTACTGATCAACACTTTTAAATGTCTCTAGCTCATGTCAAATTTTTTTTAATGGTCAAATCACAAAACAGAAAAAGTGGAATGAAAACTGATTAAAAAAAATCTGAGTCTTATCTTTATAACTGTGATACTGACAAAAACTACAGACCCAGACACAATAATAATAATAATAATATTTTAATAATAATAATATTTATTTGTATAGTGCCAACAGATTCTACAGCGCTTATTTAAATATATAAATACAATACAGGTTATATTTATATTAAATTATACAATGAATAAATTAAAATAAAATTAAAAATACTGAATTAGGGACCTGCTCTTGAGAGTGTACAGACTAGAATGACTGCTGGTGACACAAGAGGCAACAAGGGCTTTATTTGTCAATGTTCCAGTCATTGTACATAGAATCTCAAAGTGCCTATAGGTGATAGGGCGAGCCAGTCACATGCCATTTTCTGAGCTAAGGTATCAAGTACAAAGTAGATGGCACCAAAGAGGTTATAGAGAGGATGCAGAAGGGATAGCAGAGGGAGATGAGATAAGGAAATGTTATAAGCGCACCTGAAGAGATGAGTCTTCAGGGCACGCTTGAAACTGGGGGTATTGGAAATTAGTCTGAGCTCTTTGGGTAGGGAGTTCCAGAGGCTTGGTGCAGCATGAGAGAAGTCTTGGAGGCGGGAATGAGAGGTTCTGATTATGGGAGAGGTTAGTGTGAGGTCATTAGCAGAATGCAGAGCATGGAAAGGATGATAGGTGGAGTTGCCAGAGGAGCCCTGCCCAATATACTGAATTTGCTCTTCCGGAACAGGTGTAAAGGTAGAAAGATAAGAAGACACTCGTACTCATGGATGCCAGTAGTGGCTCTGAACCGCCTTGTGCCCCCTAGATGCGAGATACCCATTCTAGGTGGGTAATACGAGCCCCAGTCAACCGGTAATCGGGGGTAAGCAGACTTCTGAGGCTTTTCCAGTAACCCTACACTGCACAGTAGGATACGTAGACCATTCACAGTAGCTTTGTCCTACTGGGGTCAGTTCCTCTTGTTTTAGGAGACTACCCTTCACTTTTTAGAGAGGTTCCTGGCATGGGCAAGGGTTATCCTAGGTGGCATCTCTCCCCTAAGGTAAGCTTAGCACTGCAATAATTGCTTTAGTGTCCACTAAGGAAACTTTGTAAGGAGCTAGTCTCTCACACATCTGTCCGCATGTACCTCCAACTACTAACTCCCTCAACTTTCTCCCACCAGGAACTAACTCCTCCTGAAGGTGCTGAAACTAGACCCTCCTGTGAGTGGTGGTGTGTGGATCTGTGTGTGTGGGAGAGAGAAAAAAGAAGAGGTAGGTTATGAAGAACAAGCACCTCTGGTCTGGTCAGCAATACAACACATGACAAAAACAGTTAACCTTTGGTGACTTCAGCTGTGCAACAGGCTAGACAAAAACAGTGGTGACACCTCGTGGGGAAAACACAGTACTACATCTCCCACTTGTGAACCTGAGAGAGTGACTTACTCAGGTGCTCTAGACAGCACCAGTGGTGGGATACCACATTGACACTGCAGGGAAATTTAACACTGTAGTTACTAAGTTTGCTAAAAAAAAAATTTTTACCTTTGATCATATTACCATTGAGGAATACTTCTGACAGAAGGAAAAAGCCTTGTACAAAACGAGAACAAAAACCTTAAGGCTATGTTCCCACTGGGTCTTTTTTCCGCATTTTGAGACGGCTATCATTTCACTGCAAAGAACAGACTTTTTTTTAATGATATCCATGATTGTACAAACAACCAAAAAGGCAACTGTAAAATGGCAAAAAAAGCATTGTGGGAACATAGCCTAAAGGGGATTAGAAAAACATGGCTGCTTTAAAAAAATTAATATTATGAATGTATAAAAATTATTGCCCAAATTTTTTTCTAAAGCCCATCTTTATGTCCTGGTTTCTGAGGCTATATATTATAGGGTTAACCAGGGGGGTAAGTAAAGTATGCAATAAGGAAACAATTTTATTAGTAAGCAACGTTTGTCCTACAGATGGGATCATGTATTTGGCTATTAACGTCCCAAAGAACGTCCCCACAACAATAAGATGGGAACTGCAAGTAGAGAAAGTTTTTTGTTTGCCGGATGTGGACGGTATCTTCATTATGGTAAGGAAGATATACACATAGGTTACGATGATAAAACCACATGGAACAATCAATAGTGGCATAGAGAACAGAAACACTTCCAGTTCTACAAGAGACGTGTCTGAGCAAGAAAGTTTCTGAAGAGGAGGAAGATCACAGTAGAAATGGTCAATGATATTGTCATGGCAGAAATTAAAGTTGGACATAGGGAAGACTGCTGTAAGATTGAGAGTAAGACCCAGCAACCATGGCCATAGTGACAGACCAATACAAAGCTTAAAGTCCATGATGCTTGAGTATCTTAAGGGGTTGCAGATGGCCAGGTATCGGTCATAGGACATCACTGAGAGAAGAAGACATTCAGTAACAGTTGTACCACTGAAGAAGTAAAATTGGGTGATGCACCCTATGTAAGTCATCATTTTCCCCGCCAGTAGAACCGCACCAAGCATGTTCGGCACAATGTTGGTGGAAATCACAAGGTCAGAAATAGAAAGATGACAAAGGAAGTAATACATGGGGGTCTGGAGATGGACATTGGTGGAAACTAGGATGATGATAAGAAGGTTTCCAATGACTGTAAAAATATAGATGAGCAAGAATAGAATGAAGAATATAATATTGAAGCTGTGGAGGTTTCCGAAACCCAATAGAATGAATTCTGTCACTCTTGTTTGGTTCGTTACAGATTTGATGTTAGTTTCAGTCAGTTGATATGCCATGTATTCTAGGTGGAGGGAACTAAATAGTAAGTTATGCAGATTGGAAAGAATAAGAATATTTATTGCAATTAGTGAAGAAGAAACTACATATGTACATGTGTGTGTGTGTGTATATATATTTTATAGGATGGTCATACAGGTATTTGAAGCAGCGACTTATATCTAGTCACTCACAGGTGATGTCTTTTTCTGATAAGAATGCTCATTTTCTTTTTTTTCTTTTCCATTTGGCCCGAGCCAAAACTCTCTCTTCAGAATCTTTTAGGCTTCTTTTTTTATTAACTTTAATTTATTCTTTTCCTCATCCCACATAAAAAAAATGCAAAAAATTACAAATTACAAAACCATTGTCTACAATTTCCGAACAGTAATACGTCAGTCTTTGGTATCATTTAAACTTTACTTTACCATAACTCCTAATCCCCCCCCCCGCGCCATTTCGCCTGACCGGGGTGGGGGGGAGGGTGGTGAAACACGCAGAAAGAATTCCAACAACACATCCCCCGTGTATTTAATAGTATCTTTCAAACAGTGTCATACATCTCTCCCATTTCCCAAGTTCAGGAGGAGTTTGGGAGATCCAACTTTTTACTATGCAAATGCAAACTGGAGGTATCCCCTAGCAATGCAATCTGCGGAGTCATTGTTATCTCCACCCCTACTTTCTCTTTCATTTTTTCAAAAATCAAAGAATACAATCTTTTTATCTTGTCACATCCCCAGAGTAGATGTATATATCCAGTATCCCCCACCCCACACCTGGGACATCTATCATGTGGCCACACCGTAATCCTATACATAAAAGCCGGCGTGTAATATAGCTGATGAACAATGTTGAATTTTAGGCTCCTTGCTCCAGAACACATAGCATTTATTTCCCCTCTGTGCCCCATATGTCCTATCTGTGCTCCCATATAGTATAGGCCTCTTCTCCACCCCCACATAGTATTAGCCTCCCTCTTTGCTTGCATAAAATATACACCTCCACTGTGCCTCCATATGGTATATGCCCTCTTTGTGCCCCTGTATAGTATATCACCCCCTGTTCAGCAGACCCCATTTAGCATATGTGTTTGTTTATATGGTTTATGCCTGACACCCTCCACATTTTTGCAGCCTGTCTTTGGACCAGTTCTATTTTATCCCTGTCTTTTTTTAGGTGAAGTTTCCAGAACTGGACACAGTATTCCAGATGTGGTCTCACTAGGGCTCTATACAGCGGGATCACAATCTTCCTCTTCCTACTGGTTATACCTCTAGCTATACACCCCAGCATATGATTTGCTTTCCCCACTGCCTGGTTGCACTGGCGTTTCTTGGCCATTTCATGCAAATTATGGCTGTAATTAGCATAAGAGGGACACGTTTTGGCGCCAAAATGAATAAGATATGAGAACATAGCCTAAAAGATTTTTTTTTTTCTTCCAATGACACTTTGTCATTGACACATCCTGTTGTCTGTCTATTCAATGGGATAAGTCATAACTGTACATTGCAGATATACATTCAAAGCAGTAAGCACTAACTATAGTGTGACCAGCAGGCGCGGATTAACTTTACCATAGGCCCCGGGCTGTTCTCCAAGCTTAGTCCCCCCCACCAAACTGTAACTATGGTGGCAGTAGCCTAATGTTCATAGTATGATGAATAATGGATAGATAATGCCATATTTACCATGTACTTGTATCAGGCAGCACTGTGCTCACTTTTTATTTTCTAAATTACTTCCATTTTGAATTTGTTGCCTAAATACATTAACCTCTTAAGGACGCATGACGTACCAGTACGCCATGGGTCCGCAAGAGGTGTTCAGAGCGGGGCCGCGCGGCGCTCTGAACCACCGCGATCCCGGGTGCCGCGTGTAGCCCGGGACCGCGGCTATTAGCGGGCACGTTCCGATCGCCGTGCCCGCTAATTAAGTAATTGGAGGCAGCTATCAAAGTTGACAGCTGCATCCGATCACTTGTATGCAGCCGTCCCTGGTGTCTAGTGGCGGAGATCGCATTGTCTCTGCTCCCTGCTGTTTGGTACCTGTGGAGGCTCCCTTGTCTCCGCTCCTTACTGGGGGTATCTGTGAATAAGGCTGGGTTCACACTGCGTTTTTGCAATCTGTTTTTTTCATCCGTTTTTGAAAAAACGGATGAAAAAAAAACGGATGCAATTGTGTGCATCTGGTTTGATCCATTTTTCCATTGACTTCCGTTGTAAAAAAAAACAGATCAAAACGGATCAGTTTTTTTTTAACGTACCCAAAAACATAGTTATTATTATTGTGTCCTGATCCGTTTTGATTCTTTTTTTTTTTTTTACAATGGAAGTCAATGGAAAAACAGATCAAAACAGATGCACACAATTGCATCCGTTTTTGTTTTTTTTCATCAGTTTTTCGTCCGTTTTTTGCAAAAGCGGATTGCAAAAACGTAGTGTGAACCCAGCCTTAGGCAGGCAGAGCTTCCTGATCCATCTCTAGCTTGAGCCCCAGTGCAATGTTATTCTATGACGCAAGGCTGGAGACGGGTGTCATTAAGGAGTTAAAACATAAAATAATATAGTACCTCAATTCACAGCAATATTCCAGACTTCAACCATACCCCTAAAATACACTTAAATACCCCCTTTACACACACACACACACACACACACACACACACTGCTTCCATTACCCTGCTTCTTGTGTCCCTACCCTCACCCCAGACTGGTCACCCGGTATCCCCCTGCCCTCACCCCAGACTGGTCACCCTGTATCCCCCTGCCCTCACCCCAGACTGGTCACCCTGTATCCCCCTGCCCTCACCCCAGACTGGTCACCCTGTATCCCCCTGCCCTCACCCCAGACTGGTCACCCTGTATCCCCCTGCCCCCACCCCAGAATGGTCACCCTGTATCCCCCTGCCCCCACCCCAGAATGGTCACCCTGTATCCCCCTGCCCCCACTCTAGACTGGTCACTCAGTACCCCCCTCTCCTCACTTATTATCCTCCCTGTCTCTTTTCCGCATACCTGTAGCTTTAGTCTTCCTCCTCCATACTGCAGATTGTACAGGACATCATAGTCACATGTTAGGGTCCTTCAGTATGTTCTCTAATGTCACTGAACTGCCCCCTGGCTGCAGATTTGCCGATTTGTGCAAAATCACTGTAGAAAAGCAGCAATTTCCTTTGCAAATCATGGCAGAAGTGTATCCAGGAGACAATACACCAATGAAAGTATAAGTTTAATTGGGTGACCATGGGCCCCCAGGAGCTCAGGGCCAAGGGCTACCACCCAAAAATGACCTATTATAATCCACTACTGGTGACCAGCCATGTAAATAAAACTTGGTCAAAAGTAGTGATAATAAAAGTGTCAGGGTAGATGGTACATGTCTCCTTAGCTTGGAAATATGATAAGTCTCTATAACTAGAAGATATTGTCTCATCATATATTACAGTCAGTGGAGAAAGCTGAAGACAAAGAGGCCCAATGCTTTCCTAATGCTGCTCCCAGAGATGCAAGGTAGTGATCACATCGTCAGGACCTCTGCAGATCGGATATAGTGAATTGCCACCAATGTCTATAATAACACAATCCCTTTAAGCCTTATTTTTTTAAGATAAAGAAAACAGAAGAAAAATAAGATTTAATGCTGCACTTACAATATAGGAAACGCTGTAGGTTTATGCTGCTGTCTAAAATACATTATTGACATTGGTTTTTATACTTTTAATGAAGTATCTGGGGATCATCTATTGTAGTCCTAATATACACGTAGTAGTAACACTTTCATTTCTGTATATTGTAAAACGTCAGAAAATTAACAGGACTCTGGAGACATTAACTATAAAAGTAGAAACATAGAGTAATTGGACTCGCTTTGGGAACATTTATGCAACTTTTATTGAGTAAGACAATAGAACTGGTCAAATGTCTTCAACAAATACAGGGATCCCTATTATCTAAAGCAGACATCATACATGGTCCAAAAAATATACCATCCTGTTTCTGAAAGTCCTGCCTGCCATGGCCCAGGGTGCTTAGGCGGTATACAGCAGGTGGGCTCCAGTGTTTTCTCTGTGGCACATGGTGTCATTCTATGACCTGTATACTATTATGTATATACATGTACTTACCTTTCTTTTTTTCTGTTTCTGCTTTTGTAGAAATGATGTGAACAACATTCCCAACAATGCTTTGAGGATCTACTGGATACCAACAACATGACCCTGGACAAGACATGGCTTTGAGTTCTACATAGCATTATATTTACATTTTTCTCTGTCTTCTGGACGCCAAACGTTATATTTGCATTTTTTTGAGCCACCAATAAATGTGTTGGATGGAGTTTTTCCTTTTGGTCATTTGTTTTTAGAGTGAACTGCATATAGTGTTTGACCCATAATTTACACTAGGAGCCTTATTTTCAACGAGGTATGAAGTGGTGATCATTTCTCTTATCCATTATGCAGCAGAGGATTCTGCTATATTAACGATTTAGTCAACACTGCACTTGTTGGGGGTGACCCTGGCACGTCATTGTGCAGAGGGAGACTCGGTCTTGTACGGAGTTCCCTCTTAAGCGATGCTGCGACCACTGGGGGCACCCCTGCATGAAAATGCAGGGACCACCAGTGGTGTGACAATGCCAGGTGCCATCCCTTAGCAGTGTGATTCTATACCGATAATGCTTTATAGGGGGTATAATCCCCCATCATGATAGAGATGACACGTCATCGTGTGCAGGGAGACTTGGCCTTGTGCGGAGTTCCCTCTTACATGATGCTGCGATCAATAGCAGCTATACTGCATGAACATGTAGATGTTGCCGGCGTCGTGAGGATGTTGGGAGTCATCCCTCTCTTTATGGTACTAAACATCACCATGGGTGCTTTTTCTGGATTTCACCACTAGGGGTCTCACTCCCCAAATATTCTTTACCACTCAATAACCTCGTAGCTATATCTAGACCCGTTTTTTGGCATTATATATAGCAATAATACTGCTGGTTTCTACTGCCCCTTGTGGCTTTGAGATAGTTTGATAGGTTTGACACATTATTTATGCGGCTCCCTCAGTCTGTTTGCAGAGACAGTCTCCTTGCCCACATCCAAGATGGCGCCCGGAAGCTCATGGACGCTTCTGCACATGTGCCAGTCACACACAGAGCTGTGCAGTGACGTGATAGGATGGTGCTTGTGCAGTGACGCCCACACACTGGTGTTTGTAGCTTGTTTGTACGCCATGTTTCAGGAGCATGCTGGTTTGGTATGATATGTTTACGTTTTATTTATTACTATGCACCAATTAACTGATTGAGGGGACCTTTTATGCACATAATGTGATTATTTAATAATCTGGAGGAGATATGACTAGTTTTTCACAGATATAGGCTATGTTCACACTACGTAAGTTTCCGGACAAAGCGCGTTCCGTGAATAAGCGGCCGGAGACTTACGTAGTTTGCGTATAATGGAAAGTATACGAAGTACGGCTGCACAGTTCACACTACGTACGAACTTATGCCCGGATCGTACGCGGCGGCGTAAAAAATGAACCAGACCATTGTTTGCGGACGAAAATGCCGTAACTTACGCCCGTAGCGTTACATGTGGTCCCGTACGTAGTGGTGATTTCTTCATTTTTGCAGCTTTTTGTGCCGATCCAAAAGGTTCTGTGGGGTGTCCGGACCGATGTCAGATCGCTACGTAGGGCGCTCGGGAAGCGTAAGTAGACTACGGGCGTAAGTTTGCGGTCCGTACGTAGCCGGCCCAAGTAGCGTAAATCTCCGGCCACAGTTTACCGCGTATATGTCCGGTCGCGAAAATATGCAGCCGGACATATACACAGTGTGAACATAGCCATATAATGTATGATACACTGGATACACTTGATATATTTAATGATGCATACAATACTGTTTTTGATACTTGATATGATGTTTATCACTTAATTATGAATTACTGATTGGATATGCTTGCTGTGTAATTTGCTGTGATTTTGCTGTGTAGCACATATAAGGCACTGAATGGCCACCATGTAGTCACGCTTGAGAAAGGCTGAAGTACCAGCCGAAACGTTGCGTCTGATGTGAAAAAAAAAAAGTGCTGTCTCCTACGTTTACTATTGGATTGAAGCCGAACGGAAGGGTCCTGTGCGGTGAGACGTGCACTCCATCTAAATGTTCTTATTTTTTTCCATTTTTTCCAGTGCTGTCCCAGTTTGATTTTTTTTTTTGATTTTTTATATTATATTCTCTGGGGCACCTGTCACGGTGGCCATAAGTGGTGGTACCCACACCTGGACACATGAGAGCTGGCACTTGAAAAAAGGTAGCACAATGTGTGGGTGCAGGTGTTGGTGTGGCGGAAACATAAGCACACACCCACACCTGAGTCCAGCACTTAACCAGATGGTGACTTTTACCTAACAACTTCAGTGCAATACAGGTTACAGTAGTAAACAGTCCACTAGGTGCAGGTGTAGGTGACAGTGGTCCTTGAGGTAGTGACTTGGAATAAGAGTTGATAGGAAAAGTGTAGCTCGACTTAGGAAAAGTATAAGGGAATTCTCATTCTCATGGTTAAAAACAAAGCAGAGAGAAGACCGCCTTCTGCCAAATCAGCTCAGAAACTGACAGGTTTGGTAGGATGAGCCCAAGGCTTAAACAACAGGTAAAGCTAACTCCTCAAGGCTTCCCAAGGTCGTCGAGCAAAGATCAGTAGGATACGTCAGCTTAGGCTCTTTGTCCTACTGGGAATCTGTCTCTTGACTTTTTGTAGACTGTCCTTACTCTGAAGAAGGATCCCAGGTGTAGACAAGGTTAACCCAGAGGATGGTTACCTCACCTTTGGGTTTAGTAATGCATCTTGTGCACAAAGTCTCCTTCTGAAGAAATCTGTAGTTCCTGACAAGGGCTCTGTCCCTGGGCCAGGCCCGGGTATATACTGCAGCAGGAACTCTCTGTGTGCCTTGCTCCCTCGATCATACACTAGACAAAGGCCTTCCCACCAGGAACTAACTAGCCTTAAATAGGGTGTACGAGTCTAACCTATTGGTGGGGACAGTGTAGGAAAAAAGAGATGAAAGAAATGTAGTCGGTGGTTTGAGGTACCTGCACCAGGGATTGGCCAAACAGTGATCAGTGGAACACACTTCACCTTCAGCTGACAAACAATTAGGGGAGAGTGAGACACCATCATCCCAGAGTGTGGCACCTGACATTAACCTTTAACCAGGTTTTACTTAGTGCGCACCACATTTTTGTGTATGCTAATTTCCTTATTTTGATCCTCAGCGCTGTTTTTTTTTTTTTTTTCAATTTTGTAGTTTATTGCTAATGCTAACAAGGCAGTTTGGTACACTGTGGGCTACCGAATGGACCCAGCTGGACCGCCACTCTTAATAAATTTTGGGCTGGCGTTCTGCAGTGATGTTACGTTGGTGCTAATAACTGCAGAGTGATTAATACTAGTTATTAATAGACTGCTGAATATTCATGGGAGGGGGCGTCAGATTGGCGTACTAGCTTAGGGAATGAGCTACAAACTTAACAAATATTGTGTTAAAGATCAAGGTAATCTGATATTATTTTTCTTTAATGCTAAAAAAAATCAAAGTGCAAAACACAAGAATAGTGCAAAAAGTAACATATATGCAAGTGTGATACCAATAAAAACTACAGATTATGGTACAAAAAATCAGCCCTTACACAGCCCTACAGACTGAAAGATAAAAAGTTTATAGGAGTCAGAATATACTTTTAATACACTTTAAGCGCATTTCTTTAAAACAAAAAAAAAGTTTTCATTTTTTAAAAGTAGTAAAATAAAAGTTATATAAATTGAGTATAGATATAATTGTACTGACTTGAGGAACAACAAGGAGAACCAGGTAAAAACATAAGAAACACAGAAATTTGAAAAATATTTTTCAATCATTTTTTTTTATTTCATGGCCTAACTAATTTTTTTTTCTTACTTTTACAGCATTCATTTGTTTTGAAAGTTTTTCTAAAGCCCATCTTTATTTCCTTATTTCTGAGGCTATATATTATAGGATTAAATAAGGGGGTAAGTAAAGTATGTAATAGGGAAACAATCTTATTAGTAATCATGGAATGTCCCACCGATGGGATCATATATTTGGCTATTAACGTCCCATAAAACGTCCCCACAACAATAAGATGAGAACTGCAGGAGGAAAAGGTTTTCTGTTTGCTCATTGTTGGTATCTTAGCTATGGTGAGGAAGATATACACATAGGTTATAATGATAAATCCACATGGAACAATAAATAGTGGCATAGAGAACAGAAAGATTTCCATTTCTATAACAGAGGTGTCTGAGCAAGAAATCTTCTGAAGAGGAGAAAGATCACAGAAGACATGGTCGATGATATTGTCATGGCAAAAATTAAAGTTCGCTACTGGCAAGACTGCTACAAGATTAAGAGTAAAGCCCAACAACCACGGCCATAGTGATAGACACATCTGCCGCTTACAGTCCATGATGCTTGAGTATCTTAGGGGGTCGCAGATGGCCAGGTATCGGTCATAGGACATCACTGATAGTAGAATACATTCAGTAACAGTTGTACCACTGAAGAAGTAAAATTGGGTGATGCACTCTATGTAAGTCATTATTTTACCTGCTTGTAGAAGAGCACCGAGCATGCTGGGAACAATGTTAGTGGATAGCACAAGGTCAGAAATGGAAAGATGACAAAGGAAGTAATACATGGGAGACTGGAGATGGACATTGGTGGAAACCAGGATGATGATCAGAAGGTTTCTAATAACTGAAAATATAGATGAGCAAGAATAGAATGAAGAATATAATACTGAAGCTGTGAAGGTTTCCGAAACCCAATAGAAGGAATTCTTATTTGGTTCATTACAAACAGGGTGTTGGGTTCAGACCATTGATACGCTATGAATTCTAGATGGAGAAAAGACATGGTAAGTTTGTTATATTTAGGACAATCAATACACGTTTATTGCATTTCTGGTTATTAAAGGAGAACCCAGCAGGGGTTAAATTGATTACAAGTAGGAATTTACCTCTCCCCGTGGCCATGGTGAGCGGCTGGACAAGCCACAGGATCTTCGCTGGATTTTTCCCCAGGTTGTGATGACGTCATGACTTGTGGGAAAAAGGCCTGTCCTGGATGATAGACTGGCCACACGTTTCCTGCCCCAGTCACTGACACGCTCAGCGGGATGATTGACGAGACTTATAAAAAGTCTTTATGGAAAAAAAAACAATAATGTGAAAAATTGCATTTTCCCAACTTTGAAACTTTTCTGCTTATACAGAAATTGGTTATGCCACATAAATTATATATTAAATAGCATTAGCATAATGTCTACTTTATGCTGGCGGCATTTATTAAACTATCTTTAATTTTTTTTTAGACAATAGAAAGCTTAAAACATTAGCAGCAATTTTCCAAATTTTTAGTGTATTTGAGGGGCCTGTATGTTAGAAAGCCCCACAAAGCATCCCATTTCAGAAGCTGCACCCCCCAAACTCATTTAGGGGAGTCACAGAAATAAAAGCTAAGTGTGTACATTTGAAAATTTTAATTTTCTGTGCAGAAATTTTATTGTAATCCAATATTTTTCATAATTATAAACTTATTACAAGAGGAATGCACCACAATATTTAGTTTCCCGTTTCTACAGTTTATAGAAATACCCCATATGTGGCCCTATTGCGCTATTTGACGCAACCACAAGCCTCAGATATAAAGGAGCGCCTAGTCAATTTCAATGCTTCCGTTATATTTCTTCATTTTTTACTGTACCACTTCAGGTTGGCAGAGGCTCTGGGGTGCCAAAACATAAAAACACCCCTAAAAGGACACCATTTAGAAAACTACACCCCTCGAGGAATGTAACAAGGGGTGAGGTGGGCATCTGGACCCCACAGGTGCTTCACAGATTTTCAGAACAATGTGGCATGAAAAATGTTGTTCTAGCCTTCAATTTTTCATTTTTACAAGGGGACAAAAGAAAAAAAATACCAAACGTGTAGTGCAGTTTCTCCCGAGTACGGAAATACCCCACATGTGGACATGAAGTGCCAAGCGGGCGCAGGACGAGCCTCCAAAGGAAAAGAGCGCCAATTGGCTTTTGGAAGCTGGATTTCACTGGAATGGATTTACAGAGCCCTCGTGCTACCAAAACAGTAGAAACCCCCCACAAGTGACCCCCATTCTGGAAACAACACCCCTCAAGGAATCTAACAAGGGGTGCAGTGAGCATATCAACCCCACTGGTGACGGGCACAAATGTGGAACAATGTGACGTAAAAAGCGAAAATTTTCATTTTTTCACTTTCAGGCACAAATGTGCCAGTCATCAAGGGGTCCATATCTTCACTTCACCCCTTGTTAGGGGCATTCTGGGGGCTGGATTCAGATGCCCCTTCCTTCATACACTCTAAGGCTATGTTCACACTACGTTTATGTACGGCCGTAGTGCGAACCACGAATATACGCCCGTAGTTTTGAGGTTGATGCGTTCGCTGGAAAGTATACGATATACGGCCGCACAATGCACACTACGTATGAGCCTACGGCCGGATCGTATACGGTGCCGTGAAAAATGAACAAGACCAATGTTTGAGGCCGGAACTGTTCCAACTCACGCCCATGGATTTCCATGCGGTCCCGTACGGAGTACTTATTTCAGCCAAATTGAACTTGATTTTTAGATCCAAAAGGTTCTGTGTGTTTTATTGGGCTGGGCGAAGATTTCCAAGTAAATGACCTGTTTCAGATCGCTTCGAAACAAGCTAGGAGGCATAACTGTACTACGGGCGTATGTTCGCGGTTCGCCCGCATGTTCGCAATCCGGCCGCATGTCTATTTTTCCCACGGCCGTAGTTTCAGCGGCACATGTCTGGCTGCGTACGAACTACGGCCGGACATATACGTAGTGTGAACATAGCCTAAGAGTACGTGCACACTGCAGAATGCCAACAGATAACCCTTCACCCATTCCGCAGCTGGCACCCGCCGGCGGATTGATGCGGGCGCGAGCGTCTCCGCACATGTCATAAACTCCATTCTATGCACAGGCGGATTCCGCCCTCCATCCAAAAAATGAACGTGTTTATTCTTTGGATGGACGATGGAATCCGCCCGTGCATAGAATGGAGTCTATAACATGGGCAGAGACGCGCACGCCAGCTGCGGAATGCACAAAGGGTTATCCTTTGTAGAATTTCACCCCATACCGTCATCTCTTATTGGGAAGGTACTGGCGGAAAAGACGTGTCTGGGGGGCAGCGTACGCTACGCCACCCCCAGACACGTCACTGGATGGTGATGATGAGAATGAATGGAGGAAAAAAGGATCCCCCATTCATCCTCACTGGCTGTTTGGGTGTCGGAGGCAATAAGAGCGCATGCCTCCTCCGCTGAAAACACCCTGGGGGCCATTTTTATACGGGGATTAGTATATGGGGTAGGTAAATGTGTACTGGTGTAGTGTAAAACTTTATTTAATGAAGTGTAGTGTAATGTAGTGTTTTTTTAACATAAAAAAAAACTACGCCAAAAAAGGTGTTGCTGATAAATGCCGCACTTATGCACGGTAATTATCAGCAGACAGGGACAGTAGGATATAGAAAAACAAAACCTACGCCAAAAAGGAGGAGTTGCTGATTGGCAGTGCACTTATGTGGGATGCTGATCAGCACTAAGTTGTGGTAGGGTGCGTAAAGAAAACAAATGGAAAAAAAAACACTCTACAACCCTATAGCTACTGATAAGTGTATTATATACACTTAATAGCCACTAGGGGGCAGTAGGACACAAAAGCCGGAAAAAGCCGAAGATAGACAACGGGGGAGCTGAAAAAGCCGAAGATAGATGACAGGCCGACAGAAAAAGCCAAAGATAGATGACGGGAAGAAGAGGACGCCGTTGGACCCAAAGACACCGCTCCGGATGCCGGGATCAGGCCAAACACCTACCTGGCTGAGGTGTTCAGAGCAGGTATTTAACTTTTTGGGGGGACACTTATAGCTATGATTGACCGATCGTCCGATCACGGCGATCGGGATGTGGCACTGTGGCCACCATTAGTTTTTAGCACTTTTCACCGAAAAGCAAGTTGCTGACAACAGTGCTCTGCCGGGATGTTGGAGGATGAGGTAGAATACTTAGAAGAAGAACACCTGTGCCCATGTATTGACCTTGAATAGTCTTCATACCACCTTATGCCCACTAGACTTGGCTGAACCTTCCTAGAGGGTGATACAGGCCCCAGACCTTGTTACCTGGGTTGAGCGGAATGCTGAGGATTTTCTGCTGACACCCGCGCTGCGAGATATAGATCATAGGCTTACTGCAACTTTGCTCTATCTAGATCAGTTAGGGGCACCCCCCCCCCCCCCATATACCTTGGGGTTAGGGATGAGCGAACTTTTGAAAAGTTCGGTTCGGTTCAATCCTGCTAATAATTCCAGCTACAATAGTGGGAGTCTGATAGGGTATAGTTTCGTTTAGTTGCAGTTGCTATTACAATGAAAATAGTGAAAAAAAAATCTACGTGCAAAAATTGTGAAAAAAAATTTGCCAGGGTGTAAGTTATTACACGGGACATAGGATACAAAGTTCCTTGGACCCAGTAGGGTGGAAAACAGACATTTGACAGTGGAACCAGCAGCAGTAATAGTACTGTATTGGACCCAGTATGGTAGAGAACAGACTATTGACGGAGGAGGAGAAGGCAGCAGCACTTGATTGCACCCAGCCCAGTATGGTTGAGGACAGACTATTTGAGGAGGAGGAGGCAGTACCTGATTGTACCCAGGCCAGTATGGTTGAGAGCAGACAATTGACGGAGGAGGAGGATGTTCAGCCTTGGAGTGGTGGCCTGGGAATCCTCGCTGATTATGTTGTTCAGCGCTCTTTCCAGAATACAGACGAGTGGGATGATGTCGTTGGTCCCATAGTCATGCCTGCTCACAAATGCGTCCTCAAAAGGGACCAACAATTGACAGGACATGTTCGAAGAAACCTGTGCACTATGAGGTTTATCACATGTGCCATACAAAGTGTATAACTCCCTGCTGCACTGCAGAGACAATGTTCCTCCTTTTGTGGGCTACAACACTTCCCACCGTTAGTTGACGTGGGGTCAGCCATTCATATATCTCCTCCCTGATGGTCCGGAGGAGCTCCTGCCCACTGTAGCTCCGTTCACCTAGTGTCAGGACTTGAACCCAGAACCTCCAGTATCCCAGGCAGCAGCTCTCCTCGCTGAGCTACTAGTAATTCTATACAGCTCCTTTCCTGAATCTGTTGGACAGTTTCTTATTCCTTGAGAACCTTGCCTTGATTGCCTAATTAGCTTCATCCTTGGACTTCCTATTTAAGTCAAGCCTTGCCCCTTCCTCCTTGCCAGATTATTGTGCTTCCCAGCCTATAGTCCAGCATTTTCTCCTGAGCTCCCTTCTGTGTACTGAACTTGGACTGTTATTTGACTACGCCTCTGCCTTAACCTACAACTTCTGCTATTCTCCTGTGTACTGAACTTGGACTGTTTGACCACGCTTGGACTGTAACCACAGTCATCTGGATTGTCAGCCACTGGACTCCCACCTTGCCTTCCAGACTTTGATGATTCCACTATACCAGGTGAGCAATCGTATTAATATCATTACACCCAGGCTCACAAAATGGAGGACAGCCTGAGAGCGCCGGGCCTGACATCGGTGGTAAGACACCAGGGCAGGTTGGACTGCAGTCAAAGCGGCGGATGGTTGTAAGGTGGTGGAGGCAGAACTTGTGCAGAACTGGCCCCCTAAAGCATCGGGGAGGTGACAGTGGCAAGAATGGGCTAACTTTCTGGTGGTCTTCTGGGAGGATGTTGACCCAATAGGCAGTAACAGACATGCACTGCCCTTGCCCATAATTAAAGGACCAAACATCAGCACTGGGGTGCACGGTCTTGGACACCAAGAATCCCAATGAGTCACCAACATTTTTCTACACAACTGTGCAGTGATGGGACTTTTTTTTTTCTTGGACAGTGATGGGACTTTTTGGACTGTTTTTTTTAAACTTTTTTGGTTGTGGCTCAACATGGTTCTTCGATTATTTTTTTTGAAGCTTTATTGTAAAGATATAAACTGAGATTTTCACTTAGCAAAGTAGATCAGCTTAAACACTGAAGTTGCTTTCATGTGTCTTGGTTGATACTCACAGACAGCTGTCACATTACATATTTGATTAGGCAGCACCCAGGTATATCTGAGGAGACTAATTTAAGGTCTCACCCTAACAGGGGTGACGTCACACATCTTGATATTCACAGAAAACCAGGATACAAGGGATTATAGGAGTAATAATCCCTTGTATCCTGGTCTATTCTGTGATTTTTATTTGTTGTTATTTTAACTAAATTTGTCACAAACTTTCTCAAAGTTCGGTGACAAACCAAACTTTTTGAAAGTTCGTAACGAATCTGGTTTGTTACGGTTCGGTTCGCTCATCCCTACTTGGGGTCATATAGTCTTGTATTTTACTTAGATTTCTCCAGCTTTTTGCAGACTAAGACAGATTCTTCGGAAAATGAAAAGTGGAATTTGATAGGTTGCTAGGGGCAACTAAGCCAGTTCTACTTTATACCAAGTTTGATAAATCGCTGCACAGTAGAGATGAGGGCAGTGGAGCATGTTTGAGCCCGATCATTCAGCATTTGAATACCGGTGGCTGAAGAAGTTGGATGCAGCCCTAGGGAGTTCTGGAAAACATGGATACAGCCTATGGCCAGATTAATGTTTTCCAGGGCTGCATCCAACTTCTTCAACAACCGGTAATCAAATGATGAATGATCGGGCTCAAACATGCTGTAGCATTTATTAGTGCAGTTAAAGGGGTACTCCAGCGAAAATCTTTTTCTTGCAAATCAACTGGTTTCATTAATGCTGCGTTTACACGGAACGATTATTGTTCGAATTTTCGCAATAATGATCGCATTTGAGCGATAATCGTTCCATGTAAACACAGTAAACGATCAAGCGGCGAGCGAGAAATCGTTCATTGTGATCTTTCAGCTTGTTCTCAAATCGTTGTTTGCTAAAAATTCGCAGATCGCTTCATGTAAACAATCTTTCAAAGAATCACCCTATGTGAAAGATGGGCTTAAGCGATCTTAAAAACAATCACAATGATTTTTCTTACGAATTTTCTAACGATTTTTCTAGCGATTATTTGTCTAACCGCGGATTGTTACAAAAACCAAATCGTTGCTTCAAAATCATTAAACGATCGATTGGGCGAATTATTGCTTTGTGTAAACGCAGCATCAGTTACATAGATTTGTAATTTACTTCTATTTTAAAAAAATCTCTAGTCTTTCATAACTTATCAGCTGCTGTATGTCCTGCAGGAAATGTTGTTTTCTTTTCAGTGCCACTCTGGCTGCCAGGTGACGTCATCCAAAGAAGTCATGACATCTCTGGAATCTTGTAAATATCCTGGTACTCGTTTCACCATAGGTTGTAAAAGGCAATCCAGCCATTCTGATAATCGTTCCAGCAATGAACCAGTGCTGGAAACGATTGGACGCATAGGAGGTGGACTGATTCCCTTATGCGTTTTTGGCAGGGTGTACAGTATGGGGGTGATGGGCTGATCTACTATTAAGTATTCAGATTCTTTTTTACTAAGAATACCCAAACTTAATCCATAACTTGTAATTTTGTGTAATTCTTCACTATATTTTTTAGTTGGATTGTATGTGAGTGGTAAGTATACCGATGTATCACTTAGTAATTTTTCCACCTGCTCCACATAGTCAGATTTGTTCATAACAGTTACCACCCCCCCTTTACCACTCACATACAATCCAACTAAAAAATATAGTGAAGAATTGCACAAGTAATGAGGTCTTCCTCAAAGAAACCGCAATGTTAGAACAGCGGCTAAAAAGAAGAGGTTATGCCAACCATCACCTTAAAGGAGAAGTCCGGCCAAAATTAATTTTTGATATGTTGTTACTTATGAAAAGTTATACAAATTTCTAATGTACATTAATTATGGGAAATGCACATATACTGCTATTTCCCTTAATTTAGTAGATCAGGAAGTGTTAGAAATATCTCTGAAGAAGTGACGTCACGACCCAGGGTGTAATTCCTATGGAGTGTCAAGCAGGGGGCGCTCTCTATATAGAAGTCTATGGGACTTTATTGTTTCTATGGGTTTCTATGTAATGTAATGTAATGTAATGTAGTGTACAGTGCTTTATTGAATGCATACATCTATGGAATACTTTGGGGAGCAAGTGTCCTTGCTCCCCAAAGTATTGCATAAATGTATTCATTCAATACATTCAATACACAGTAAGCCCGCCGATCCGCCGCATTTCCGCCGCATTCCCGCCGATCCGCCACACGCTGATCCGCCGCATTCCCGCCGATCTGGACCATATACATTGAACTACAGCTCCCATCATCTGCTTCTAGTATGAACAGGTGATGGGAGCTGTAGTTGGGTAAGGGATATCATATGCCGCCGGGCGCAGGGGGGAGCCGCTCAGTACACAGGAGCGCTCCCCCCTCCTCCTCCTCCTTCCGTGATAACTTCCGCCTATACCAATGCTGACTCCCTGCCTGGCCGCCGCTCTCCGCTCACATATACCGGCTCCCGGCATCAGCGCGGACACCAGGATGCATCGGGAGCCGGTATGTATGGGGGGAGAGCGGAGAGCGGAGAGCGGCGGCCAGGCAGGGACTCAGCAGTGCTATAGGCGGAAGTTATCCCGGAAGGAGGAGGAGGAGGGGGGAGCGCTCCTGTGTACTGAGCGGCTCCCCCCTGCGCCCGGCGGCATGTCATATCCATTACCCAACTACAGCTCCCATCACCTGTTCATACTAGAAGCAGATGATGGGAGCTGTAGTTCAATGTATATGGTCCGGATCGGTGGGAATGCGGCGGATCAGCGTGTGGCGGATCGGCGGAAATGCGGCGGATCGGTGGGCTTATTGTGTATTGAATGTATTGAATGAATACATTTATGCAATACTTTGGGGAGCAGGGACACTTGCTCCCCAAAGTATTCCATAGATGTATTCATTCAATAAAGCACTGTACACTACATTACATTACATTACATAGAAACCCATAGAAACAATAAAGTCCCATAGACTTCTATATAGAGAGCGCCCCCTGCTGGACACTCCATAGGAATTACACCCTGGGTCGTGACGTCACTTCTTCAGAGATATTTCTAACACTTCCTGATCTACTAAATTAAGGGAAATAGCAGTATATGTGCATTTCCCATAATTAATGTACATTAGAAATTTGTATAACTTTTCATAAGTAACAACATATCAAAAATTAATTTTGGCCGGACTTCTCCTTTAATAGAGCCAAATATATAGTGTCCACTAAAAATCGTGAGACTTTAGTTAAACCAAAAGTAAGTACACTTCATCCCTTAAAAAGTATATCTAAACCAGTCTTATCCATGGTATATACACCGGCATTTAATCAAATTAAGTACATAATAAAAAATCATATGCATATACTTACGGAGGATGCCAAACTGGCAGAAATACTAGCACAAGGCTGTGCCATTGTCCCCAAGAAATCAAAAACATTGGGAGACATACTTTCTCCCAGTCTTATTGTAACTGACAAAAGGACGCCTACTTGGTTACAAAAATATGGCTTCTACAAGTGTGGAGGTTATCCTTGTCGGACATGCACATATGTTAAACCATGCATCACTTTCCATAATAATTCCAATGACAAACTATTTTACATTAAGCAAAGAATGGACTGTAACTCCACAAACATCATTTATGTCATTGAATGCTCATTATGTAACATAAAATATGTGGGATGTACCACACGTAAATAAAAAATACGTGCATTAGAGCATTTAAATGACATTACTGGCAACCCATTACGTAACAAATCAGGTGCCTCGGCACATTTTTCACAGTGCCATGGTGGCAAATGTGATGGATTCACTATCTATGGCATTGAGAAAATAGTGCCTAAAATAAGAGGAGGAGACATAGTAAAATTCCTCAAATCGTGAGGCTTACTGGCAGTACAGATTGGGCACCAGAAGGTATGAACATACGCAGGGAACTAATGTACCATTATTAATAAATATTTGTAATTTGTAGTTATTATGATTTTTTATATTTAGGTCACTTTCCCTGTTTATCCTCTAGTTATATTCGTAGCGGTGGTCTCTTGCGCGCATGCACTGTCATTAGTGTGAATACGCCCCAGCAACTGCTTGACAGTTGGGTGTTATTTTGAGCTAGTTCACACACCGCTCATGCGTGCAGAAGACTATCGCACGATATATGGCCTTACAACTAACATGTATGTGTTCAACTACTCCAAAAACAACATATTTATTGATGCTTACTTGCATATTTATTTTTTACTATTGTAAATGAACACAGTGTGTATAAAACCAATTATTTATATGGTGCTAAAATGAAATATCTGCAATACGTCTTTGCCCATGTTTTCACAGCATATGCAACCAGTTCTTTTAATTGCATTCCTTAATCCACTTGTATGTACACCTGTATGGTGATTATTTAAGGGGAGTTAGAGTGGGAAGGCACTAGGTGAACAAGAGTGCGCATGCGCTCGAAACGCGTCTAATCTGTGGGGTCACTGCATGTTGGTGTTCTGCTGTGCATTGCAACGAAACTGAATAAAAACAAAACTTCTTTGCCAAGTGCTGGACTGTGGAACATTTTCTCTTTAATGTTACCAAGTTGGTATGAAATAAATGTGGCTACAATAAAATACAGTGGTACCTTGGTTTAAGAGTAACTTGGTTTAAGAGCGTTTTGGTTTAAGAGCTTATAGTTTTTCAAAATTGTGACTTGGTTTAAGAGCATTGCTTTGGTTTAAGAGCTCCCTGTACTGGGTGGGAGCACGAGTGGAGGAGGGGCATGGTCTGCATAGCGGGGTCTACAGCACTGTACTCTGACCCAGGAAGTCTCCCTCGCCTTCCAAATCGTAGCAGATCCACTTCAGGCTGGGGCTTACATCAGGGGACGGGACTCTGAAGGTAATCTCTTCATAGCTGTAACCCCTCTCTCCCCGGACACAGAGTGCTGCATGTATGTGCCCACATCTGTCCTGCTCATTCCTTCCTGCTCCCTGCAGTCTCTGTCAGCCCTTGTGTTTCCCATCCTCTCCATTACTGTACAGTAACTTATAATATCACATATTCTGCTGTTCCTGAATGTTGGTTTCATCTGTTTTACATCTTATTCAGAATAAAAAATCATTATTTTGGGGTGTGGAACCAATTGTCTGCATTTCTATAATTTCTTATGGGAAAATTTGCTTTGGTTTAAGAGTGGATTTGGATTACAAGCGCCGTCCCGAAACGAATTATACTCGTAATCCAAGGCACCACTGTGTACTGTAATGCAAAGAAAAACAGCCATTACAACCATTCTAGCATATATATATATATATATATATATATATATATATATATATAAATATACTGACATCTTCCCCAGCTCTACCTCTCGTAGCAGTTGATTTTTTTCCAAAAAGATTTTGGCTTCTTTGTGGGTTTTTTTTTTATAATGATGGCCGTGTATTATAATAATAATAATGATCATGATTATTAATTACGGCCGCCATTATAAAGTAACAGCCTTTATTTTACCTAATAAAACATTGGGGGACATTTACTCGAGTCTAATGTGTGCGACTATTCTAATGTGGGTCGGTGTTTATTTTGTTCCAATATATTGTGCGTGATTTATGGAAAAGTAAATGCGTTAAAGTAAAAAGGTTGCAAAGAAAAGTTGTGATCAAATTCACCTGGTAATCAGCAGACGTAGGCCTGCACCAGTTTTCGAAACTTTTTGCAACTAATTTATTTTTCTCAAATCCGCCGGAGTTCACTTTTAATACAGGGGGAGGGCGGGCCCTGCCCCCGAGGACTTTATACTCATGTCGGCCAAACCTGCTGCTTGTGGCAGGTTTAGCTGTTTGGGCCCATAAAAGTTGAAAATTCCGCCTGCCTCTGTGTCTCATGTTGCTTTTACCCAGTGTGAATACATAAGTATAAGATGTATGGAGTTTTCCCGACCATCCACGGACAGATGATGTCGGTGAAAAACTCCCAACTGTTAAAGAGAGAGGTGGAGTGTGAATGGGAGACACTAAGGGGGGCATTTATTAAACTGAATGTACCATCAGGGACATCACTTTAAGATTTTTACATCAATAGACTGGCCCGGCATGATGATGCCGATGCTGTGGTCCTTTTTTTGAACTGCAGCCTGGTGCCCGTGCACGCTGCCGGTCTATTCCCAGGCAATGTCCCGGCATGAAGCACTGGACACGGGTCCACCCATCCCCAGTGTGATGATCGGCCCTCCCCTCTGTGACATGCCTCCAGTGCTTCATGCAGGGCCGGTGCCAGGGAATAAAGCAGCGCTGTGCATGGGAACCGGGCCGGGGTAAAATAAAAAAGGTCCACTGCATTGATATCCCTGCCCGGGGCCAGTCTATTGATGTAAAAATCTAAGAGTGATGTACCTCATGGTACATTCACTTTAAGACTGGCCTACTCTTATGCCCCCATTCACCCTGACGCATTGACTAAGAGGCATATTCCTCTCTGTTTCCATCGGCACCTTTTGCGTGTCATACATTTATCATGTGCCCCTGAATATTCAGTTGATGAGGTATAAGTCGAGCTATTATACGGCCAAATTTGTGATGCCAAGGGATGTATCAGGACAGGGGAGGCAGGGACAAGACACGACAGTAAGCACTAATGCTGAACCCACCAACTGTTCCCACCTACTTGCCTCAACCGTCCCTAGGCGGCCATGGACAACCACGAAGACGTTCCCTGTGCTAGATACGTGCACACAGAACAAGACAGAAAAACAAACACAATATGGGATAGTCAAACAGGCAAGGTCAGAACCAAACGGGCAGCGTAGTACAGAGTCAAGTAACAATCGGAGAGTCAAAAGTCAAGCCAGAGGTCAGGTAACGAAGTCGAGCAAACAGAGGGAGTTAGGACAGGGATTGCAGGAATAGACAGGGGTAGCTGGGACCAGGGTATGAAACCTAATTGCCAGCGCTGGGAAACTGCCTCAGCTTTCTTTTATGCTGACCAAGAGCCCGGTCCGGATCACCATTGGACCAGCGCTCTGATCTTCTAGGTTGCAGACAGTCAGAGAAACCAGTCAATCAAACAGACTACTCAGCTGCATAATCAAGTCCAGAAGAACTCAGCTTAACTCCTGAATTGCCGGAACATTTTTCTAAGTTCCACTTTTATGTCCTGGTTTCTGAGGCTATATATTATAGGATTGAACAAGGGGATAAGTAAACTATGTAATAGGGAAACCATTTTATTAATAATTAAGGAATGTCCTACAGATGGGATCATGTATTTAGCTATAAGCGTCCCATAAAACGTCCCCACAACAATAAGATGAGAACTGCAGGTAGAAAGAGTTTTTTGTTTGCCGGATGTGGACGGTATCTTCATTATGGTGAGGAAGATATACACATAGGTTACAATGATAAATCCACATGGAAGAATAAATAATGGCATAGAAAACAGAAATACTACCAGTTCTACGAGAGACGTGTCTGAGCAAGAAAGTTTCTGAAGAGGAGAAACATCACAGTAGAAATGGTCAATGATATTGTCACAGCAAAAATCAAAGTTGGACATAGGGAAGACTCCTGTGAGATTAACAGTAAGACCCAGCAACCATGGCCAAACTGAAAGACCAATACGAAATTTAGAATTCATAATAGTAGAGTATCTTAAGGGGTTGCAAATGGCCAAGAATCGGTCGTAGGACATCACCGAAAGGAGGAGACATTCAGAAATCGTTGTACCACTGAAGACATACAGTTGTGTGATGCACCCAGTGTACGTCATCTTTTTTGCCCCCAACAGAATGGCGCCAAGCAAGTTGGGTACAATGTTGATGGAAATCACTAGGTCAGATATGGAAAGATGACAGAGGAAATAATACATGGGGGTCTGGAGTTTGGTTTTAATTGCAACAAGAACAATGATCATAAGATTTCCCAAAACTGTAAAAATAAAGAGGATCAAGAATATAATATTGAAGCTATAAAAGTTTCCAAAACCCAATAGAATGAATTCTGTCACTCTCGTATGGTTGATAGCAGACATGATGTTATATACCTTGTATTCTAGAGGGAGAGAAGATATGGTAAGTTACGTAATTTAAGCACTCCTCCAGCTTACTCGGCACTTACTATACATTATACACCACATGCTGATTGCTAAACTGTACAGTAACTAATATCACAGATTCAGCTGTTTCTAAATCTTAGTTTTTTTTTTTTACATGTTATTCAGAATAAAAAATCATTATTTTTGGGATGGGGAACCAATTGTCTGCATTTTAGTGATTTCTTATCTCCTCCGTTTTTACAGTCAGGAAATACTGATGGTTTCCTGAAGCCTCCTGAAGGTTTCCTGATCAGATTTCCTGACCGTAAAACGGCTATGGACGTGTGAAAGGGGCCTAACACTTTAAGATTTTATAAAGTAACAATAGAGCATAAAAAAAGGGGAAAAAAATACTCCTCTCTATAAATGCCTGCAAGTTTTCAAGTCTTTCAGCAATCTACAGAAACTCCCTGACGTAGGGGGAAAACCTTGGCATGGCATTATTAGAGGTCACGAGATAGACCTATATGTGGGCCCACAGCTTCCACTTGCTGCAGATACGTTTGTGTACTACTGGAACTAGAAAAGATATAGTTTTACTAGAGCTCGGAATTAGGGTCAAAATCATATGACCGTAAGTGTCTACTAACGTAAAACCATTATTATTACCTTTTTTTTTTTTCCTCGTATAATATTTTTTATGTGGCTAAACAGACATGCAGGTGACAAAGGGTTAGGGACCTCCTTTACGAAGAAAGATTTCATTTTATTATTCCAGTATTAAAAGCAAAAGGAGCTTAGCTCACCACTTTTCTGTAATTATGGTCCCGTCCATTTCCGATGGTGCAACAAAACACAGAAAATCACTTTGGCCGTGGTTAAACAGGCTCCATGTACGAAAAAATTACGAATGACAAAATTATGTGACTTGTAGGCTTTCAGTTAGCAGTGTAGAAATATAAGCGTGCAATATATTATATATATATATATATATATATATATATATATATATATATATATATAATATATGTGATTGTGTATAATCTCTGCATTAATAAATCCTGTGCAGAATATCTAGGGGTTATGTATTGTAGTCCCTTGCTGAATGAACAAAACGTTTTATTCTCCGATTAGTTATTCATTCATTATACAATTACCAGTACGCTACAAACAAGTTACCAGTTTAGTATAATGTATGTTAGAAAAAAAACATTTTACTACAGCTCCTATAGAGGTTATCATCTAGTTTTCCCCAGACTTTTCCAAAAATTCCAACTATGCTAATAAAAAGGGTTCACTGTCATCTTACAAAACTTTTCCAAAAAGTTTTGTCAGGTGTTCGGCACATGACCCCAGTCTTGTTTTCCTTCCTGTATATGGAGAACTGCAGGGCCACCATTTTGCAATTTTTGGATCCCTTACAGTGAGACTGTTTGGGACTCCTAGGGAACTATAACTTTTACATGGGCCAGGTATAATGCATAAAATTGTTAACTTCTCTCTTATATTCAAATAATTTAACATTTATGAAGACTGATATACTCTGTCTTTAATTAAGTCCCACCCACAATTGCCCTACCAGATTCACTAAGAGGCGCACGCAGTATGCCAGCAGTTACCCCATGGCACGGAAGCTAAATGGTCACCTGGCAAAGTTAATCGTGGTGCAGTCCCTTGTGTTCCAGGTACTCGACTCAAAACCATTCTGAAAGTTGATGTCTTGAGCCCATCCTTTCATCGCTCCCCAGTTATGCGCAGAAGAAGGTTGGTAGGTCCTTGGATCTCCCCATGTCCAATCGGGTGCAGGTCAGCGCCAATGTGTGGAGCTCCAGCAATGGTCAAGGACAGTACCTGTCGATAACGGCCCACTGGATTAATGTCCTTCCACGAGAGGCGCAGCTGAAGCAGCAAATTGGCCAGGACACGGAACCCTTGCCTCCACAGTGCCCTTGTGGGCTTACAGTAGACACTTTATCCTCTGCCTCCACCACCTTTACCTCATCCTCTCATTAGTCTGAAGTACACCTTGTCCCTGTGTCATACTGTCGATGCCAGGACCGTCACTGTCAGGCTGTCCTGCAATTAGTCAGCCTTGGTCACGTCAGCCAAGAGGACAGGAACTGCTTTGCTCATCCATGAGGAAATCTCCACCTGGCTTAGCCCATTTTAATGGGAGGAACATTGTTCCAACACTATATCGGGGAGGGCTGACTCCCAGGCTATGTTCACACTACGTATATGTCCGGCTGCATATTTGCCCGTAGTCTACTTACGTTTCCTGAGCGCCCTACGTAGCGATCTGACAGCAGTCTTTTACTTGGATATCTTCGCCTAGCCCCAGACACCCCACAGAACCTTTTGGATCGGCAAAGAAAAGTGCAAAAATGAAGAAATCACCACTCCGTACGGGACCGCATGTAACGCTACGGGCGTAAGTTACAGCATTTTCATCCTCAAACAATGGTCTGGTTCATTTTTTACGGCGCCGCGTACGATCTGGCGTAAGTTCTTACGTAGTGTGAACTGTGCAGCCGTAGATCGTATACTTTCCATTGTACGCAAACAACGTAAATCTCCGGCCGCTTATTCACGGAATGCTCTACGTCCGGAAACTTACGTAGTGTGAACATAGCCCCATACTGTGCCTGGCTCATGTCATCAGGTAATTCAGTGTGGATGGGGCTATTGTCCCAACAAGGCTGTAAGATGAAGTAAGCATGTGAAAGTGCGCAGTGCAACCCTTGCCCCAAGAGCAGTATCATCCAGAAACAAAACCCCGTGACTATGATTTACAAGGAGGAGATTTCCCCTTTGTTAACGATAACTCTGGAGTTTTTTTCACTTCACGTTCAGCTGAATGCTAACATTATATTTAAAATCAGCTTTTTGTGTGCAGGCATATTTTTCTTCGTGACTTATTATCTTTGGTGCAAAGACTGGCTGTCAACTGGTTGTTCTAGGCCCTACTGAATCGAAGAGCATGTTGCTACTGCTTCCACCATCACCTGACTGTTCTAGGCCCTACTAGGTCAAAGAGGGTTCTGCTACTGCTTCCACCATCACCTGGCTGCTCTAGTCCCTACTAGGTCAAAGAGGGTTCTGCTACTGCTTTCTCCATTAACTGGTTATTCTAAGGCCTACTGGGTCCAAGAGAGCGCAGCTGCTGCTTCTGACATGTTATAGGCCCAAGAGATTGCTGCTACTTCTTCTACCATCAACTAGCTGTTCTAAGCCCTACTGGGGGTGAAGATCGTGGGGAGTCTGACCTCCGTATCAGGCCCCAGCTTTTGTGTAATGAATAGAGACGCAGGTACAGCATGTGACCCGCAGCTCTATTCATTCCTATGAAGCTGATGGAGAGAGCAGAGTACATCGATCTTCTGACGAACTCTGCTCTTTCCGTCGCTTGGGCACTTGTTACGGTGGCCAGGAGTGGTATTGGAACCCACCCCCTGGACACATGCGTACTGCGCTTAAAAATGAGGATAGCCCAAGTATAAGGTGTAGGTGCAGCGTAGGTTCAGGTGCGGCGACACAAAAATAGGACAGAGTCTAGCACATAACCAAAGGAATATTTTTACTTTAAACTCTTTAGGTGCAATGCAAGTTAAGGCAAAACTCACACAGGTGCAGGTGTGACAGAAAGTGAAGAGTAAGTAGGAGCAGCTTGTAGGTAGAATAGGGACCATTTTAGGGACCTTGTTGAGATAGCAATGTACTCTGCTGGGGTGAGTTTAGTAGACAGGTTGAAGAGAGAAGAATGCTGCTGTCTGACGGCCTTCTGCCAAACTAGCTCAGTGAGTGCCAACTTACAACTTACAACTACGCATTGCAGACTTTCCGTGGCTTCCCAGAAGAGCTGTGCATGGTCAGCAAGATACTTCAGCAGGATACTATTTGTCTTGCTGGGGGTCAATTCCTGGGTGTGGTAACTGCCTTGAGAATCCAGGAGACGGGTCCCTCATGTGGACAAGGTTTTCCTCAGAGGACGGCTACCCCTCCTGAGGGTTTAGCACTGCATACTGGAGCACTTTCAGCAGCACTAGAGTCTCTCTAGTGGTTGTGTCTTAGTTCCTCCACACCTCTACTGACAAAAGTCTGACTAAAGACCTAAGGACCTCCCCACAGGAACTAACCTTCCCTTTTATAGGGATTACTGAGCTCCTCTGTGATAGGTGGGGATGTACAGGACAGGAGAGAAGAAGTGTAATAGGTGAAAAAGTGAGAGAAAGACACCTGCACCTGTGGTTAGACAATACAGTAACATGTGACAAATAAACTGTTAACCCAATACTTTCTTTCAGCTGTACTCATATAAGTTAAGACATACACATAACAAAGAGTGACACCTAGTGGGGAAATAGAAATAAGCAGCTTCATCCCCTTCTAGTGCTATGCCTGACAGAGGCACTTTACCTAGGTGTCACGATATTGGTGTACGCAGCTGGAATCCAATGGCCCGATGGAGTGAGCCAAGCACACGGATAAACTGAAGAGAATGTCCGGAGGGGTGCAACTAGAATGTAGATAAGGATAATCCAACTTGAATGTAGAACATTCTGGAGAAGATAGTTCTCTGTAGCAGGAGACTGGAACAAGTCACAATACTCAAGCAATGTTTGCATTGCCTCATGGTCAGAGGTAGGCCCAAACAGGAAGCAAGATGGCTGCCACACCATCCATAGTCACCATTTTGGAAAAGGGCAAAAACAAGGGTAAGGTATGGAACTGCAGCACAAATTCTTCTAAACTACAAATGGCGGCCTCTAGTGGTCAAATGATAAAATATCATCTCCATCGCCCTCTCCATTCACTTACAGCAGCACACTGAGCATGGCGGGATTCCGCGGCAGAAATCTCCGCCACAACATTCCGATGATCTTGCTCAGTCTGAACTGGCCCTTACTTTAATGTCCCAAAATAGAGGGCCATTACTGTGTACCATGTGTAGTCCACCACTGAAAGAAAAGCCTATGGGGGAGATTTATCAAAGGGTGTAAAATTTAGACTGGTGCAAACTGCCCACAGCAACCAATCACAGCTCAGCTTCCAGCTCTGGTAAAAGAATAGAGCAGCTGTGATTGGTTCCTGTGGGCAGTTTGCACCAGTCTAAATTTTACACCCTTTGATAAATCTCCCCCTATGTGTTCTGTGGATTGAAGGTGCATTCTCTCCTGCCACTAGATGTCTCACTATATTCTATGTTATTATAAGGCACAGCCTAAGGTGTTATTGGAAAGGGTTAACTGTGTTAACTGTGTATGTTACCAAGGTCATGCATTTTCTTCTGTTTTGCCACCAGCTGAAAGTGAAGTGCTTTGTTAGCTCGGCAGCTGGCTTATCAGCGGGCGGCCTTTAAACTCTGTGCCGCTTTGCTACGGGTGCCGGGAAAAGCTGGATCCAGTCCTGGGAAATTGGAATAAGTTCCCAAGACTGGATCCATCTTTTTTCAGGCACTCAGAGCGTGTAGCACGGAGCCAAGCTTCAGGAGGGAGGTGTTTTTAGAAGAAAAACTGAACTCAAGAACAAGAGGAAGCAGTAAGAGGTTAGTTGGGGAAAGATCAGATATTTCTTTAATGAAAGAGTAGTAGATGCTTGGAACAAACATCCAGCAGATGTGGTTGGTAAATCTACAATAACTGAATGTAAACCTGCCTGGGATAAACATATATTTATCCTAAGATAATAAGAAGGGAAATACTAAAAGGGCCGACTAGATGGACCCAGGGGTTTTTTTCTGCCGATCTTCTATGTTTCTTTGCTGCACTTTAGGAGCTAAGGAAAACCTCTTTGAGTCTTTATACCAGAGAATAAAAGCAAGTATCATGTGTCTCCTTGGCCTAACAGCTTTCTAGCAGTGTCAGCAGTTTGGAACCTCAATTGCAGCTGAGAAATTCCCTTTAATTTATTTATTATTGAAGAGGTTTTCCACTTAAAGGGAATGCGTCATCAGAAAATGACTTATTGTTTTAAAAAAAAATTATGTTAAACATATTTTTTTTAAGAATTTTTGGTGACTTTTTTTTTCTTCTAATTTTCCATTTTTCTATCTATATTATAAAATAATCCTGATATCTTGCAGTTTTCATTCTCACCACTAAAACTAAGCTGATTGTGTCTGCGGTGATAAGAGGAGGTTGCTGTAAAGTAACAGATACAACATTGCAGCGACATGTGACACCAGTAGATAGAGGAGACAATAGCCGCTCCCTGTGGAATGACCTCTTCATAGGTCACAGAGGTTATACATTCATCTTAAAGGGACAGAGTCTGTCTATTGTCATCTATGTCCATGAGTCTTGCTGTAAAGCATGTCTAAATGCTGTTAAAAGCAGCAATTACAGTTAGAAAATAGAAACAGATTGGAATAAAAGAACAAGTTTTAGAACAAGACTTCTTTGTTAATAGTTCAAACACCTCTTCAGCCATAATGTTTAATGTTCATACACAGTATTTTACATATGGCTATGTTCACACAACGTAAAAGTACGGCCGTTGTTGCAATCGGCAACAATGGCCGTACTTTTATGAAAGGCTATGGTGCTTAGTTTTGTATGGGATCCTGGCCACGTTTACACATAGTATATGCTCCGGCCTGGATCCCAAGCGGCGCCGCAAACAACTGACATGACGATGCGCCCGCATCAGAACACTGCGGCCCGAAAGATGATCTTTGCAGAGGTCACGGAACGGGTCTGGGTCATGGAACGGACGGTCTCATACGCCATGTGAACATAGCCTATTACAGTACAAAGATATACAAAATAACTCCTTGAATCAGTAAGCTGATGTGCCACGGTCACCACTCCTGCCACGCACAGAATATTATTATGTCTGTCATCCAACGAAAATAAGAAATACATGGCACTAGGAGTAAGAATTACATATTAAAAGCAAATATTAACCCTTTGTATACACAAACACAAAAATTGGAATAAGATTTTTTTTTAAAAAACAATGTATTGTTCAGAAATTTTTTTTGAGTGCCATCTTTATATCCTGGTTTCTAAAGCTATAGATTATGGGGTTAAACAGAGGGGTAAATACTGTATGCAGTAAGGAAACAATCTTATTAATAAGCAATGAATGTTCTGTAGATGGAATCATATATTTGGCTATTAACGTCCCATAAAACGTCCCCACCACAATAAGATGAGAACTGCAGGTAGAAAAGGTTTTTTGTTTGCCGGATGTGGACGGGATCTTCATTATGGTGAGGAAGATATATACATAGGTTACAATGATAAAACCACATGGAACAATAAACAGCGGCAGAGAAAAAAGAAATGCCTTCATTACTAAAAGAGACGTATCCGAGCAAGAAAGCTTCTGGAGAGGAGAAACTTCACAGTAGAAATGGTCAATGATATTGTCATGGCAAAAATTAAAGTTTGCTACAGGCAAGACTCCGTTAAGGTTAAGAGTAAGACCAAGCAACCATGTCCATAGTGACAGACCAATACGAAGCTTACAGTCCATGATGCTGGAATATCTTAGGGGGTTACAGATGGCCAGGAATCGGTCATAGGACATCACCGAAAGCAGATAACATTCAGTAATAATTGTACCACTGTAAAAATACAACTGGGAGATGCAGCCGACATAACTCATTGTTTTCCCTCCTAGAAGAAGAGCGCAGAGCATGTTGGGAACAATAGTGGTGGATAGCACAATGTCTGAACAGGAAAGATGACAAAGGAAGTAATACATGGGAGACTGGAGATGGACGTTGGTGGAAACTAGGGTGATGATAAGAACATTTCCAATAACTGTAAAAATATAGAGGGTCAAGAATAGAATGAAGAATATAATATTCAAATTGTGAAGGTTTCCGAAACCCAATAGAAGGAATTCTGACACTTTTGTTTGGTTCATCGTAAACATCATGAAGTGAATCAGATCTGTAAAAGTGATATTCATCCTGGAACAAAGACTGAGTAATTTCAGCAAATTGAAAAAATTGCTAAGTATTTTAGTAGGTACAATGGGGGAGATTTATGAAACATGGTTTAACGTGAAACTGGCTCAGTCGCCCCTAGCAACCAATCAGATTCCACCTTTCATTTTCCAAAGAGTCTGAGGAATGAAAGGTGGAATCTGAGCCAGTTTCACATTACACCATGTTTGATAAATATCTCCCAATATCTCTATCAGTCTCCAGCCCTATCACTTTAATGGGGTCTACAGCAAAGCTCTGCCTATTCACTAGTGTAGAGAGTAAAGATAGCTTAAGGGAGAAGTCAAGGCAAAGATATTTTTTTTAACAAGTGTTGGGGAGGAACAGAAATGACATGCTTGGGCCACCGCCTCGGTCGTTGACTTGCAGAGCGGACCTCACACGTCATGACCCGGGTCCCTGCTCAGACCAGAAAGCAGCTGGGGACCCGGGGGACGGAGTGACGGTATGCAGCCACCAGCGCTGGAGCCAGGGAGGTAAGAGCATGTTACATACATTGCTACATAGTTAGTATGGTTGAATAAAGACACATGTCCATCAAGTTCAACCAAAGAGGGGATGAACGGAGGTAAGTGGGACGGATGATGGGTAGGTTCTATACATATAGACTATTTATCCACAGAATAGCTCATGACCTGCTGAACACCAGGCACCCCATTGATCAGGTGTTCAACACCCAGACTACACAGTAAATAGGGCAACAAACAGTGGCAACCTATAACTCAGATCCCATTAAACTGAATACCTACAGGACACCATAGCTACACAGTTAACAGAGACAAACTGCTTCCAGCCTCCTTTACTGTGTAATGTGGCACCAAGCAAGTAATTGGCACAGGCGCCACGTGTCGGCACCCTGCCGATCAACCAGTCAGTCAACTTTGGCCAGAAAACCCCTTAAAAAAAGAGTCCCAGTGCTGTACTACTGCTACATTCTGCCATAAGCTATACAGTGAAACCTTGGATCATGAGTATAATTCATTGCTGGAATGTGCATGTAATCCAAATCACTTGTATATCAAAGCTAATTTTCCCTTAAAAAAATAACTGAAACGCAGACGATTCGTTCGAAAACCCAAGATAAGAGCTCCCTGTACTGGGTGGGAGGGGGGAGAATGATCTGCATAGCGGGGCCTATAGCACTATACTCTGACCCGGGAAGTCTCCCTCACCTTCCAAATCATAGCAGATCCACTTCAGGCTGGGGCTTACATCAGGGGACAGGACTGTGGGGGGGGGGTAATCTCTCCATAGCTGTAACCCCTCTCTCCCCGGACAGAGAGTGCTGCATGTATGTGCCCACATCTGTCCTGCTCATTCCTTCATGCTCCCTGCAGTCTCTGTCAGCCCTTGTGTTTCCCATCCTCTCCATTACTGTACAGTAACTTATAATATCACAGATTCTGCTGTTTCTGAATGTTTGCTTCATTTGTTTTACATGTTATTCAGAATTTTAAAAAATCATTAGTTTAGGGTGTGGAACCAATTGTCTGCATTCTAATTTCTTATGGGAAAATTTGCTTTGCTTTAAGGGTGCCTTCCCACGTACCGTATCGCTGCGTATTTATCGCTGCGTGTTTGGTGCGATTTTTGCATGCGAGTTTTGATTTTCACATGATTTTCACTGATTGATCGGGCCCCCTTATACCTGTATACTAGCTGTATACCGTATTTAGCCATATAGCCATCAACTGAGTTATAGTGCACTCCACAGCCATCAGGGGAACACTCTCGAAGGTGTGGGACTCACCCCATGGCGCTCCATGAGAAAACTTCCACCACAGCGAGGCCTATTAGGAGCAGGAGGGAAAAGGGACAAGTGTTGAGTGAGTACCTGCCCAACCGTAATCCTGTCCTCCCCAATCCCTCTTCGCCCTACAATGAAAGGGAGTCCAAGCTGGACACATGGCTGGAACTGTACCTCTACGCCTAGGAGGTGCTGGCCTGCCCTGCCGCCAGTGTTCTCTCTGAGAGGTTATTCAACGCAGCCGGGGGCATTATCACGGGTAACTGACAGTGCTGACGTTTATCAAAATGAAGTGCCATGTGTGGTCTCAAGCTCTGACAGACAATTCCAATGCACCCCTATCAACCCAACCAAGTGTATGAAGTGCATGGTTCAGCTCATTTCCTCCTCCTTAACCACTGGCTTAATGGGCCATTAATAAAAAAAAATTTAAGGGTAAAATGGCACAAGACTCAACCCAGGGGTGTCCATTTCAATACTGGGAGAGTTTACCTAAAGGGACTCAAATTCAATTTATGGAAGGCTCAACGCAGGGTTCTAATTCTTCTTTTTTTTTTTTTTTTTTTAAATCAACTATGCCGAAACGCCACTGGTGGAAACAGGTCATAGAGGATGGAGCAGAAGAAGTCAGTGACTGCATCCTGTGAGCCGCAGATAACTCAATAATTTACATCTTTTTAAGTTACTAGACTGAACAGGGCTAGGACATGATACCCCCCTTACTACTTTCTGCAGTTGGGGTAACATTCCTGGCATCATGTGACTAACCGCTTCTCCACAAATCACTCGTTGTGTGGTTTGTTCTGACTAAATTGGATACAGTACCCACAGTAAAGAAATTTCCCTGGAAATTTCTGCATTTAGTCTGCCACATTTGAATTCCTCCATTAGCCCAGCCCTGTCACACACTAAATCACTTTTTAGGGGCCTTTTTTTTTTTTTTATCACAGATTTTATTGAAGTTTTGTCAATTGCACTTCACGTGTTCAGTAGTGTACACCATGTAACAATGTCTGGCGTGGTTTTGGTCGCTGTTAAAAGCTTTTTATTTTGTAGACTTTGTTAAACATGTATAATTTATGAAAAGTGATTTCAGAAGACCACACCACAAGGAGGAGGAGGGGTTCTCTGAGCTGTCTGAAAGGGCTGCGGAAACCCTGACAGAACCAGGGCCCGAAATCTTGAGTGTGGGTAGCAGGTAGCCTGCCCCTGGGTGCCACCCTTTTCCCGCCTCCACTACATTGACCCAGTGTGCCTTCGGGGAGATGTAGCATTCTTGTCCACGTTTTGGTGGTCAACTGGACCTTTGCATTGCAGTACACTGACCAGTACACTGCACAATGGGAAAAGTAGTGACAGCTAGGGACGGAATGTTGAGGTGCTGCGGCCACCATCAGGTCGCAGAAGGATTCAGTCTCCACTGCTTGACTTCAAAATTTTGCATCTTGCCAGCCAAGAGATTTCACAAGACCACCTTAGTGCCGCTGCATATCAGTGGTGGTCACTCAGGTTACTATTTTCAGAGCCCCTAATCAACTTGGAATGACACAGTGAGCAAACAGCGCTCAATGTGTTGTTTGTGCACACCTTAAAATAACTCCACACCAAGGAAGAACGAGCCCTCGATGGGGGGAGCTTTGCGCAGGGGCCTGTTACTGGCAAGAGCTGCGGCCCTGCTGGCTCTAGCCTGCCTTTTCTGTATGATCTGTCCTCTGCCTCTGGCCCCCCACTGCCTCTTCCTGCCTTTTGCGGTGCTACGCATGCCTCAACATCCCCATAGCTTTAACCCCTAGACATGACACCAGGCCAGGTCAGGTCACTCTCTTAGTTGGAAGCTAATTTTAAAAAAGGACGTGTCTGACCACATCACACACACACAATGACAGTTAGCGGTGGGTGCTGTTTAATTTCTTCCTTGCCTATGCCATCTGTGGTTATCATAGGCAACGTGATTTAATGGGGTAAAAGAAAGAAGGTTTGTGTGGAGTCTATTGTAGACAGGCTGTGATAGTGGGGTAATACTGTGACTTGGGCTTGTTGGATGCAGCCAGGTATGCTTTCCTTGCTGTCCCAGTTGCATTCTAGAGGTGTTTGCATCATTGGAAACCTAAATTTAACCACTTGGAGTTCACTAAGTCACAAGCATTTTTCCCATAGACTTGAATCGATCGAATAGTTGAAGATCATGGCCCATTTGAATCGGAATTCGAGCTTTCGAATACTGCACTCTCATTTTGAATTCTCATTTTTTTGCCATAAACTTGTTTAACCCCTTAACGACATCGGGCGTAAATTTATGCCGGTAAGGGAGTTCAGAGCGGGGCCGCGCGGCGGCCCCGCTCTGAACCGCGCCGGTCCCGGGTGCCGCGTGTAGCCCGGGACCGTAGGTATTAGCGGGCACGGTCCGATCGCCGTGCCCGCTAATACAGTAATCAGATGCAGCTGTCAAAGTTGACAGCTGCATCCGATTACCGGACGCAGCGTCATCCCTGGTGTCTAGTGGGGAGATCGCTCCTCCGGGATGTTGTCCCGGAGGAGCGATCTCCGCAAATGAAGCCGGCCGGGGACCGCTCCAAGATGGAGCCGTCCCCGACTCGGCACTCGTTTACTTCCGGCTGCAGCAGCCGGAAGTAAACGAGTGCCTATCTCATGGATCTCTGCAGCATATCTATGCTGCAGAGATCTCAATGAGAGATCAGAGCACTTATACTAGAAGTCTCCCAGGGGGGCTTCTAGTATAAGTTTAAAAGTAAAAAAAAAAAGTGTTGTTAATAGTAAAAAGCCCCCTCCCCTAATAAAAGTCTGAATCACCCCCCTTTTCCCAGGTTATAAATAAAAGTAAATAAATAAATACATAAACAAACATGTTTGCTATCGCCGCGTGCGTAATCGCCCGAACTATTAATTAATCACATTCCTGATCTCGCACGGTAAATGGTGTCAGCGCAAAAAAATCCCAAAGTGCAAAATTGCGCATTTTTGGTCGCATCAAATCCAGAAAAATTGTAATAAAAAGCGATCAAAAAGTCGTATATGCGCAATCAAGGTACCGATAGAAAGATCACATCATGGCGCAAAAAATGACACCTCGCACAGCCCCATAGACCAAAGGATAAAAGCGCTATAAGCCTGGGAATGGAGCGATTTTAAGTGTTGTATATTTGTTGACAATGGTTTAAATTTTTTACAGGCCATCAGATACAATATAAGTTATACATGTTACATATCGTTTTAATCGTAACGACTTGAGGAACATATATAACAAGTCAGTTTTACCCCAGGGCGAATGGCGTAAAAACACATTTCCCCCAAATAAACAAAATGCGTTTTTTTTTTCAATTTCACCACACTTTGAATTTTTTTCTGGTTTCGCAGTGTACTTTATGGAAAAATTCAGCCTGTAATTGCAAAGTACAATTAGTGACGCAAAAAATAAGGGCTCATGTGGGTCTCTAGGTGGAAAAATGCAAGTGCTATGGCCTTTTATGCACAAGGAGGAAAAACCGAAAACGCAAAAATCGAAATTTGCTCTGTCCTTAAAGGGTTAAGCGCCATTTTTTTGTCCTGGTTTCTGAGGCTGTATATTATAGGGTTAAATAAGGGGGTAAATACAGTATGCAGTAAGGAAACAATCTTATTAATAAGCAATGAATGTCCTGAAGATGGGACCATGTATTTAACTGCTAGTGTCCCGTAAAACGTCCCCACAACAATAAGATGAGAAAAGCAAGTGGAAAAGGTTTTTCGTTTTCCGCTTGTAGATGATATCTTCATTATGGTGAGGAATATATACACATAGGTTACAGTGATAAAACCACATGGAACAATAAGTACTGGTAGAGAAAAAAAAATTGTTTCCTTGTCTATAAGAGAAGTGTCCGAACAAGAAAGCTTCTGAAGAGGAGAAAGGTCACAGTAGAAATGGTCAATGATATTGTCATGGCAAAAATAAAAACTTGATACACCCAAGACTGCTATAAGATTAAGAGTAAGACCCAGTAACCACGGCCATAGTGAAAGACACATCTGACACTTACAGTCCATGATACTAGAGTATCTCAGTGGGTTACAGATGGCCAGGTATCGGTCATAGGACATCACGAAAAGAAGAAAACATTCTGCCATAATAGTACCACTGTAGAAATACAACTGTGTGATGCAGCCAATGGGAGTCATTATAATCCCTTCTAAAAGCATGGCGCCCAGCATGTTGGGAACAATAGTTGTGGATATCACAAGGTCAGAAAAGGAAAGATGACACAGGAAGTAATACATGGGAGACTGGAGATGGACATTGGTCGAAACCAGGATGATGATCAGAAGGTTTCCAATCACTGTAAAAATAAAGATGATCAATAAAAGAATGAAGAATATAATACTGAAGCTCTGAAGGTTTCCGAAACCCAATAGAATGAATGGTTGTTTGTGAACATATTGAATTATCAGATCTTTGTCTGGAGCACAGGCTTGATATTTGTTCTAGAGAAGACACAGTAGTTTTAACAAATTAAAAAAAAAAAAAAGGTTAAGTTTCTCGGTAGCCACTTTTTGGAGACACCACTTTGCCTGAAAATTACGTTTACTCATGTGTCTACTTCTATTTTTTCCCTGCACAACAGAGCCTCATTTTAGTAGATAAGTGGTCGAGACGATGTACACTGCAGCTCAATGTTTTTAAATGTAAAATAATGCACTTAGGGAAGAGGAATGCTTTAGCCGAGTTTAATATCGGCAGTTCTGTGTGAGCAAAGACTTCAGAAGGGAAGGATTTAGGAACAGTCATTTCTGACAGCCTTAATATCAGTCATCAGTGCAGCCAGGTGGTAGGGAAAGCTAATGGTATGCTGGGCTGTATATATAATGGTATGCTGGGCTGTATATATATAATGGTATGCTGGGCTGTGTGTGTGTGTATATATATATATATATATATATATATATAATGGTATGCTGGGCTGTATATATATATATATATATATATATATATATATAATAGTATGCTGGGCTATATATATATAATGGTATGCTGGGCTGTATATATATAATGGTATAGCCTGGAGGAAAGAAGAGAAAGGGAAGAGAAATATGTTAATAAGGGTAAAGAGGCAAATGGTATAAGAGGAAACTAAAACCAAGAACAAGGGGGACAGTCTGAGGTTATTTGGGGGAAATATCAGAAGCAATATAAAAATTATTACTATACTGAAAGAGTAGTAGATGCTTGGAACAAACTTCCAGCAGACGTGGTTGGTAAATCTACAGTAAGGGAATGTAAACCTGTCTGGGATATACATATATCTATCCTAAGATAATAAGAAAGGGAACATTAAAAGGGCAGACTAGATTGACCCAGTGGTCTTATTCTGCAGACAATCTTTATGTTTCTATGCTAGTACTCTATGTAAATGTTTCTAGGGTGGTTACATCCAATTTTTTGAAAATATGTGATCTTAAAAAAACTAATTGATCTAATTTAAGTACTCAAGAACTATGAACAATGCATTGGTGTTCATTAAAAATGCTGATAAGGGTTGGGCCATGTTCATCATAAAGACGTATCTTTTAGTCAGTTACATGATAAAGCAGTATAAAGAAAATTAAATGGTCATCCCACAATGAATTTAAATAGAGAAACTGACCATGTCTATAAGAAAGGTATAATAATATGAGGGAGAACCAAGAGTTCCTGTGTTATATCTTTTACCAAAGGTCTGTAGAAAATATGAAAAATACCCCAGGCTGTCCAGTCATCTCAGTGGCTGGGTCCATTCTCCATAGTTCTTTTTTGCAATTAAAAAAAAAAATGTGAAATGGTTACCAGACTGTTTACGTGAAACCAGTCTTGTACATCAATATTCCTGGTGATGAAGTGAAGAACTGGTGATAGTTCTTCTTCAAACGATCAGAGCTACATTGCATGAGGATTCTTCACTTGATAACACCATTGAGTGCCCTCCATACTTCTTCCTATTTCTACACATGAAGACCATTGAATTTTTGTAACAACTATTGGAGTTAAATTTGGAAAATAATTATTTCAGATTCAAGATCGATGGGGTCTGCGGTATTTTTATGGCCAAAATTTTGCAGAAGTGGATGTGGAATCATTGTTTCACAGTGACATTCTGACAAGAAATGAATGGTGCCTGAACGTTTTCTCAGACGTCTAATAAGGCTCATAATGTGTTAGTTCAGAAATTTGCCAATTAGAAGCAGGTATAGAAAGTTGGTACAGAAGAAGGTATGATATAAGGGCGTATTTTTTTAGGAACAATTGTACCATAAAATTCTTGATAAAACCCCAGTTACATTATCTATCAGCTGAAATTGTAAAAATATATGCAATTTTCCATTTTTAACACAATGCACTTTAACCCCTAGACGATCAAGGACGTACCGGTACGTCCTTTCCTGTGGAGCGCGCTTCATAGGAGGTGATGGCCGGCTGCAGCGAGCAGCCGGAACCTCATCGTTAATGACAGGCTGCAGCAATCTCGCTGCAGCTTGTCTTTAACCCCTTAAACGCCGCGACAGTGTAAGTAACAGGGAAAGTCCCCCATCACTTAACGTTGTAACGGACTGCCGGAGGTCTCTTCACAAATATGGTATTAATAAAAACTAGAGATCATGTCGGAAAAAATTACACCACATACAGCCCTGTAGGTGAAAAAAAAACTGTTATAAGCGTCACAATAGGCCCATTTTATTAATAATAATTGCAAAAAAATGATTTCATAAAAAAAAAACATATAACATTAGAGAATCTGTGTAAACCTGCATATGGTTGTGTTCGGACTGACCTATAGAATAATAGTATCATGTCGCTTTTACCATATAGTGCATTACGTAGACACAGGTACCCCCCAAACGTTACATTGCATTCTTTGTTATGATTTCACCAATAAATAATATATTTGGGATTCCGTCATACATGTTATGGTAAAATGAAATACACCAATACAAAGTACAACTATTCCTGTAACAAACAAGCACTTACATGGCCTGTAGATAGAAAACTGAAAGTATTAGAGCTCTTAGAAGGGGAGGAGGGAAAAACGAAAACACAAAAATGAAAATTTGCGCGGTCCACTGGGTCATTTTGGGCCTGGTCCTCAAAGGGTTAAGATAAAACTGAAATGTTATCTTTAGGCTATGTTCACACTATGTATTATCTTTGAAAAGAACAGTCGCAATTTTCAATGAAATCAGCAGCGGTTCTTTTCAGCCTGAGCAGCATTGCATTGAATACAATGCAATGCCGCCCGTTTCATGCACACTCTGCACCGACAACGGCCATGCAAAACAATAATCATGTCTATTAATAACAGCCGCTGTTCCACAAACAGCGGCCATTATTAATCTTCCATGTACACATCCATGCTTAATTCATATCCAGACCCACCCCAAATGGGTCGTATGGAAATAAATGTTCCCGTGGCCATTATATAGTTTGTAAACATAGCCTTATTCTGTAGGTCAGACCGAATATAACGGTCTACGTGTTTACGCAGCTTTTCTAATATTTTACTATTTTTAAAACAGTACAACTTTTTTTTTTTTTTTACAAATGACTCCTGTAACCTTTTGAATACAATAGAAACGGTATAATAGAAAATGGAACACCCCTTTAATATTCTTATCTCTGTAAGCCAGTTTCAGACTAACACAGAACGCATTTTTGCGACCGTACTACATCTTCAAGTCCTCACCTGACCACAGGCTCAATAAATGGGAATTGTAGGAAAAGTGAATCTGTATTACTTCATCTGATACTGATAGGGAGAGAAGACCATTAGACAAAAACACATACTCCTAATTGATCACTGATCTATACAGAATGATCTACTTACAGCAGGGAGGTTGTCAGGCTGCGACATCACAATACACTGCCATTGCTTTTTTTTATATGTTTTCATCATTGCTAATAGCTGCCCTGAATATCTAGGGATTTTATTCCCATTATACTTAAGAAAAAGTTTCCTGTAAACTTTGTACATATAAGTTTAGCACAGCATGATAAAGTTGTATTGTTTTCTTCATAAAAAGTAAAAGGAAGGAACTTAGGGAGAAAATGGGTACTATACTGTATAGCTGATTCTGTTGTATGATGTACTTTAATGAAGTTAAAGGTGAAGTCCGGCAAATTTTTTTTATTAAAGTATTGTATTGCCCCCAAAAAGTTATACAAATCACCAATATACACTTATTACTGGAAATGCTTATAAAGTGCTTTTTTTCCCTGCACTTACTACTGCATCAAGGCTTCACTTCCTGGATAAAATGGTGATGCCACTTCCTGGATAACATCTTGATGTCACGACCCGACTCCCAGAGCTGTGGCTGCTGGAGAGGATGATGGCAGGGGGATGCTCAGTGTCCCTACAGTGCCCTGTGTCCCTCAGTGTCCCCCTGCCATCATCCTCTCCAGCAGCCACAGCTCTGGGAGTCGGGTCGTGACATCAAGATGTTATCCAGGAAGTGACATCACCATGTTATCCAGGAAGTGACATCACCATGCTATCCAGGAAGTGAAGCCTTGATGCAGTAGTAAGTAAAGGGAAAAAGCACTTTATAAGCATTTCCAGTAATAAGTGTATATTGGTGATTTGTATAACTTTTGGGGGGGCAATACAATACTCTAATAAAAAAATTTCGCCGGATTTTTTTAATTAAACAAATATTCCAGCAAAATATTTTTTTCCTTTTTAATCAACTGATAACAGAAAGTTATACAGATTTGCCCAGAGCAAGAGAGGTGTTCTGTAGAGATTTTCTCCTACTTTGGACAGTTCCTGACAAGGACAGAGGTGGCAGCAGAGAGCACTGTGTCAGACTGGAAAGAATACATCACTTCCTGCAGGTCATACAGCAGCTGATAAGTACTGGAAGACTGAAGATTTTTATATAGAAGTAAATTACAAATCTAGTTTCTGACACCAGTTTATTTGGATTGCTGGAGTACCCCTTTACCTAACAATATAATGATGTCTTGTCAAGACTGAGAACCACCTCTGTTACAATAAGGATCTGTTTTTTTTAAAACATGGATGACAATTGGATGACACAAATGGGCCCTTTCCCAAGTCCTCTTTTTGAAATATTTATTTAAAAAATGTTGCTAAAATTTTGAATTTCATTAGATGCTGTTCTTTTAAATGGAAATTCAAAATTTCCGCCTCACACAAAACAAAAAATGGAATATACAAAATGTGGACATATACAAAATGTGGACGGCTAAGTCAAGGCTTTATTGCACAAACAGTTTTGTAAAACTGTTAGCAGGTAGGTTTATGTCCAGTTACTGATAGAGTCCTTTTATGAATGGTATTACCTGCAGTATTTTCTTACAAACATCCGTATATACCCCACATAGCTCTCCTTTAATTGTGTTGCAATTAGTAGGAAGATGAAGCCCAAGTATGTGGTTTTTCTTCATACTTATTTTTTGCCCAACAGTGGAAGATATCTGATAGACGTCATGCATTACTAAGCTGGAGATAAACATTAGCCATTAAAATACCTAATGTTAACCACCCTCCCCTTCATTTTTACTCCATTACCTATTGGCACCAGGTAAACTGAAAAGAGCCAGATACCATCAGGACCAGAGCATCAAAAAATGAAGAACCAAGATTAGGTGGCAGCAGGCTGGTATTAGGCTGGAAACAGCCAAAATAATTGTCTCTTGCCTCCCTGGTAATGCTAGACTGCTGCATGTCTTTGTATCTGGCTGATTAAGGAAAATAAGGAGGACGCCATCATTTGTCTTCATTATGTATCAGGGAATAAAGCATAAAAAAACAGATATAATACCAAGCAGCAACTACCTGGCATTACCAGAGCGGAAAGAGACATTTATTTTGGCGGTTGCCAGCCTAACAATAACCTCTGCTCCTTTTGCTATTGCCTACGTAGTGTTGTCCAGACCTGGACGATCATTTTTTTTCTAAGTACCCCTGTAGTGCAGCGCATTTGACTCAGGAGTTTACTAACCACTACCCATGACCACTACCACTACCATTGACTGCTATTCCAATTACAGATACAGTAGTATGTTACAGACTACTTTTTACACTACTTTTTATTCTAAGTAACATTTTTGTAAAGATGCGAATGTTAATATTCACCCAAGGGTGATCACTTTATGATTATCTCTCATTATATCTAGTAGATGTCTCGAAGGTGTGCTCGCTGCAAGTCAGTGTTTTTAAAAATGTAGTTTCGTTCCCTGATGCATTAAAGTCTTTATGGAATTATCAGCAACCAAACTTAAAGCAAGTGAGACTATATAAGCAGCCTTCAATACATCAAGCATAAAATACAATTACTGCTAAAGTGTTAATGTGTTTTATCAAAAATTCAAGTGTAATTACTTACAAAAATTGCAAATGTGTTTTTTTATAGCATTGGTAAGTAGAAGAATGATAAAGGATAACATGGAACACCAAATTGGCATATGTTATGGATAGATCCCTGCTAAAGGAATCTGATAATAAAAATCAAAGGTTCACTTATTGTTTTTTTCTCCCTGCCCTGTGATTGTTTACTCAATGTGCTCAACAAACTACACAACCAGTACAATGGTTTGTGTGTTATTAGCTTAGTTAGATTATGTTTATCTATAATTGGGAATTAATAGATGTCCCTACATGTTATTAGTGATAATTGCAGGAATTAAGGTAGTTTCACAGGTTTCACTTTTTCTTGCAAATGTCAATAAAGAAAGATACTGTTCTGTTCGTGCCTGTCCGTACTTCAGCACAGTCTTCTGCCCGTAAATTACATGCGAGACTGCACATTTGGCCTTGAATCAGTGCCTGAATTTTATGTTTTCCTTGTACTAGTCTGAACTCTGTCTGATTCTAGTACTTGCTGCATGATGATTGACCATCTGGTCTCTTCTGCCAGCCCTAGTCCTAAGTGCTGCAGATGTGTGGTTGGATGCCAGAGGGCGGGTCCAATCACGCCCTGGACCGGGACTCTGACATTCAATAAGGAGTCAACTTGTGTTCTTGAGCATTGCTTGCAATAGTCTCTTGTAGCCTGAGCTGGCATTTCATATTGGATTGTATTGGATTGTAGGGTTGGGCTGGCAAGGGACAGTCTTGGGTGGCCTAGCACTTGGGCTCAAACTGTTTGCCCCGTCTTCCATCCACGTCCCGAGTTCCCTTACACATGAGCTGATGCTGCTTATAATATCTGTGCAGCACTTTAGAAAATGTTGTCATTTTATAAACAGTAGAAACAAATACTTTTACTTATAAGAAACAGAATGGGGTACAGAGCTGAAGACCCCTCCTCTTTGACATCCTCTATGTCATCAGTGTTTCTTTGCACCACCTGTTTCTAGAGACTCAATCTCTTCAAAACAGAATCAGTATATTCTGTATATAACCAATGATATTCTCCGTTTTTGCTCCAGGCTATGTCACCAGGAAACCAGTCATCCATCTTGTTTTTCCAGCTTCTTGGATTCCACTATCCTGATTTCCTCAAAGTTCCACTATTCTGCTTATTTCTTGCCATGTATATGTTTATACTATCAGGGAATCTATTGATTATGATACTGGTTAAATCAAGTCCAAAACTCCAATCGCCTATGTATTTCTTCCTCAGCCATCTGTCTCTATGTGATGTATTCTCCACAACCAACATCATACCAAACATGCTCCATATTGTTATGCTGGAGGTGATCTCGGTACCTGTGGCTGAGTGTTTTTTCCAGTTCTATCTCTTTGGTTGTTCAACATCCACAGAGTCCTTTCTGCTTACAGTGATGTCATATGACCGATATCTGGCCATCTGCTACCCATTGCATTATTTCTCCATTATGGACCTTCGCCTCCGACTTATATTGGCATTAGGGTCCTGGGTATTGGGCTTTCTACTAACACTGATACCTGGCATCCTAGTGACTACACTACAGTACTGTGGGCCCAATGTCATTGACCATTTCTTCTGTGATTTGGATCCCTTCTTAAAGTTGTCGTGTTCTGACGTGTATGTTGTCCAGACAGAAATCATTGTGTGTTCTCTCCCTATAATCCTACTGCCATTCCTGTTCATAATAGCCTCCTATGCCAACATCTTTCTCAGTATTCTGAGGATTTCTTCTACATCCGGAAGGAAAAAAGCCTTTTCGACCTGCAGTTCTCATTTAACCATTGTGTGCATGTACTATGGGACACTGATAATTGTCTACATGGTCCCAGCAAAAGAAAACTTCTCAAGCATTAACAAATCCCTGTCTCTGCTGTATATAGTAATAACACCCCTATTCAACCCAGTCGTATATAGTCTACGGAATAAGGAGCTACAGGCGGCTATGCAGAAACTTATTAGACATAAAAAAGTCTAGGAAGCCAACCATAAACCCTAATGAGACTATGCAACTTTTAGCATACAAAGAAGGGTTAAAAAAAACTACCATCAAGCTCGACAAAAAAAACATGCATGGTCAAGTGTATTATGTTGAAATGAAACAAGATATGGTATCTGTTATAACCTGGCTGGTTGCTGCCACTCTGCTATTGTAAAAAAGAGCCAGCGGAGCCTCATTTAAGAGTCTCAAAACACAGGACTAGCCAGATATCCCTCCGGGAAGGACCCAGCCAAGGGGTGGCTCCTGTAGGCAAACCACCTAAACCACCATATTAAGTGGCCCTGTAAGTTAATGTGATGACAAGGGAAAAACCAAGGCCAGATATCCATCCACAGACAGCTGTTTTGGGGTGTTGCCCCTCATCAGTGTGGAGCAGGATTCTGGCTAGGTGGCAACAGTGCCTAGAAGAGCCATAAGAGAAACAGATCACTGATCTCAGGGTGACCAGCCAAAGAGAACGCTGTCAGCTGCCGGTTAAAGAACTCAATACAGTAAAAATCTTAGGTGCATTGTGCCCTGGGAAATACGAATTTGCAAAAAAGATGGGAAGGGGTTGAAGATAGAGGTGGAACGTAAGAGGGGTAGAAAAGAGACAATGAGAAGAGGCCTTAGGTTCATAGCACACTGTAGCAGGCGCCATTCAAGAGTCCTCAAATCCATGGTACCTGATAATAGGTAAAAACGTTTGACATGTCATAGAGACATGTAAAACGTTTTCATCGGTCTGGGTCTGAGTCTTCAGACCCATACTTATCAGGAGAACGAGCAAGAGAGGACGCGCTGCAACACGGTCCACTCCCACTCTCATAGGAAGAAAAAAAAAAGAGGCACATAATGGAGGCTGACTTTTTTTTCTTACACAGAACGGGGAGAGGACACACTGCAGCATGTAGCTCTCCCCGCTCGTTTTCCTGATTAGTACGGGTCTGAACACTCAGACCAGACATGTCAAATGGTTTTACACATGACTGTGACACTTTAAGTATTGTTTGGTTGGACCAAGATGATGGGTGTAGTTTAAGGGCAATTTTGTCTCTCCATATACCTTAGTATTAAATTGCTAAAAAATTTGGATCGCTTTTTATTAATTTTTTTCTGATATATGATTTTTTAAAAAGCTGTTTTTTTTTGTTTTGTTTTTTGTTTACCCCGTTTACCGTTCAGGAACTATAATGTTATATTTTAATAGATCGGACAATTCCGCACGGTAAAATATGTTTGTTTATTTACTCTTTTTTTAATTTTTTTTTTTTTACATATTTTTATTTTTTATAATGGGCAAGGGGTTTTTAATACTTTTAAAAACTTTTATTCTTTTCAATTACACTTTTTTTATTTACACTTTTATTTTACAGTTAAACATGGAATCATTAGATTGCATATACTGATCTATGCTATGCCATAGCATAGCATAGATCAGTACTATCGGCCATCTGTACATAGAGTCTACAGAACACCGATCCGACAGGACGGGGTAAGTGTCTTACACCCGCCTGTTGGAACAAGTGATCGGGATCCACACAGCCCATTTGCCAGTTCGCACCCGACCAGGTGCTGGCAGATTCCCTCTAAAAAGCCATCCCTTGACCCTACCTCCTTATCCAGCTACTGCCCCATCTCACTTCAAGCTTTTCGACTTCCATTCCCACCGCTCCACAGAAACTGCCCTCACCAAAGTGGCCAATGACCTGCTTACTGCCAAAGCCTCACGCCAATATTCCAAGGGGGGGGGGGGGGTGGAGAGACACAAGAGGGGAACTGGAGCTGTTGATGAGAAAACTTGCCAAATTTTCGGTTCGGCAATGTTCATCTGTATTTGTTAGATTGAGTCCTGATAGTGATCAGACATCTCAAGAGTTATTGATCACAGCAGGTCTCTAATCAGAATGTGGCGGATATATCATATGTGCAGTCAGTCTAGCTGCACTGTGGCCCCGGGTGCCGGAGGGGCCCACTCACACTGCAGTACAGCACAGCTATCGGTGCCCCCATGTCTGTGTGCAGGAACCTGTGTCACCTGTCTTATTAATAACTGGCACTGTCTGGAAATATCCTGCTCTGGACCCAGCAGCCAGTGACACACCCACCAGAGGGCTCACTGCCTGCATACACAGCCCGTCCTCCTGACCTTACAGACAGCACCCTGAGGAAGGAAGAAACTGTGAGGTATCCTTGGCCAAGTCCCACCCACTGCATTGCACAAGTCCCACCCACTGCATTGCCCTTAACTGTGGATACAACCATGCATGAGCCAGATTCTGATTCAATAGATAGAACTCTTGCATAAATCTCTCCTGCCGTGGTCATATCCATAGGTATCCGATCTTCCAGCAGCACGAGCATCTGTGTCCCGATCAGGTAAAGCTGTAAAATGACAAGTGCGCTTTAAAGTGGTTGTTCAAGATTAAAAAAAAAAGTGTTGTGTGGTATTCTATTGAGCGGAATGGCAGGAGGCAGTTATGTTTTACTAAGCCTGGGTAACTGACCACAGCGATAACCAAGTTATATATTCAATGCATGAGTGTATACAGGCCCTGTAACATTTTATGGCCAGGTTCACACAATGTAAGAAACATCCCGGCTGGATGAACTTCATTTCTTTTGAATTTCTTTTGACATGTCAGTTTTTTGTGCAGCCGCAAGAAATCGTGGCCAGAGTGTATACACTTCCATAGACTTCAATGCAATGTATATTTTCAATTAATCATGGCAATTTGTTGGGCAGGGGGTACCTTTTGCTTTAGGTGCCGAGACACTGCTATTGTGGTGTCCCACTGTTAGTGTTCTATGATGAGGTATTCTGAAGCTTCACCACTAGGTGTCAGTGTTTCTTTTAAGTGTATGTTCTTATATGCACAGCTGAGGAAGTTATGGGTTAATGTTGTTATGCCACGTGTTTGTTGCTGACCAATAGGAGTTGCTTTCTCTTTCTCTACTTATCCTAACTCTTTACACACACTCACCCCCTGTAGGAGGAGTTATTTAGCTCTGTCTGGGAGGAAGTACTGAGTCTAGTAACCTAAGTGAACAGATGCAGCAAGAGACAAACAGTTCTTTTATCACTACTACTATAACTATTATGCAGTGCTAAGCACACTAAAGGGAGAGGTAACCGAGGAACCACCCTGACCCACGACAGGAACACGTCTACAACGAGCAGGGCAGTATCCTTATAACAGAGGAACTAGCCTCAATGGGACAAAGCAGCCAGTACAGAAGGCCTACGTATCCTATAGCGCAGTGCAGGTAACTGGGACACCTCAGACACCTAGCTACACCCAGATAACCATGGCTGGGGCTTGTACTACCCTACTGGGACAGGTTTGGCGATAACAGGGGCAGAAGGTGGTCAGATCAAAGTCTATACACAAGTACAAGTAACACTTCACTACTGAAGATATCTCCAGGTTCCGGCAGAGTACATTGCTACACTAGGTTGGGGCTCCTGTGGCCAACTCCTCGACTCTACTCTACAAGCACCACTCCAACTGCCTCTGTCTCTTGCTACTCTCAAGCACCTTCTCCAGCACACATCGTCTTTTATTAGTAAAGAACGGACGCTGATTGCAATGGCCTCAGCGTCCGTTCTTTACTGCAGAGGCGGCATTGCATTGAAGTCACCCAGTATGCACCTTAATGAGAAGAAATCCTGTGGATCAGTTGAGTTAGAATGCTGTCATTAGTGTTGTTCAAAGCATCTGGCTATGGTGTGAATTCCTATTTTACTAATCTTTCCGACATACATATCTAATGTGATATTTCTACATGCACTTTATAGGCAGTAACCATAATTGTCTGTTCTATATTCTTTATATTCTGTTGGAAGTTAAAAAAAATTACCTATGGAAACAAACTGATTAAGATGTAGCTATATATTATAGCTGCTTACACATGGTGCCACATTGATAACCCCCTTCCCAAGTTATCAATGCAACACCATGCTTGGACAGCTACTATTTAACCGGCTGGATCTAGGGATGGGCTGACCTACAGAAACTAACAACTGATTCTTAAAGTTAACCAGTTATAGCTGCTTACACATGGTAACCCTGGAGAACGGTTATCAGTGTGGAACCAACACAACAAGCCATGTTAGGGCAGCCTCTATCCAACAGGGCGTAGCCATTGAAATACTGACAACAGCTTTGCCGGATCTATCTGCAGATCATGGTCAGAAATTATGTACCCAAGGAATGGAAGACTGGATTGATGGAATATGCACTCAATCAACTTGGCATACAGATGGTTGGCCCTTAACCATCACAGCACTTGGTGTACTTGACCCTCATGGGTCTTCAGATCAGGGAAGTAGATCACGATGTCGTCCAAGTACACAATTATGTCCCAGATTATATAATTTAGGGAGGTCATGAGGTCTAGGCTGGATAACACGTCCTTCACAGGACTGGAAAGGCCCTTCTTGAAGGTGGCAACTAGGGCAGCATTATTCCAGTCCAGTTGGGGGGCCAATGTGTAAAACTGCACCATATAGTCCCTAACGGAGGAGTTCCCCTGACGTAGATTGAAGAGGGTGGTCTCCACTCAAGCGCTTGAGAAAGAGGGCCCCTCCCTCAAAACGTAGCGTACGTGTCGACGTCATCGATCCCCAGAGGGTGAGAGCCTCGAAGGACAGAGACTTGCCGGCACCGAACCGGGGTGTGAAGATTATCCGGCGGCTGTCCGATTACACTGTGGTGACTTGTTTTTGTTTTTCTGTTCTGTCGATGTGTTTACTGAAGAAATCTTTTTGTATACAATATAAAACGAACAAGTGTTTTTTGCAACTAGAAGTTGTCTTGTCCCATTATTACATGCTATTGGACTCTATACCAAGTAGGCGGCTTGGTTTGGGACTTGGTCACACAGTGTATTAAGCACCAGGAATATTTATTTTTATATATAGACTTCATCAGTGCCGACCACAAGGCAGGATGGACTACCATGTGGCTACCTCTGGCTCGGCTTGCTAGTGACAGTGGGCAAGGTGCAGCTGGAGACACGTAGGCAGGCAAGCTGGGACACAGCAGGACACACAGCTGGAACCACAGGCCGCAGGATTAACGGCTGGAACCACAGACTGCGGGCAGAAATCACAGGTAGGAATCACACGCTATGAGGAGAATGCAAAGGCTCCAACAAATATGGCAGGGCAGGGCAGCAATTTATAGAGGTAGGCTGCTTATGCTTATGCTGGGACAGGGACGCGCATGCCGGACCGAAGAAGCAAGAGACTGCTGATGGAGGGAGGAGCAGAAGCCCGAAGAGGAAGACGTCCGGTAGGGGTCACAAGAACACATGCGGCTGCAGCCAAGGATGATAGTATGGCCGTGGTGGATGGTACGTGCCACAGCTATAAGAATCAAGTGCGTGAAGTCTTTTAAGAAAGATGGGAGTAACCAAGCGTATTTTTGAAAAAAATTAATCAATATAATAAATGGGATGCCAGCGACCTAATGCATTTACTATTTATCCCAAGATTTTGAGCTATTATCTCTGGCCTAGGCCATTTTATACCCCAGGGTATATTCTGGCCTAGGTCAAACTACACCCAGTTATAATCTGGGTGGGGTTAATCTGGCCTGCTACACCGAATCAGCTGTAAAAGTAGCCATACTACTACAACAAAAGCGTCATTAACCTAGGGATACTGACAAAAAGTTATCGTTTCACTTCACCGAGACCAGGCACCTCAGTGACACATAGCTATCATCCACTATAGTACCTTCTCACAGAATCTATTAAAAATAGTATATTGCCTGGTTCAGACCAAACTGGCTTAATCAGAACCGTTCTTCTTTTGAGTTTCGGCAAAAGTGTCTGAACCAAACTTTTCAAAAGTTCGCTCAACATTATCTTTGACCACAGATATTACAATAGCTGATATACAATGGCAGATAGTATCTTACAGACATTAATCTTTATTTTAAGTAACGTTGTTGTATAGATTCAAATACATAAATTTACCCAAGGGTGAAAAGTTTATGTTTATCTCTCATTATATCTAGGAGATGTCTCGAAGGTGTGCTCGGTGCACATCAGTATTTTTAGAAATATAATTTCATTCCCTGATGCATTAGGTCTTTATGGAATTATCTGCTACCAAGCTAAAAGTAAGTGAGACTTTATAAGCAACCTTCAATATATCAGGCTCAAGGCACAACTACTGCCAACGTGTCGGTGTGTTTTGTCAGAAATTTAAGTTCAATTACTTACTAAGAATGCAGATGTGTTTTTTATAGCTTTGGTAAGTAGAAGAATGATACATGATAACATGGAACATATGTAATGGATTAGGGATAGATAGATAGATAGATAGATAGATAGATAGATAGATAGATAAAAAGTTCAAAAAATCCGCAGGTAAACTTCAATTCCGTGGTTTTACTATCCCATGTGCAAAAAGACAAGCAATGTTTCTGTTTTCTATACGCCAACCATTTTCAAGCGGTAAGCAAACAGAAATGTTGCCTGTCTTTTGCACATGGGATAATAAAACCACGGAATTTAAATATAGTATCTGCAAGTGCTGCAGATTTTTTGAACTTTGTATGCAGTTCACACCTTGACTCCTGATGTGACCGCTAGCACCCACAAACGATCGAGTGCCGTGATTTTTTTGTTTGCTTGTTTTGTATCTAGAGATTATTGAACTTCGAGTACGTTTGGGTTTGTTCGAACATGAACTCTCAGCATTTGAATACCGGCAACTGAAGAAGCTGAATAAAGCCATAGGGAGTCCTGGAAAATTTGGATACAGCCTATGGCCTATGACTATATGCAAGTTTTTCAACTTCTTCAGCAACCAGTAATCTAATGCAGAAAGTTTGGGTTCGGATGAACCCCAAAATACTAGAAGTTCACTCATCTCTAATAGGTACATAAAACAACTAGTAGAAGTGACTGCTGCTAAAGAGAGTTTACTGATTATAAAATTCAAAGGTTTACTTATTTTTTTCTCCCTGCCCTGTGATTGTTTACTCCATGCGCTCAACATAAACAGTACAATGGTTTGTGTGCTATTAGTTTAGTAAGATTGTCTTTGTCTATCATTGTGACTTCCAGAATACTACACGTTATTAGTAATCATTGCAGAAATCCAGTTCGTTTCATGGGTTTCACTTAATATGTTTTGAAAATGAGGAGAGAGCGAGATAATGGTTTGTGTGTCGGCTTCTATAGATAATTATGTGAAAATCCTAGCAGACATGATTAGTATAGTCATTGTGTTCATCTATAATTAATCATGGTCCACAGGGGTCACATCACTACATAGAGTCCTCTATAAATTACATCTTGCACTGAATTCTATGACCATGATTTAAAATTGTGTACTTTTAGACTACAGCAAAATAACCCAAATATAAAATAATAATAAAAAGACATTCAGCTTATGGAGTCCCTAGTGATAGCTACAGGTAGAAGTAGCATCTGGTTCTACCAACTCCCAGCAGTGCTTGCTGCTGCCAGGCCGAGTCTGCCTAAGTGACAGCTGTTCTTTGTTAGAAGTCATCTTGTATCCCTGCTTAAAAGAAATGTGTTATCAGAAAACGATTTGTCGTTTATATAATGTTTTTATGTTAAAGATTTTTTTAAACAATTGGTTTTTTTTTTCTAATCTTCAATTTTTCTATTTATATTATAAAATAATCCTGAGATCTTGCAGTTCCACTGGGACTAAAACAAACTTCCTGTTCTGTCTGTGGTGATAAGAAGAGGCTGCTGTAAAGTGATCTGTACAGCATTGCAGCGTCATGTGATAGAGGAGACAATGGCATCTCCCTGTAGAGTGACCTCTTCAAAGGTCAGAGAATACGCTCAGTGATGCCTTGCATTCATCTCAAGGGGACAGACTGTCTATTGTCATCTATGTCTAAAAGTCTTGCTGTAAAACATATCACTTAATGCTGTTAAAAATAGCCCAAGCCATATGACAGCCCCCATAATGTGCAAAAAGTGAAATAAAATAGAAACAGATTAGTATAAAAGATCTTTTTTTTTTGTTTCAGTAATCAGTAAAAGAAAGTTTAGGTGACACATTCCCTTTAAGGGCCCTATGACACATGCCCTTAGGCCCTATTACAACAACAGATTTCTGACCAATTTATCTGACAGATTTTTTTGTAAGCCAAAGCCAGGAATGGATTTGAAAAGAGGAGAAATCTCAGTCTTTCCTTCATGACTTGTTCTCTGTTTATAGTCTGTTCCTGGTTTTTGGTGCAAACATCTGTCAGATAAATTGGTCAGATATCTGTCCGTGTAATAGGGCCCTAAATCTTAGGGTCCATTTACACAGAAAGATTATCTGACAGATTATCTGCCACAGATTTGAAGCCAAAGCCAGGAATGGATTTGAAAAGAGGAGAAATCTCAGGCTTTCCTGTATGACCTGATCTCTGTTTATAGTCTGTTTCTGGCTTTGGCTTCAAATCTTTGGCAGGTAATCTGTCAGATAATCTTTCTGTGTAAATGGACCCTAATGCTACGTTTACACGAAGCGATAATTCGCCCAATTGATCGTTTAACGATTTTGTAGCAACGATTTGGTCTTCATAACGATCAGCGTTTAGACAAATAAATAGTTAGAAAATTCGTAAGAAAATTCGTAAGAAAAATCGATATTGCGATCGTTTTTAAGATCGTTTAAGCCCATCTTTTATATAGGGCGAATCTTTGAAAGACTGTTTACACGAAGCGATCTGCGAATTTTTAGCGAACGACGAACGATGATTTAAGAACATGTTAAAGATCAAAATGAACGATTTTTCACTCATCGCTTGATCGTTTGCTGTGTTTACATGGAACGATTATCGCTCAATGCGATAGTTTTTGTGAAAATTCGAACGATAATCGTTCTGTGTAAACGCATGAGACAGTACAATGAGATTGTGATACTCATTTGAGAACATAGGCTGATGTGAGTGATCATAATATCCGTGCAGCACTCCAGAATACGTTAGAGCTATATACACAGTCAGGGCCCGACTGGGACTGAAAAGCAGCCCTGGCACACAAACCCTACCAGCCCACATACAAATCTCCCTCAACCCTTGTGATAGATAGATAGATAGATAGATAGATAGATAGATAGATAGATAGCCCGAGGCTCCGGGGGGGGTCCATGCCATGCCGCCCACATTATAATCCGCCACTGACTCTCTTGTACTGTCCCCCAGCTGATGCGCGGCTGCCGGGGGTGTCCCGTCCTATCCCCAGCAGCGCGCGCATCAGAGAGCTCCCCATGCGCATGTGGCTGTGACTTTTGGCGCACGGGGAGCTCTCTGATGCAAGTACTGCCGGGGATAGGACGGGACACCCCCGGCAGCTGCGCATCAGCCGGGGAGAGACCAGGATGCGAGAGGCTCGATGAGGGAACGGATGGCAGGTGAGTTGTGTTGTGTTTTTTTTTGTGTGTGTGTGTGTTATCTGCACGGGGGGGGGGGGGGGGGGGGGGGGGCGAGGGGAACCATCTATAAGGGGGGGAGAGGGAAGAGGGGGACCATCTATAAGCGGGGGAGAGGGAAGAGGGGGACCATCTATAAGGGGGGGAGAGGGAAGAGGGGGACCAACTATAAGCAGGGGAGAGGGAAGAGGGGGACCAACTATAAGCAGGGGAGAGGGAAGAGGGGGACCAACTATAAGCAGGGGAGAGGGAAGAGGGGGACCATCTATAAGCAGGGGAGAGGGAAGAGGGGGACCATCTATAAGGGGGGGAGAGGGAAGAGGGGGACCATCTATAAGCAGGGGAGAGGGAAGAGGGGGACTATCTATAAGCAGGGGAGAGGGAAGAGGGGGACCATCTATAAGCAGGGGAGAGGGAAGAGGGGGACCATCTATAAGCAGGGGAGAGGGAAGAGGGGGACCATCTATAAGCAGGGGAGAGGGAAGAGGGGGACATCTATGAAGGGGCCAGCTATGAGGGGAGAAGAGGGGGACCATCTATAAGGGGGGATAGGGGGACCATCTATAAGAGGGGGTCATCTATAAGGGGAGAAGAGGGGGCCATCTATAAGGGGAGAAGAGGAGGAACATCTATAAGAGGGGGGCATCTGTAAGGGGGGAAAAGGGGGGACCATCTATAAGGGGGGAAGAGGGGGCCAGCTGACATCCTCTGTGCTGCTGTGACCTCTCCTATAGATCAGCACCCTCCTCTCCTGACATCCTCTGTGCTGCTGGAACCCTGTGACCTCCCCTATAAGATCAGCACCCTCCTCTCCTGACATCCTCTGTGCTGCTCGGACCTCTCCTATAGATCAGCACCCTCCTCTCCTGACATCCTCTGAGCTGCTGTGACCTCCCCTATAGATCAGCACCCTTCTTTCCTGACATCCTCTGTGCTGCTGGGACCTCTCCTATAGGATTAGCACCCTCCTCTCCTGAGATCCTCTGTGCTGCTGTGACCTCCCCTATAAGATCAGCACCCTTCTCTCCTGACATCCTCTGTGCTGCTGGGACCTCTCCTATAGTATCAGCACCTCCTCTCCTGACATCCTCTGTGCTGCTGTGACCCTGTGATCTCCCCTATAAGATCAGCACCCTCCTCTCCTGACAACCTCTGTGCAGCTGTGACCTTTGGGGGGGGGGCAACAGCAGGAAACCAGGTGGCAATATTTTTATTGGGGGCAACAGCGGGTGAACAAGTGGCAATATGTTTATTGGGGGCAGCGGAGGTGGGGTGGACAATGCTCACTCGGGGTAGCAGCAAGGGACCAAACATTAGGTTTATTTTGGCCAGCAGGGAGGGGAGGCAGGCAGTGTTTATTGGGGACAGCGGGGGGCAGTAGCGGATTATAATGTGGGCGTTTTGGGTGGATTGACCGTGGGGGGGTAGGTTGGGTGGACAGCCCGGGGCCCAGGGTACATTTAATCTGCCACTGGATAGATAGATAGAGATATGGGGGAGATTTATCAAACATGGTGTAAAGTGAAACTGGCTCAGTTGCCCCTAGCAACCAATCAGAATCCATCTTTCATTCCTCAGAGACTCTTTGGAAAATGAAAGGTGGAATCTGATTGGTTGCTAGGGGCAACTGAGCCAGTTTCACTTTACACCATGTTTGATAAATCTCCCCCATGTAGATTTGTGCTATGTATAGCGCCCCCTTTTTACCTCATATAAATCTGTGCCAATATGAAGGACCCTCCAATAAACAGAGGTGATTACACAAAGCTTTCACATGACAGGAAGCAAGAGGCTGCAAATACCATTTAACTTAAAAAAACACCAGATGCCAGAAGCAATTTCTGGAGCAGGTGGAGCAGTGTAAGGAGAAGAAGAGCAGTGACAGGAGTCCAAGTTCTCGCACACACCTCGTCTGCGGCCTTCTTCACCTCCACAACACTGACTGACCTGCATACCTGAGCAGTGTCGGACTGGCCCACCAGAGGATCCTCCGGTGGGCCCCCAGCTTTAGAACCTACAATAACACTGACTGACATGTCATTTCTCACTGGTTCCTTATTGGTGGGCCCCTAGGATCATTTCCTCTGGTGGGCCCCAGATACCCCAGTCCAACACTGGACCTGAGGTGTCAGTAGGAGGAGCCAGCCAGGCCACTATCCACTGGAGGACCCCAGCAGGGCAGCAGTCAGAGCAGGTAACAGGCCAGCCCAGGACATATCTCACTCACACACACAAATAGGAGACACAGACATGCGGCAGACAGCTGGCCCAGCACCACTACAACACATGGTCTCCTTCTCAGGATTAGAACATTTTGCACTACCTGTTTCTATAGACTCACTTCAAAACACAAGCTGCAGATCAGTATATTCTGTATATAACCAATGATATTCTCCCTGTTTTTGCTCCAGGCTATGTCACCAGGAAACCAGTCATCCATCTTATTTATCCAGCTTCTTGGATTCCAAAATCCAGGTTACCTTAAAGTTCCACTTTTCTGCTTATTTCTTGCCATGTATATGTTTATACTATCGGGGAACCTATTGATTATGATACTTGTTAAATCAAGTCCAAAACTCCAATCGCCTATGTATTTCTTCCTCAGCCATCTGTCTCTATGTGATGTATTCTCCACAACCAACATCATACCAAACATGCTCCATATTGTTATGCTGGAGGTGATCTCGGTGCCTGTGTATGAGTGTTTTTTCCAGTTCTATCTCTTTGGTTCTTCAACCGATACAGAGTCCTTTCTGCTTACAGTGATGTCATATGACCGATATCTGGCCATCTGCTACCCATTGCATTATTTCTCCATTATGAGCTTTCGCCTCCGACTTATATTGGCATTAGGGTCCTGGATATTGAGTTTTGCACTAACACTAATACCTGGCATCCTAGTGACTACACTACAGTACTGTGGGCCCAATGTCATTGACCATTTCTTCTGTGATTTGTTTCCCATCTTAAAGTTGTCATGTTCTGACGTGTATCTCGCACAGACAGTGATCATTGTGTGTTCTCTCCCTATAATCCTACTGCCATTCCTGTTCATACTAGCCTCCTATGTCAACATCTTTCTCAGTATTCTGAAGATTTCTTCTACATCCGGAAGGAAAAAAGCCTTTTCGACCTGCAGTTCTCATTTAACCATTGTGTGCATGTACTATGGGACACTGATAATCGTCTATCTGGTCCCAGCAAAAGGAAATTTCTCAAGCATTAACAAATCCCTGTCTCTGCTGTATATAGTAATAACACCCCTATTCAACCCAGTCATATATAGTCTACGGAATAAGGAGCTACAGGCGGCTATGCAGAAACTTATTAGACATAAAAAAAGTCTAAGAAGCCAACCATAAAACCTAATTGTGACTTTTCACCTTTTATCATACAAAGGGTTGAAAAATCAACCATCAAGCTCAACAACCTGCAACCAAGCTGTCCACTGTTCGATCGAATATTCAACCCCATTAAAGTCTATGGGAAAATGCTTGTGACTTGGTGAACTTCAAGTGGTCGAATTTAGGTTTCCAAGTCCACAATGACACCTCATAAATTGATGCACACACACCACTGGAATGCAACCAAGACAGTAGGGGAAGCATGCCTGGGTGCATCCAAAAAGCCCAAGTTGCAGTATTAGGCCACTATCACAGCCTCTCAACAATACACTCCAAACACAATATAACCTTTATGTAAAGTGGAAAAAAAACCTGGAAACACAAAGGGGTGTGGGTCTCATGGGAACCCTACAAAAATGGAGATTAAGTACCTTTTGGTGAGCCCTCCAAAAATATAGTTAGAGGCCCTTGAGGTGCACCCTCCAAAAATTGAGTTTGACATATTAGACCACCAAAAATTGGGACATGTTGAGACCAACAAAAATTGAGATGGATGACGTTGAGGTGAGCCTTTACAAACATAAAACATTTTTAGGCCCTTGAGGTGAGCCCAATAAATATAAAAATTTTAGGCCCTTGAAAATTATTTATTAGGCCCTTGAGCTGAGCCCAACAAACATTATTTAATAGGCCCTTCAGCTGAGCCCAACAAATTTTATTTTTTAGACCCTTTAGCTGAGCCGAACAAATATTAATTTTTGGGCCCTTGAGCTGAGCCCAACAAACATTATTGTTTAGGCCCTTCAGGTGAGCCCTCAAAAAAATTCTATAGATGGCCCTTGAGGTGAGTACACCTGGAAAAAATTATATGCATGGCCCTTGAGATGAGCCCTCTAACAAATGTGTGTGTGAGTATGTTGTCGTCCCGCCTTTAAACATTTTTTTTAAATGCCCCATTTATACTGTGGAGGAGAAGGAGTAAAGGAGCTTCAGCAGACATGGCACTTCATGTTTTGCTGCTTTCCACCAGTGGAGAAGCAAACTCTGGGTCAAAACAATAGCTGTTCACTTTGATAAGCGTCAGCCTGTCAGCACTTTCAGTTGACAGGCGGCTGCGCTTATCATGATAATGCCCCCTCTGAAAGAATGCAGGCGGCAGGCAAGGTCAGCACCTCCTAGGAGTAAAGGGACAGTTACAGCCACGTGTCCAGTTTGAAGACCCAATAAGTGTAAGAAGGACAGGGATCGGGAAGGACAGGGTTACAGTCGTCCAGATACTCCTGCCAATACTTGTCCCTCCTGCTCACACAGCAGTCGTGGAAGTTTCCCGAGGGGGTGCCAGGAAATTGTCCCACACTTTGGAGAGTGTTCCCCTGATGGCTGTGGACCTGCTGGATATTCTCAGACTCTGGGAGGAAGTCCCTGCCTCCACAACATTCACCCAGTGTGCCACAGGGAGATGTAGCGTTCCTGGTTGCAGACGCGCCCAATGTTACGGGAAACATGCTGGTGCAAGGCAAGGGCGGTATACCAGGAAAAGCAGTGGCAGCTAGGGACAGAATAGCGAGGTGTGGTAGCCACCAGGAGGTTGCAAAAGGCCTTCATCTCCAAAAGCCTAAACGGCAACATCTCCGAGGCCAGCAGTTTGCAGATGCGGCAATTTAAGGCTTGGGCATGTGGGTGAGTTGAGATATACTTCTGCCTGCGATCAAAAGCATGGGATATTGACAACTGATGGGATGAAGCACATGATGGTGCAGGCGAAGGGGAGGCTGAAGGAGAAGGCCCCAAAGTGTCTGAAGCAGAGGCAGATGTGGAGCTGTCCTGGCTGGTGGTCTGGACTGCAGTGCCAGCACCCAAAACGGGAAGAGGCAGTGGCGGCAACGCCATGCAGAGGTTGTCCTGCGTTTGCTCTCTCCCACTCAACCCAGTGCTTGGCTTCCAAGTGACGCCACATGTCTGTGGTGGTCAGGTTGCTCTTCTTAGATCCCCTACTCAATTTCGAATGGTAGAGTGTGCAAACCGTGCTCAGTTGGTAGTCCGTGCACACGTTAAAAAATCTCTACACCAAAGAAGAACATGCCCTCGATGGGGGAGCTTTGTGCGACTGGCTGCTACAGGGAAGAGCTTTGGCCCTGCTGGTTCTGGCCCCCCATCTCTGAGCCAATGTCCTCTGCCTCTGGCCATCCCTCTGCCTTTTGCTGTGTTTCGCGCAAGCCTCCACATCTCCACCGCTTTCCCCGCTGGACATCACCCCTTGCAAGGTTGGGTTGTCACTTTATCGTCCAGCACCTCCTCTTCCACTTCCTCACTCTGCACCTCCTTCTGCCCACAGGACATCTCAAGAGCCTCACTTGATGGCAACTGTGTCTAGTCATCATCGCATGTTTTCAGATGCAGGTTGACGGTCCACACCATCAAAATCACCAGGAGATGGCTGATGCTCCAGTGTTTGGGCATCACTACTTACAAAATCCTCAGCTAGCTCCTGGCTGTACTTTACAGGAGTCCAATTCTGGAAAAGGACCCAAAAAGAGCTCCTGAGAATTGCCAAGGGTGGGATCACTAGGTTGGTGACATTGGGCAGGTTGGGAGGAAGGAGGGTCGGAGTGAGGTTCCTGCAGTCCGCAGGGCCGTATTGACAGCTGCTGCTGCCCTAGGCACTAAATCTGAAGACGCCCCATCTTCACTCACCAATTAGCATCATGATTTTCTAGTTTCTAACCATCATATTGATATCTGATCAGTCTTAGGCTGCGTTCTCTCATTTACTGTAAGTCACCACATGCAGCCGAAACCAGAAACTCGAATAGGCACCATATTGTGACTGGATAACACCGCCATATCAGACCTGACCAATACCACCATACCCTCTCCCCCGCTTTGAAAACCCACCAGATTTACTGTCAAGTCTGAATTGAGGTGGGAGACTAAAAAATTTTAAAAAATTTCCATCCCCCTGCAAAGTGCTGTCCTAGGCACTGGACCACGGGTGCCTAGTGGAAATACAGGCCTGGTTATCCGCTATCCATTTTACCACCTATTCCTGTAGCTCGGGACAACATTGTACCCCGCCCGCCGCTTAACTGTCCGATGAAGCCAGGAATGCTGGATGAGCAAAATGCTGACTGCCCCTCACCAGCATGCATTGTCTTGACCGCGGCTTGTGCCCCCACCAGCATTTCCGCACCCCTGTCCTTGTTACTTTGCGATTGCTTTCCGCATTTCAAAAATTTGAAACTGTACATAAAGTTGTGTGATTTATCTCTGTGCCTTTTTTTGGGGGGTGAATCTGTTGCAGAGGGCAGCAGACTATTGCGACTGCTTAAAGGGGTATTCCCCCCAAAATTATTTTTGCATTAATACGTTGCCCACGCGTAGCTTTCCATCTTTCCAATACAAAGGTATTATGGATTCTGCACAGTTTTGCTGTTATCCAGCTGCATTCACCTCCATGGATTGCATAGAATCATCAGACCTCAGTCCACACCGACACGCTCCCTGCTCCTGGCCCCCACCCTCCGTGTCGGCATCACGTGTCCTCAGTCCCAGCACAGTGAAGTGACTGAGAACACTGATGGGGTGGCTGCTGTTACAGAGGGAGACAGTGATCAGCGCAGCTGTGACTGTCTCCCTCTCTAACAGCAGCCACCCGGTCACCGCCAGCCCAGAGCTCACCCCGTGTCCAGAGCCTCCCGGCAGCACTCACCCGCAGCACACAGCCCCTGGCCCCCCCATCACCTGTGGCATCCCTCATTCACCCGAGGCATAGCCGCTGCACTCACCCACGGCAACCCCCCCCCCCCCCGGCAAGCTACGCCCCCCCCCGATCGGCCGTGGCAAGCTACGCAGTCACCCCCAACTCAGCTCTGCTACGCGGTCACCCCCAACTCAGCTCTGCTACGCCGTCACCCCCAACTCAGCTCTGCTACGCCGTCACCCCCGACTCAGCTCTGCTACGCCGTCACCGCCAACTCAGCTCTGCTACGCCGTCACCCCCAACTCAGCTCTGCTACGCCGTCACCCCCAACTCGGCTCTGCTACGCCGTCACTGCCAACTCGCCTCTGCTACGCCATCACTGCCAACTCAGCTCTGCTACGCCGTCATCCCCAACTCAGCTCTGCTACACCGTCCCCCCAACTCAGCTCTGCTACACAGTCCCAACTCAGCTCTGCTACACAGTCATCCCCAACTCAGCTCTGCTACAACGTCTCTTCCAACTTAGCTTTGCTACACCGACACCGCCATCTCAGCTCTGCTACACCGTCATCATCTCCTTCATTGTCTCAGCTCTGCTACTTCACCATCATCAGGCATAAGCATTGCATGATGGGAAATGTAGTTTCCTATCTTGGATATAGATCGGCTTTTAGAAAAACTTGTAACTCAGGAACGGCAGCATCTAGAAAGATGGGAGACGGCTCAAAATACTCAGGGGGACTTGGTGAGTAAGGCCAGCTAGGTTTGGGAATATTTCATTTTTTTAGCTCTTGGGGGGAGTACCCCTTTAATACCCTAACAGAAGTGCACCAGTTTTGGCAGAAACAGTAGGTGTTTTCAACTTTTACGTACTGCAATAGTCACAAAAACAAACACAGCAGAATTCTAATTTGCAAGACTGTCTGTGTCACTATATGATATGCTGCTAGGCAGTCTCTCCACTATAATGGAAGCAGCTATTTACTGTGCTGTGTAGTAGCCATAACAAGGACTTTAATGTTTTCTCCTGCCTACAATCTTCTAAAATGCTCACTTTCCTCTCTGCAAAAGATGAACCTGATAAAATATCAAGACATACACTGAATGAGGAAGTAGTTGAAATGTAGCCTATTCTTCACACTGGGCTTTGCTGCCTGTTTGTGAGAACACACTGATGGGTTGCTAGCCGCTGATACAATCGCTGTATATCAGGTGATAAAACTTTCCTGTATATAGTTGTAGCCCTAAAAAGGGCTTTGGGGGTCGCTCCTGCCTAAAATCTGCTAAAATGTAACTCTCCCTGCTGAATCCTCTATCCCTTACTAGGTCCAAAATGGCGACGAGCAGGAAATCCCAAGTTCTTATACTCTGGAGGTCACATGAATAACCCAGCCAATGAATGTAGACGCCATTCTCACGATGCCAGCATGTTTCTAGGGCCTGTCCCACCCCCCTGCATAGTTACTGGTCCAAAAAAGGCGCCAGGAAAAGTGGGAAGGGAATGGAATTTTTCTGGATATTTGGTCGGATGCTCAAATGAAAATGAGTAGATCGAACAGCATAGTATTCAGTCAAATACCTACTCGTTCGAGTGCTACTCGCTCATCTCTACTGTCCACCTTTTAGTACGGAATTATATAGGCCTTAAATTCATAGTACCCTGTGGTAGGTCCCAAGGTAAGGGGTGCTTAGTCTAACCAAAAGGATTGGTGGTGTTCAAGAGTCCTCAAATTCATGGTACCTGGTAATAGGTCTTACAGTCTGATCTGTGAATCAACTGCTGACAGACTTTAGCCCCTTAAAGCGACTCTTTACCCACAATCTGTCCCCCCCCCAAACCACTTGTACCTTCGGATAGCTGCTTTTAATCCAAGATCTGAACATTGCACAGGTCCTAAACGATCCAGCCCATGTGCCGGGCTGTCACAGGTGGGAATTAGCAGGCAACCTGGGGCATTCCTAATAATGAGAAGGGCGGGGAGGAGGGACAGAGAGATTGTGCCAGCCTAATGCATACACAATCCAGGCCACTCCCGTAGGGCACGGGGCTGCCAGTTTAAAAGTAAATTTTAAGCACAATAACTGCATCACCTGCCAAACGGACCCCAGGACAGATCTTGGATTAAAAGCAGCTATCTGAAAGTACAAGCGGTTTGGGGGGGTCAGATTGTGAGTACAGAGTCGCTTTAAGGATGGGGACAATTTTCAGTTTTGCACTTTCATTTTTTCATTCTCATGTTTAAAAGGCCGTAGCGTTTTTATTTTTTCACCTACAGACCCACATGAGCCCTTATTTTTTTGTGCCACTAATTGTATTTTGCAAGAAAAAATGCACAGTGACATTGAAAATAAAAAAAATTTTCTTATTTGGGTGGGGTTTGTGTTTACGCTGTTCACCCTATGGTAAAACTGACATGTTATATATGTTCCTCAAGTCAGTACGATTACAATAATATTTGATATTTGACAGCTTTTTAAAAAAAAAAATTGAATACAGTGGTGCCTTGGATTACAAGCATAATTCATTCTGGGACTGAGCTTGTAATCCAAATCACTCTTAAACCAAAGTAAATTTTCCCATAAGGAATCATTGAAATGCAGAGAATCGGTTCCACACCCCGAAAATAATGATTTTCTTCTGAATAACAGGTAAAACAAATGAAACAAACATTTAGAAAGCTGAATATGTTATATTATAAGTTACTGTACAGTATAGCAATCAGCATGTGCGGTAGAATGTATACTATGTGCATACGAATAAAAAAACAGCAACAGTTTTTAGATACAGGATGAAACTGCAGATCCCTATAATGTAGGAGCATAGTACAACAGGCTAGAATAGAGAGGCAGGGCTGCTGTCAGAGGTCTGTGTGGTCACATGAGCACAATAAGGAAGGGGTGTGTGTTCAGCATGGACCAGTCAGGAAGTGAGAATCACTGAGCTATGCAGGAGGACAGTGACAGAAACTTTTCTATACAGCAGTGGAAATGGCTGAGTGTAAGTGCAGGCACACTATAGCAGCAGTGTGTATAGCTGAGTGTAAGTCCAGGCACATAATAGCAGCAGTGTGTATAGCTGAGTGTAAGTCCAGGTACATTATAGCATGAATGGACACACAAGGGCTGACAGAGACTGCAGGGATGAATGAGCAGGACATGCAGCACTCTCTGTCCAGGGAGAGAGGGGTTACAGCTATGAAGAGATTACCTCTGCAGCCCTGTCCCCTGATGCAAGCCCCAGCCTAAAGTGGATCTGGATGATTGGGAAGGTAAGGGAGACTTCCTGGGTCAGAGTACAGGGCTGTAGACCTGCTATGCAGATCATGCCCCTCCCGACTTTCCCTCCCCGCTTTCCCTCCCAACGTTAAGGGGTTAAAGAGAACCCATAGATGCAGTGTGATCTTGTGCTAATTAAAGCAATGTTAATAATCGATCCAATCCCTGGGGGTACTCGCTTGGTTCATCTCATCACATGGGAATACTCGCCTGGTGCGTCTCATCACATGAAATCACTTGTCTTGTAAAGGTTGAAATAGGGGGGCACATGGAAGAAGCTGCGTGTTAGCTGAGCTCCGGCTTACAACAGCCCAAATCGGCACAAATCTACGGACCTGGCTGAGAAACTAACCCCAGTCAAGGGCACACCTAGAGGCACCTATGACAGGTGGAAGAAAAAAGAAGGCCACTCTGCAGCTAACAAACTTTCTCCCAGCGGCCGAAGCATCCCAACATGGCGCCGTACTGTTCCCATCTAAGCAGACTACGCCACAGTCCACTGCCTCACAGTGTGCTTTACCATCTCAAGCACAATCTCCACTAGAGGTGCTCATGCAGGAGGTAAGCGGACATCCTGTTCTGCCCCATCCATTACTTTCCCTGCCATCCTCCAACAGCAGCCCTGCCTCCGACACCCCATCACGCGGCCATGGCATGGCGGTATCGTATAGCGAGGGAGACATGCAGGCCTCTCAAACTGCATGTCTGATTGACATGGACACTCCATCACTGCCACCTACTCCACTGTAGTAGAAGACGACTCAGCCAAGCCGATCCTACACCGACTAGCCCAGGTCAATCACGAGCGCCTCGGCAATGGGTGATAATGGTGACCACCTATTAATGTCCGCATGACGTGGACCTTACTTGAGGATCTCAAGCAATCCATTCGCAAAGACTTTATGCAAATCTGCAACAACCTTCAAAAAGATGTTGACACCACCGGAGAGTGTACCTCTCATGTTGAAACCAAAATGGCCGAACTGATTACGGCCCATAATAACTTGGTGGACATTGCTGTAAGCCTGGAGTCGTGGATCCACTGAACCGTCACTAGCGATGGCACAAACCTCACCAAGGAGCGAAGTCTAAGGGGCCGCTGGTTCTCATCAGAGCCAGCCGCAATGCGGGATGGGCTTGCTGCGGCAGGCGACCCCCAGGTCGCTACCCCTGGCTTGGTTGCTAGTGAAGGCAGGCGAGGCGTGGCAGGAGCAGTAGGCAGGAGATAGTGCTGGCAGAGGTCTGTAGGCGTAATCGCAGGTGGCAGGCTTTACTCAGGAACAATAGGAAGGCAGCAGACAGGGACTAGGGACCGGGTAGCGAACAGGAACAAGGACTGAGGTCCGGAACAACAGGGAGCTGGGCCAAACGCTATGGGAAGCATGTAGAGGCTCCAACACGAGGGACAGGGCATGCTGGGATTTATAGGGAGTGATTCAGTGTAACTTCCAATTAGGGGCGGGCTGGCCCTTTAAATCTGAGACAGCCCGCGCGTGCCCTAGGAGGTGGGGATGCGCACGCCGGCCGGCACAGTGGGAGACAGGAGCAGAAGAAGGTGAGGCGCCCCCAGGGGCCGAACTAGCAGCAGCGCCGGTTCCCAGTACTGGGACACCGGCGGCTGCCCGCGGGGAGGATGAGTTGCGGCGGCGGCCCGGAGTGCGGGACGCCGCCGCAACCGTGACAATTGCTAACAACCTGGAGGAAGAAGTGAAACAGTAACAGACCTTCTACCCTTTTAACCAAATGAATCAGGCGCCCAAATACTGAACAAGAATAATGTTAAAATAAAATCTCAGGAACAGTCATTTCATTACCTTTCATTACCAATCTCTGAAACTGAGGTGCTAGCCATAATTCGCAATCTGAAATCCAATAATAAATCCCCCGGTCCCGATGGACTGACTAATGAGTATTTTAAAACCCACAGAAATACATTAGCTCCCTACCTAGTGAGATTATTCAACCTTATTATGTCTTTGGCCACTATTCCTGCCGAGATGTTGAAAGCCCTTATAATTAAACTACCCAAACCAGGAAAATCACCAGATACCCCATCTAACTTTCCCTGCTAAACGCAGACCTAAAAATATACGCTAAACTTTTATCTAATAGATTGTCTGACTAAGTTCCCCACTTAGTCCTCAACAATAGAGTGTTATTTGTTAAAGGCCGGTTGATGGAACGTGCAGAATGATTGATATTATACACACAGTGAAACACCGGCGAACGCTGTGCTCCTCACTTTGGACACTGAGAAGGCGTTCGACCAGGTTCATTGGGGCTATCTTAAATCTGTGCTTGGAAAAATTTGGCATACAGGGGCTTTTTCTCCAGGTCATCTTGGCGCAAGTCTACTCATCTGGCATTCTGTCATACCATCTGGCATTCTGTCATACCATCTGGCATTCTGTCATCAGAGCTAGTCCCGGACCGGTATCTCTGGATTTCCTTTGGGTCACTGTCAGGAACTTACCTGACCGTGCTCCAGCGACATTCTCTCCGGCTGGAGCGCAGCGCCGCCTCCCCACCCGGGACCGCGTGACTTCACGGAGATCCGACGGCGTCCCTAATTACCAAGGACGTTGCGGGCTCCAGTGATGTATGACCGCCCAGCTGAGTGGTATAGTGCTCAACTGGACGGCGTCAGCGCTCAGGGTGAGTGGCAGGCATCTCTGCCACTCGCTCTGTAGCACTGCAGCTGACTGTGGTCAGGACTCAGGAGTCCGGAACAATTACATTCTGGTCCGGGCTCCTAGTCCTGTATTTAAAGAGCCAGTGGTCATTCACTGATCGCTGGCTATTAGGTTAATACCCTGCTCCCAGCTCCCCTGTGTTTATTTCTGTGATCCCCTTCCTAACTCCCTTTGCTTGCTCGACTTGTTATCTGACCTCCCACCTGACCTTTGACTATCCGATTGTTTGCTGACTTTGTACTGCGTTGCCCGTTTGGTTCTGACTTGGCTTGTTTACTATCCAATATTGTGTTTGTCTGTCTGTCTCGTTTTGTGTTCCACTTACTCTGCATAGGAAACGTCTTTGTGGTTGTCCGCGGCCTCCTAGGGCCGATTGAGGCAAGTAGGTAGGGACAATGGGTGGGTTCAGACCTAGGGCCCACTGTCTTGTCCTGTCCGTACCTCCCTGTCCTAACAGCCACAGGATCACCGCATCAGCCTTTTTGCAGATGATATAAGATTATGTGTCTATGCCCCACATAACCAGAATTCTTCAAGAATATAGCACTGTGAGTTACTAGAAAGTGAACTCCTCTAAATCCCTCATACTGGACCTAGGAGTCCTGGCAGATCTTAATTCCACTCTGCAACATTTGTACCCATTCCAGTGGTCTGAAGGCACAGTGCCCTACCTGTGTATCACCTTAACTTCCCCACTTTCTAAACTGGCCCACCTCAACTGCGACACCCTAATCTCTGAGATAACAAAAGATGCCACCCGCTTCTCCAAACTTCCCCTTTCCTGGGTAGTTAGGATTTTTTCTGCAAAGATGATGATACTCCCAAAAATATTGTAATCTCAGAAATCTACCTGTTAAAATGCCTATGTTCATGCTGGCAAAAGATGCAAAAGGTCATTAATAGCTTTGTATGGCGTGGACAGAAGGCAAGGGTTTCAGAAAAAGTACTGTGCATGACCATTAGATATGGCGTTCTAGGATGCCCAAACGTCAAACAATATTACAAAGCAGCCATTTTAGACCAATTAAGGTACTGGTGGACATAACAAAGCAACTGATCTGTAATAGCAGACATAAACAGGTGTGGCGCTGTTCTTTGAAGGTGGCAGCCATGTTTACTAATCCCAATCAACCACATAACTACCATGAAATGAAAACTCCAGGCAAAACCTATGCACTGTCACCCATAATTCCGATAATTGTATTATTCTGCCCTGACATCCTACTCCATCCAGACAGTACTCTTAGTGAATATTCTCTATGACTCTTAGATGAATAGCAGATTGCTGGCAGAAACCACAGAGCCCTGTGCTCGCTGTCCTGCCACCCACGATGTCCTCCTGTGTAATGTAGAGCCTGACCAATTAGCTCCATCCCCATTACACAGAATCCAGACTTGACAAGCAGTCAGAGCCAGAACCAGGACAGGTGAGCATTACTACAACCCACATCATGTCCTGCTAACAGTTCATGATGGGAGTTGTGCAGCATGTGTCTCTACAGGTTGCAGAACTACAACCCCCATCATGCCCTGCTGGCACCCCAAGATGGGAGTTGTAGTTTTTCAGGTGGAGAGTCAATGAATGGGATACAATGGTTAGAGAATGATACAGTACATTAATATTGGGGAGGTAGTGGCCCAATGCAAGGGGGGGAGGCAGTGGCTTAGTCCATTGATGCGAGTTTAAAGTGCCCCTGACGTTATAACTTTCAAAATCAACAGTAGATGTGATATAAAGCAAGTTTGCAATATGCATTCATTATTTTTTTTTGTTATGCTGTAAAACAAAGCTGTACTTACCAGAAATCCAGGTCCAGTCTCCTGAAGGCAAGAGAGAGAGTCACCGCTCAATGTGTCCATCAGTCACATGACTGCCTTCTCTATAAGCGCCAAGTCACATGGCTGGAACCACAGACAGCAGGAACACAGCAGGACTCACAGCTGGAACCACAGGCAGGAATCATGGGCGGCTGGGACCACACACTACGGGAAGCATGCAGAGACTCCAACAAATATGGCAGGGCAGGGCTGCAATTTCTTGAGGTAGGCTGCTTATGCAGCAGCCAATCAGGGGTACGCTGGCCCTAGGTGACGGGGACGCGCATGCAGGCCCGAGGAGCAGGAGCCTGAGGAGGAAGACATCCGGTAGGGGGCACAGGAACACAAGCGGCAGGCGAAGACAGAGCGGCCGTGGTGGAAGGTATGTACCACATATATAACATCAAGAATTAATTGTGTGGAGTCTTTTAAGAAAGCTGGGAGTGCCCAAACGTACAAACGTATATTTGAAGAAATAAATCAATATAATGTGATAAATGAGATGTGAGAAACCCAATGCATTTATTATTTATCCCAAGATTCTGAGCTATTATCTTTGGCCTAGGCTATTTTATTTTATATATTCTGGCCAGGAGGGGTATAGTTTGACCTAGGCTATTTTATACCCCAAGGTATACTCTGGCCTAGGTTTTTTTATACCCTGGGGTATACCGAGACCAGGCACCTCAGTGACACATAGCTATCATCCACTATAGTACCTTCTCACAGAATCTATTAAAAATAATATATTGCCTGGTTCAGACCAAACTGGCTTAATCAGAACCGTTCTTCTTTGGAGTTTCAGCAGAAGTGTCTGAACCAAACTTTTCAAAAGTTCGCTCAACATTAACTTTGACCACAGATATTACAATAGCAGATATACAATGGCAGATAGTATCTTACAGACATCAATATTTATTTTAAGTAACATTTTTGGAAAGATGCAAATGCTAAAAATTTACCCAAGGGTGATAACTTTGTTTATCTCTCATTATATCTAACAGATGTCTCGAAGGTGTGCTCAGTGCACGTCAGTATTTTTAGAAATATAATTTAATTCCCTGATGCATTAGGTCTTTATGGAATTATCTGCTACCAAGCTAAAAGTAAGTGAGACTTTATAAGCAACCTTCAATATATCAGGCTCAAGACACAACTACTGCCAACGTGTCGGTGTGTTTTGTCAGAAATTTAAGTTCAAATACTTACTAAGAATGCAGATGTGTTTTTTATAGCTTTGGTAAGTAGAAGAATGATACATGATAACATGGAACATATGTAATGGATTAGGTTAAGATAGATAGATAGATAGATAGATAGATAGCGAACTTTGAGTATTATTCAAACATGAACTCTCAGCATTTGAATACTGGCAACTGAAGAAGTTGAATACAGCCATAGGGAGTCCTGGAAAATCTGGATACAGCCTATGGCCTATGGCTACATCCATGTTTTCCAGGACTCCCTAGGGCAGCATGCAACTTCTTGAGCCACCGGTGATCTAATGGAGAAAATTTGGGTTCCGATGAACCCCAACATACTCAAAGTTCACTCATCTCTAACAGGTACATAAAAAAACTGGTAGAAGTGGCTGCTGCTAAAGGGAGGTTTTTCTCCCTGCCCTGTGATTGTTTACTCCATGCGCTTAATATAAACAGTACAATGGTTTGTGTGCTATTAGTTTAGTAAGATTGTCTTTGTCTATCATTGTGGCTTCCAGAATACTACACGTTATTAGTAATCATTGTAGAAATCCAGTTCGTTTCATAGGTTTCACTTAATATTTCCTTAACTGTGGAGAGAGCGAGATAATGGTTTTTGTGTCACCTTCTATAGATAATTATGTGAAAATCCTAGCAGACATGATTAGTATAGTCATTGTGTTCATCTATAATAATCATGGTCCACAGGGGTCACATCACTACATAGAGTCCTCTATAAATTACACCTTGCATGGTATTCTATGACCATGCTTTAAAATTGTATAATTTTAGATTACAGCAAAATAACCCAAATATAAAATAATAATAAAAAGCCATTCAGCTTATGGAGTCCCTAGTGATAGCTACAGGTAGAAGTAGCATCTGGTTCTACCAAGTCCCAGCAGTGCTTTCTGCTGCCAGGCCGAGTCTGCCTAAGTGACAGCTGTTCTTTGTTAGAAGTCATCTTGTATCCCTGCTTAAAAGGAATGTGTTATCAGAAAATGATCTGTTGTTTAAATAAGGTTTTTATGTTAAACTTATTTTTTTAAACGATTTTTGCTGAAATGTTTTCTTTTTTTCAATTTTTTTTATCAATATTATAAAATAATCCTGATATCTTGCAGTTTTCATTCTGACCACTGAGGCTAAAACTAAGCTGAGACTTTCTTTTCTGTCTCTGGTGATAAGAGGAGGTTGCTGTAAAGTGATCTGTACAGCATTGCAGTGACACGTGACACCAGTAGATAGAGGAGACAATAGCAGCTCCCTGTAGAATGACCTCTTCAAAGGTCACAGAATACGCTCAGTGGTGTCTCACATTCATCTCAAGGGGACAGGGTCTGTCTATTGTCATCTATGTCCATGAGTCTAGCTGTAAAACATGTGACTAAATGCTGTTAGAAAAAACAGCCCAAGCGATATGGCAGCCCCCCCCAAAAAAAATGTATAGGTATATGTGCCTCTCCATCACTGGAATCCCCACTACTGCCCTCACCATCTCATTGATCCCAGAATAATTGTGTTTTGTTTTGGTATGTGTGAAATATAAGATAAAAAAAGGCAGAAAATAGAAACAGATTAGTATAAAAGAATTTTTTTTTTTTGTATCTGACTCTAATTAGTAAAAGAAAGTTTAGGTGACGCCTTCCCTTTAAGTCTGAGACAGCACAGTAAGCTTGTGAGCCTCATTTGAGAACATAGGCTGATGTGAGTGATGACAATGTCTGTGCAGCTTTTCAGAATATGTTAACGCTATATACACAGTAGGAATAAATAAAAAAATAATATTTCTTTTATGTAAAGTAATATATTTATATTATATAAAGTATATATAATATATTATTCTACATTATGTAAGTAATATAATGGGGTCCAGAGCTGAAGACTAGAGATGATCGAACAGCGGAAAATCTTAGGTTCTATAGAACTCAAACCTTCCGCATTTGATTCCCGATTCCTTCCCGGTCTGTGGTGAAGGAGGAGACAGCCCGGTGTAACAGGCCAGAGTATACCCCCAGCCCAGACTATACCCGGGGTTAAAATGGCCTAGGCTAGATTATACCCCGGGGTATATTTTGGCCTAGGCCAATTCATACCCCCTCAGGCCATTTTATACCCCCATGAAATCAGTAGCATTGAGTGATATACTTAATTTTTCACCATGTTATTGGGGATTTGGCTTTGTCTGCTGATTTAAGTGAGAAGCTACTGATGTAAATCTTTAAAATCTAATCACATGGGGGGAGATTTATCAAACATGGGGTAAAGTGAAACTGGCTCAGTTGCCCCTAGCAACCAGTCAGATCCCACATTTCATTTTGTGTGTGATGTGAGGGATGAAAGGTGGAATCTGATTGGTTGCTAGGGGCAACTGAGCAAGCTTTCACTTTATTCTGGCCTAGGCTATTTCACCCCCACCCCCCACCCCCGGTATAGAATATATCCCCTGGGGTATACTGTGGCCTGGGCCAGAACTGAGAAGAACAGTGACATGATAACTTGGAGGGATATAGTCTGGCCTGGACTGTGTTACACCCCCAAATATAGAGTTTATCTCCTGGGGTATATTGTGGCCTGGGCTAGACTATACCCCTGTGTATGAAAATATATCCCCTGGGGTATACTGTGGCCCGAAGGGATATAGCATGGCCTAGGCTGTTTATACCCCCCCCCCCCCCCCCCACCGGTATATAGTTATAGGCTATGTTACACCCCGGGGTATAGTTTGGCCTAGGCTATGTTACATCCCGGGGTATACTCTGGCCTAGGCTATGTTACACCCCGGGGTATACTGTGGCCTAGGCTATTTTATACTCTGGGGTACATTCTGGTATAGTTTGGCCTAGGCTATTTTATACCCCGGGGTATACTCTGGCCTAGGCTATTTTGTACCCCGGGGTATACTTTGGCCTAGGCCAAACTATGCCCAGGTATAATCTGGATGGGGGTTAATCTGGCCTGCTACACCGGGTACCGCCTGGAACTCTGGGATTCAGCCTAGGTAATAGGTAATAGGCTGTATCCTGGAATTCCAGGCGGTGCCCGGGCTGTCTCCTCCTTCCCCACGGACCAGGAAGGCATCGAGAATCAAATGCGGAAGGTTCGAGGAGGTTCGAGTTCTATAGAACCTAAGATTTTTATGCTGTTCGATCATCTCTACTAAAGACCCCTCCTCTATGACGCCTACTTTACATGTTCTGTCATCAGGGCTTCAGGATTAGAACATTTTGCACTACCTGTTTCTAGTCAAAACACAAGCTGCAGATCAGTATATTCTGCATATAACCAATGATATTCTCCCTGTTTTTGCTCCAGGCTATGTCACCAGGAAACCAGTCATCCATCTTATTTATCCAGCTTCTTGGATTCCAAAATCCAGGTTACCTTAAAGTTCCACTTTTTTGCTTATTTCTTGCCATTTATATGTTTATACTATCGGGGAACCTATTGATTATGATACTTGTTAAATCAAGTCCAAAACTCCAATCACCTATGTATTTCTTCCTCAGTCATCTGTCTCTATGTGATGTATTGTCCACAACCAACATCATACCAAACATGCTTCATATTGTTATGCTGGAGGTGATCTCGGTACCTGTGTATGAGTGTTTTTTCCAGTTCTATCTCTTTGGTTCTTGGACCGACACCGAGTCCTTTCTGCTTACAGTGATGTCATATGACCGATATCTGGCCATCTGCTACCCATTGCATTATTTCTCCATTATGAGCTTTCGCCTACAGCTTATATTGGCATTAGGGTCCTGGATATTGGGCTTTCTACTAACACTAATACCTACCATCCTGCTAACTACACTACAGTACTGTGGGCCCAATGTCATTGACCATTTCTTCTGTGATTTGTTTCCCATCTTAAAGTTGTCGTGTTCTGACGTGTATCTCGCACAGACAGTGATCATTGTGTGTTCTCTCCCTATAATCCTACTGCCATTCCTGTTCATAATAGCCTCCTATGTCAACATCTTTCTCAGTATTCTGAAGATTTCTTCTACATCCGGAAGGAAAAAAGCCTTTTCGACCTGCAGTTCTCATTTAACCATTGTGTGCATGTACTATGGGACACTGATAATCGTATATCTGGTCCCAGCAAAAGGAAATTTTTCAAGCATTAACAAATCCCTGTCTCTGCTGTATATAGTAATAACACCCCTATTCAACCCAGTCGTATATAGTCTACGGAATAAGGAGTTACAGGCGGCTATGCAGAAACTTATTAGGCGTAAAAAAGTCTAAGAAGCCAACCATAAATACTAAAAGACAGAAGGGTTAAAAGGGTTAAATACAAAACAAAAGCGGACAGACTGATCGGACTGCGCCCGCTAATAGCCGCGGCCTCGGGCTAAATGCCGCACCCGGGACATCATCCATTTAAATCTTGTAGATGTTAGATGTCTCACGAGGCCACACTTTGATGGCCCCAGAGCAAAGACTTTTATGTGACCCAGTTTCATGGTTCATTTTCCCAACCTATTTCAGAGAATGATGACGTGGATGTTATTCTACAGGATCTTTGCATAGTCTAGGTCCGGGGGAAGAGGAACCTGAAAAAGGCTCAGAATATACAGAGAAAGAGAAGCCATAAAGAGACGTCTCTGTGGGGGTGGGCTTGCTGTAGGTGATATCTTTAGCTTCCTTCTGGTAAACTAGCTCCGTAATAAATTGGGGCTTACATGGTCCAGGAAATCATAAACCCTGTGCTTTTACTTCTCATGTTACCCACTACTCTTTAAGGTCATAATGTTTTTCACAAGTCACTATTAAAAAAATATTAGCTTGCCTTCACATCTCCACATAAGACCTTCTGCTCCAGTTAAACAACAGGGTGAGATGGAGTATGAGGTCTCACAAACTGTAGTGTAGCTACCATGGAGGCAGACCACGCTGCTGCTATGGGGCCCATGCAGCAGGGAGAGCTTGGCCTGCCTCCTTGGTGCAGCCAAACACACACCGGATACAGCGGGAGGACCGCCTGGAAAACTGGGATACAGCCTATGGCTATGGCTGTATCCCAGTTTTCCAGGCGGTCCTCCTGTTGTATCCACCCGCGGGCAGACAGCGGGAATCATTGCCGAGAGTTCGGGTTCGTACGAACCCGAACCTAGGCAGGTTTGGACCATCCCTAGCCAGTATCTAGAGATGATGTTTCTGACTTCCTGCGATCGGGCATCGTATGTGCCTATTATTCTGCTGTGACTCTCATCTTCAAATTTAGATTTCGGGGTAAGCAGTTGCTGGTGGAAGGACCTCCCCTCAAAGAAATTCGATGTCAGGGTGAATTCGAGTAGCTGTAGAAGGAATTCATTGTGTGGTTCCAATTGTCTTACGAGCGTATACATTCTGAGATTGTAAGTGCTGCAGCCTCCTTATTATGTAACATGTTGATGCGGGTGCACCGAGCAGGCTATCGGACGTTCCGCATACTACTTATATTCTGATATGCACATCACTTGTACCTAAACTGTTGTTGTTGTTGTCCACTCTGCCATACAAAGAGAGCCGGGAACGGGGCGTAGTTCCCCACGATCCCCAACACACGTCATCTGCTGTAGCACGCCCCCTTACTCTGCATACTTGACGTCACTATCACGTGATCGGGCTATCCCGGAAGTCTGTGACGTACATGCGGGGCGTGCAGAGCACTTAAATCTGTAGCGCGGGCATGTATCCACGGCCATTATCAGAGCCATACAGATATGGGATGTCATGGGATGCCATTCAAAGTAGTTCATCCAAGTAGGAAGGGACGGTGAGCTGGGTTCAGATCGGGGATCACTCTTCCCAGGGCTGTATTAACATCTGCTGCTGCCCTAGGCACTAAACCTGAAGACGCCCCATCTTCACGCACCTATTGGCGATACCAGACCTGACCAACACCACCCTGGAAAAGACACCAGATTTACTGGCAAGTCTGAACGGGAGGGAAACTAAAAAAAATAAAAACAAAAAAATTTTTTTTTTCTGCCCCCCTGCTCCCTGGTGCTGCCCCCCTGCAAGGTGCTGCCCTAGGCACTGGACCACAGGTGCCTAGTGGTAAATACGGCCCTGATTCTTCCCACACAGATGTGAAAATATATATACTTTTTTCTTTTTAAAACACAATTTCTTTAGTTTTTTTGGCTTTCTTTGGTGCAGTATAAATATATATATATATATATATATATATATATATATATATATATATATATAAACTTTATTCTGCAGGTTTGTAAGATTATAGTGGCAGATGGCTACTTTACTTACCCCAATTACCAGGCTCTCTGTGAACCCAGCTGCAGCGCCCTTGCTGTGTGAGACAGAAGTTACTTTTTGGCTACCTTCAAACTGTGATTTTTGTTGGCCATCATTGCTGACGGCCATCATAAAGACGAATGATATTTGCAGATTACGGATGTCTATGATAATTATGGATAGCTGTCATAGGCAAATATCGGACGTCTTTATGATGGCTGTCGGCAATGACGGCCAAAAATCATGTAGTGTGAATTTAGCCTTTCAGTGTAGGTCTATGTGATTTTTCAAGAAAAGCATCCAGGCCTCCCTTAAACTTATTTAATGCATCAGCTGTGACAACATAATTTGGCAGAGAGTTCCATAGTCTCACTGCTCTTACAGTAAAGAATCTGTGTCTGTGTTTATGGTGAAACCCTCTTTCCTCTAGACGTAGAGGATGCCCCCTTGTCATGGTTACAGACCTAGGAGTAAAAAGACCACTATAAAGATCTCTGTACTGTCCATTCATATATTTGTACATTGTGATCACATCGCTCCCAAGACGTCTTTTTTCTAGCGTAAATAACCCCAAGCTTGATAACCTCTCCTGGTACTGTAACCCACCCATTCCCTTAATGACCTTTGTTGCCCTCCTCTGCACCCGCTCCAGTTCAGCTGTGTCCTTCTTATATACCGGTGCCCAAAACTGTACATAGTATTCCATATGTGGTCTGACCAGTGATTTATAAAGAGGTAAAACAGTAGTTTTACCCAGTGTTTTATTATTCAGCACATAACTGTACTTATTATTTCTACGGCCCAAGTACATAACCTTAAATCTATCCACATTAAACCTCATTTGCCACTTATCTGCCCAAGCCTCCAGCTTCTCCAAATAGCTCTGTAATATTATATTATCCTCCTCTGTGGTGATTACTGTACTCAGTTTAGTATTATATGCAAAAATATGCAAAGATTCTACTCTGTAGCCCCTCTACAAGGTCATTAATAAACGGATTAAAGTGTCACTGCTGTATTTTCTTTGGGGGGGCAGAAATCAATAGTACTATTGGACAAAGTTTTTTTTTTTTTTTTCAAAATTTCGAATGAATTACTCATCTCTCTATGTAATATTATAGTGTAGTGTTTGTTGTGAACCTATGCATTAATGTAAGTTGTAAGGTACAGGAATAGATTATAGTTACTATTCCACTGAGGTCCAGTTAAACAAATCTTAATGTGATGTTTTGCATCTCTCCTTATCTCTATGTGGAATACGCTAACATGATGAAACTAATAAATCCCCTGCTTATTCCTCCTTATTAAAAGTAATCTCTTATAATTAGTCTTGGGATTTCACGTGAAGAAGCAGATACAAAGAAACAAATAGTATCCTGGGATTAACTAAAGATTGTTGAAAGCAAGTTATTGTTTTACTAATTGGAAACAACAATTGTAGGTGACTGTTCACTAAGTGAGAATATAGAGTTTATACCAGGGATAGCACTTGTGTCATATTATGCATAGTGTAAAGGTTAATGAAGGTGTAGGACGGAGAGATTGGGAGTTAGCTATTGCAGCTTCATCTTTTATTAGGTTCAAAGTGACCTATATGAATTCCGCCCATTTTTTAAATCCAGCAACCGGCAGGGGCAGGAGGGAATTTGATCAGGAGTACGACCCCACCCCTGTCTCCGAAATCTCTGGCGCTGACATGTCATGACCCAGCTGATGAAGTAGAAACTCAGCCAGTCACTGCCCCCACAACATGGCTAACCTCTGTGCCCTCCCCCACAACATGGCTAACCTCTGTGCCTTCCCCCCCACACACAACATGGCTAACCTCTGTGCCTTCCCCAACAACATGGCTAACCTCTGTGCCCCCCATATCATGGCTAACCTCTGTGCCCCCACAACATGGCTAACCTCTGTGCCCCCAACAACATGGCTAACCTCTGTGCCTTCCCCCCCCCACACAACATGGCTAACCTCTGTGCCTTCCCCAACAACATGGCTAACCTCTGTGCCCCCCAAATCATGGCTAACCTCTGTGCCCCCAACAACATGGCTAACCTCTGTGCCCCCCACAACATGGCTAACCTCTGTGCCCCCCACAACATGGCTAACCTCTGTGCCCCCCACAACATGGCTAACCTCTGTGCCACCCACAATATGGCTAACCTCGGTACCCCCCCACAACATGGCTAACCTCTGTGCCTTCCCCAACAACATGGTTAACCTCTGTGCCCCCCAAATCATGGCTAACCTCTGTGCCCCCCACAACATGGCTAACCTCTGTGCCCCCCACAACATGGCTAACCTCTGTGCCCCCCACAATATGGCTAACCTCTGTGCCCCCCACAACATGGCTAACCTCTGTGCCCCCACAACATGGCTAACCTCTGTGCCCCCCACAACATGGCTAACATCTGTGCCCCCCACAACATGGCTAACCTCTGTGCCCCCCACAATATGGCTAGCCTCTGTGCCCCCCACAACATGGCTAACCTCTGTACCCCCCAATATGGCTAACCTCTGTGCCCCCCACAACATGGCTAACCTCTGTGACCCCCACAATATGGCTAACCTCTGTGCCCCCCCCAATATGGCTAACCTCTGTGCCCCCCACAACATGGCTAACCTCTGTGCCCTCCAAAATATGGCTAACCTCTGTGCCCCCCCCAATATGGCTAACCTCTGTGCCCCCCGCAACATGGCTAACCTCTGTGCCCTCCACAATATGGCTAACCTCTGTGCCCCCCCCCACAACATAGCTAACCTCTGTGCCCCCCCCCAATATGGCTAACCTCTGTGCCCCCCACAACATGGCTAACCTCTGTGCCCCCCACAACATATCTAACCTCTGTGCCCCCCACAACATGGCTAACCTCTGTGTCCCCCCCACAAAATGGCTTACCTCTGTGCCCCCCACAACATGGCTGAATCATGTACTAACTTTATGGCTTGAAAAAGGTGACACACTAGTCACTGAAATGCCTTGCCTTGGTATTTGGAATAAATGATCTTCGCCATATGCCTATCTGTGCTGGATTGTTTATACGCCAACAGGAAGGGGGTTTATTGGTCACATACCATGAACCCCCACACTGAGTGATTACTAACTACATATGTGGGTATCATTGCACTATTTCTAAATTTTACCATCCTGAGCGCGACTCTTCTTTCTTCTATACATATACGCCTTTGGTCTTCTCCATGTCCTGCTGCCCTTACTGCTGCAGTTTCTATTGGGTTCAGATGTTTGCTCCTCCTACAGGGGTGGGGCTAAAGAAATGTAGATGCATAACCCCGCCCAACTGATGACTCACTGTTCCCTCACTGACAGGAACAGGAAACAGAAAGGGAACATGACATCACAGGAAGTAAAGAAAACACAGGTAGAGCGGTCATGTGACAGCCTGAGAACACAATAAGCGCTCTATATAAAAAATAGAAGTGTACTGTATGTAGAATATACAACACCCACAGAAGTCAATGCAATGCTGGTTTATTGAAAAACTCTGGACAACCCCCTTAAGGACAATAAGTAGTCCTCTCCATTACGTACATGAGCCCAGTAGTCCTGGATATTCATGAACAGCAGAAAACCTCGCCCACCAGCTGCTGATTATCTATCCATGCTGTGTATATAGTCAGTCAACTGATAGATGTAAACAATATATTTCCTTGAATTAATTTATATTGCACTGAGATTTTCTGAAAATTTTTAAAATATAACTTTTATTCAAAAATCTTTTAAAAGAGAGAAAAAAAGAATTTGTTGCCACACGTCTACTAATATACTAACACAGCCATCACCATATTATGCTTGTACAAAAAGTGCAAAAAGATTAAAAAAAACACGCTCACTCCAATTACAGACTGTTCCTCCCTCCAATCATTACCTAAAAATCGGTCACGTTGGAGCGATGACATTACAGTCCGGAGTCGTGTCCACGTGATCTATATCATGTGCATAGTTGCTTAGTTACTCGAGACGCTCATGCGTATCAAGCCTCTTTCTGGATCCCTCTCTTGAGCCGCAAGTCTGTATCTTTTTAGAGAGATGACGCAATGTGCTTCAACCTATTAAAGGATCAAGCATGTTATCGTAAACTAAGAACAGACCCTACTGAAATATTTTCTAATCAACTAATGAACATACTAAATAAAGCCAAAGAAGAAAGGCTGATTGATCTAGTGGAATATAGTTACCTCAAACCGGACCATCCAAAAATTGCTAGTTTTTATATGATCCCGAAGATACATGAAGGGTATCCCCCCTTGCGTGGACGACCGATAGTGTCTGGGATAAACAATGTGATGCAAAATGCAAGTCAATACATTGACGTGGTATTGAGACCATTTGTGGAGGCGCTGCCGTCCTATGTCATGGATACCACGGATGTCCTCAGACGGATCGATGAGATACAGCTTGAACCACAAAGTTACCTGGCCTCCCTTGATGTGGAGGCTCTATACTCGTCGATCCCCCATGAGGGTGGTAAAAGGGCAGTTATGCACTTCCTAAGGACAAGAGGGATTCAATATGAAGCTCATGATGAGTTCGTGTTGACCCTACTAGATTTTGTCCTAACCCGGAACTATTTCCTCTTCGGGGACGACTTCTTCCACCAGCAGCGAGGTACAGCGACGGGGAGCCCTTGTGCCCCCACGTACGCAAACCTGTACCTCGGCTGGTGGGAGGATCTGGTCGTCTTCGGAGAGGAGTTGTCCCATTGGTCTAGATATGTGCAACTGTGGATAAGATTCATCGACATGTTGATAGTCTGGACCTCCACAAGGGAGGATTTTCACACGTTCATTGAGGAATTGAACAAAAATGACCTGGGCTTGAGGTTCACGAAGACCATTGATAGAACCCAGATAGTATTTTTAGATCTAAATATACAGGTCATGCCCAATGGGAAACTGAACACATCAGTACACCGTAAGGAAACAGTGACGAATTCACTAGTTAAATGGTAGAGCTGTCATCCGCGCCCTCTGAAGGCTGGTATACCAGTGGGCCAGTATTACAGGATACGGCGCAACTGTACCACGATAAGTGAATTCAAAGAAAAAGCTAAAGACCTAAGGGACAGATTGTTAAAGCGGGGATACCCAAAAAAGGTGTTGAGAAGTGCCTATTGGAGGGCTCTCCAAAAAAATAGGAAGAGTTACTTACACCTAAAGAGAAAAGAATGGATGATACTGACCAGATTAGTCGAATCATTGGCACCTATGATATGAAAGCCAAGGAAGTGAGGCGGATTTTGTCCCAATACTGGCCAATATTGAAATTGGACAATGTGATTGATCGGTATATACCCGACAGACCTCTAATTACTTATCGTAGAGGCCGGAACCTCAAGGATAGATTGGTTCACAGCTATCTTCCAGCCAAAAATGAAGCTAGGAGGTTAAGTGTGGCTGGTACTTACCCGTGCAGTAAATGCACAATGTGTAAATATATAACACCGGGTAAAGTCTTCGAAAGTAGCAGTACGGGACAAAGATATGAGATACGGAATTTTGCCAATTGCAATACTACGGGAGTGGTATACATGCTAACCTGCCCCTGTCCAAAAAATTATGTGGGGAAAACATTCAGGACGTTGAAGAAAAGACTGAACATATTGGTGACATAAAAAATAAGTGTGATACCCCTGTAGCAGCACTCAAGGAAAATGGGATACATTAAGGTGCCAAGTGATAGAAGTGGTTCAGAGGTCCAAAATGCGGGGAAACTATGATAAGAAATTACTGCAAAGTGAGGCACAATGGACTTTTCGGCTTAACTCAATGCGACCCAATGGTTTGAATGACTACATCTCGTACATGTCATTCCGTTAAATGTATTTGCAAATTAGTAGAAACAACAAGGTTAAAAGCATCTCTCTCTAAAAAGATACAGACTTGCGGCTCAAGAGCGGGATCCAGAAAGAGGCTTGATACGCATGAGCGTCTCAAGTAACTAAGCAACTATATTGGACTGTAACGTCATCGCTCCAACGTGACCGATTTGTAGGAAATGATTGGAGGGGGGAAGAGTCTGTAATTGGAGTGAGCGGATACGTGCACCATATAAAAAGAAGCCGGGAGCGTCTGCTCAGTGTACGGCCATCACCAGAGCTGTACGGAGTGAAGTATTTGCACCGAGTCCCTAAGAATATGTGAGTCTAACCCAATGGCCCCTGAAGATGTATGGAGCAAGAAACGTGACCACTTCGGGCATTAAAGAACAAGTCTAAAGAGTGTCCAAAAGAAAAATAAGGGAAGTAATCTCTTCAGTTTATCTTTACATTTATAAATAATAAAAAACGCAATAGTATGAATACTCGCATAGTAAATGGACAATAAGACAAAAGACTGGGACAAAAAAACTATTTATTAAAAGAATAAACTATGGGATGCTGGAAATGAAAAAAACATGTATCCGGAAATATTCATAGTATTACAGGACATTGTAAGGTGCTGTTTTGATATGTTTTTTATCTTTTTGCACTTTTTGTACAAGCATAATATGGTGATAGCTGTGTTAGTATATTAGTAGACGTGTGGCAACAAATTCTTGTTTTCTCTCTTTTAAAAGATTTTTGAATAAAAGTTATCTTTTAAAAAATTCCAGAAAATCTCAGTGCAATATATAGTCAGTCAACTGTCAATCAGCAGCTGGAGGGCGGAGAGAGGGGTGTGGCAAGAATTCTATTCTCCTGCATATTAGGAGAACTGTTGAACAAAATTATACAAGTAATACACCGATCTGTTCAGCATTTATGTCACTAGTTTATGCTGCCCTCATTTAAGGTGGCATAAACCTAGTGACAGATTCCCTTTAGGGACGGAGTCATTTTTCATTTTTGCATTTTTGTTTTTTTTCTCCTCGTCTTCTAAGAGCCATAGTGCTTTTATTTTTCCACCTACATGGCGAGTTGGGGCATTATTTTCATTATATATATATATATATATATATATATATATATATATATATATGTATATTTGTGTAAATAGGAATTTTTGATCACTTTTTATACATTTTTTTCCGATCATGTGACAAAATCTCCAGTCTTTTTGTTTTTTCTCCTCTTTTCGTTTACGTTGTTTACCTAGCGGGAATAACACTACAATATATAATAGGTTTATTTATTTATTTTTATTTTTTAATTATTATTATTTATTTTTTTTATTTATTATTGTTTTTTTATTTTGAAAACCGGTCAAGACTGTTGCAAATACACTGCAGAGGTTCCAATCAGACAGTGATAGGAGCATAACTTCTGTCACTGACAGGTAAATGGCAAGATCGCAGCACTGAAGGGCTTAATAGCAGGCGCCCACTCGATCGCGGCAAATAAGCAGCTGTTTCTAACACTCTATGAAGCGAGTTCAGCTCCTGAGCTCTTAAAGCCTCTGCACATCATGACGTTCCGGCAATGTCATGATGCCAGAACTCCCTGCTTTTCATGAAAATCCCCAAACGTAATTTTGTGGCAAGGAGTTAAAGGGGTATTCCCTCCAAAATTATTTTTGCATTAATACGTTGCCCACCCGTAGCTTTCCATCTTTCCAATATAAAGTTATTATGGATTCTGCACAGTTTTGCTGTTATCTAGATGCGCCCACCCCCACGGATTGCATAGAATCATCACATCTCAGTCCAACCCGACACCACTCCCTGCTCCTGGCCCGCACCTTTCGAGACGGCACCACTGTCCTCCATCTCTTCAATGGGCCGGGTTAGCGATACTAACCCGGCTCACTGAAGTGAAGGAGAACACTGAGACAGTGACAGCTGCTGCTGATCACTGTCTCCCTCCCTCCCTGCAGCCCCCACACACTGTGGCTCACCTGCGGACACCCCGATCCCCCCCCCCCCCCCCCGCTCACCCCTCCTCCCGCACAGTGCGGCCGGCCCCCCGCTCACCTGCCCCCCCTTCCGAACAGTGCGGCCGGCCCCCCGCTCACCTGCCCCCCCCTCCGAACAGTGCGGCCGGCCCCCCGCTCACCTGCCGCCCCCTCCGAACAGTGCGGCCAGCCCCCCGCTCACCTGCCCTCCCTTCCGAACAGTGCGGCCAGCCCCCCGCTCACCCACACAGTGCGGCCGGTCCCCCCACTGACCCGCACAGTGCGGCCGGCCCCCCACTCACCTGCCCCCCCCCTTCCGAACAGTGTGGCCGGCCCCCCACTGATCCACACAGTGCGGCCGGCCCCCCGTTTACCTGCCCCCCCTTCCGAACAGTGCAGCCAGCCACCCGCTCACCTGCCCACCCCTTCCGAACAGTGCCTACACACAGTCTGTGCCCCCCCCAGCTTACCCGGTGGCCGCCCGCAGCGCCCTTTCCAGTGCAGCCCCCCGTCTCCCAGCTGACCCAGTGGCCGCCGCAGCCCACGGCGCTCCTGTGGATGCGGCCCCCAGTCCCACCCCCCCCTGCGAACTCACCTGCAGCCACCTCCTTCCTGGACGCCCACAGTGCTCCTCTGCTGTATCATCCCCATCTCCACTCTGCTACACCACTCTGCTACATCGCCATCTCCACTCTGCTACACCACTCTGCTACATCGCCATCTCCACTCTGCTACACCACTCTGCTACATTGCCATCTCCACTCTGCTACACCACTCTACTACATCGCCATCTCCACTCTGCCACACCACTCTGCTACATCGCCATCTCCACTCTGCTACACCACTCAGCTACATCGAAATCTCCACTCTGCTACACCACTCTACTACATCGCCATCTCCACTCTGCTACACCACTCTGCTACATCGCCATCTCCACTCTGCTACACCACTCTACTACATCGCAATCTCCACTCTGCTACACCACTCTGCTACATCGCCATCTCCACTCTGCTACACCACTCTGCTACATCGCCATCTCCACTCTGCTACACCACTCTGCTACATCGCAATCTCCACTCTCCTACACCACTCTGCTACATCGCCATCTCCACTCTGCTACATCACCATCTCCGCTCTGCTACATCGCCATCTCTGCTCTGCTACATCGCCATCTCTGCTCTGCTACATTGCCATCTCCGCTCTGCTACATCGCCATCTGCGCTCTGCTACATTGCCATCTCCACTCTGCTACATCACCATCGCCATCTCCACTCTGCTACATCGCCATCTCCACTCTGCTACATCACCATCTCCCCTCTGCTACATCACCATCTCCACTCTGCTACATCACCATCGCCATCTCCACTCTGCTACATCGCCATCTCCACTCTGCTACATCGCTATCTCCACCCTGCTACATCACCATCGCCATCTCAGCTCTACTACATCATCATTATCATCAGGCTTAAGCATTGCATGATGGGAAATGTAGTTTCCTATCTTGGATATAGACCATCTTTTAGAAAAACATTAACTTGGGAACGGCAGCAGCTAGAAAGATTGGAGACGACTCAAAATACTTAGGGGGACTTGGTGAGTAAGGCCAGCTAGGTTTTGGGGCATTTCATTTTTTTAGCTCTTGGGGGGAATACCCCTTTAAATTGGCACTGTCATGCGAAGAAATTTTTGTCATGTCAGACATGGACAATGGTGGTAGTCAGACGGGAAAGAATACACCACTTCCTGCAGGACATACAGCAGCTGATAAGTAAAAGACTTGAGGATTTTTAAATTACAAATCTCTAGCACTTTATGGCAGCAGTTGTTTGAAAGAAAAAATCAACCCCTTTAATTTTCTAACTCCGGGAATTGAGTTGAAGCTTTTCCTTGATTGCCTCTACTGTTTCTGGTTTGTGTATGCTATTGTGCACGTTGTAACTACAACAAAAAAATTTATATTTTTACAGGAATTACTTGCTGCGAATTCAAAAGTGCTTCAAACACCTGGTATAATATATAGAACAATGACAGGATATCAATATTCCTTTATCTTTTCCCATATTTGAATTAACTTTTACTTTTTGAGTTTTTTCTAAACATTATCCACTAGATGGCAGTGTTGGCATACTATATACTATAAGGGAAAAAAGGATGAGTAGATCCACTTAGTTGCTGCACAGGAATCCCCCGTGGGTCTGTATTATGGATCCGCTGGCACTTTGTGTTCATCAGAAGTATAGTGATCTAAGGCTCCACATTCTATCCTAGAAGCAACGCTATAACTACTACCAACAATCCAAGAAACGTTGGAAGTCATGTCGTTCTTTGAGCCAAGATAAGTTGTTGTGTCTACAGTAAAGGATTTATAAGACATTCTGTTCTTCACAGCAAAAAAAAAAAATCCAGATTTTTTTTTTTTCGTTTCTGGTTCCTATTTCTTTGATTATTTATTGATGTATTGGAATATTTATTTATCTCTCTATATGGAGTCTTTGTAATATGGTACTTCATCCTAAGAAATAATTAATGAGAAATGATTTGTCATTTACTTCTATTTAAAAATCTCAAGTCTTCCAGTACTTATCAGCTGCTGTATGTCCTGCAGGAAGTGGTGTATTTTTTCCAGTCTGACAGTGTTCTCTGCTGCCACCTCTGTCCATGTCAGGAATTGTCCAGAGCAGAAGCAAATCCCCATAGAAAACCTCTCCTGCTCTGGACAGTTCCTGACATGGACAGAGGTGGCAGCAGAGAGTACTGTGTCAGACTGGAAAGAATACACCACTTCCTGCAGGACATACAGCAGCTGATAGAAGTAATTTACAAATCTATATAACTGTCTGACACCAGTTGATTTGAAAGAAGATCTTTTAGCTGGAGAGCCCCCTTAATATGAGGTCAAGTTGCTAATCAATTCACTGTGATTAACCCTCCCGGCATTATAAACTTGCAGATAAGGACTTGTTTTCATCAGCCATCTCAGAAGGGAGATGGGAGGAGGGGGAAAGAACAGCTCACACACAGTTTTTTGTGTCTTCAGCAGAAAGCAGCAGCCCAGAACTGGGGGAAGGAGACTGAATAGATAATAACATGTATGGAAGGAATTGTTAGTCTCACCATGGGCAGCAACATATCAAAATTAAATGGATCCTATTCCACAGAGCGACGGCAGCAGATCGTTGCTGTATGAGTTGTTTGTTGACAAACGACTTTAACGATCTGCCGACATGAACGTTGTCGGCTGATCGTTGCCTCCTATTCCACGGGACGATTATTCATATAAGCCGATAATCGTTCCATGAAATAGGGCCTTAATAGGGCCTCTATGAAGCCGCCTTTTTTCACTGAGAGAGATCTGGGAGTGGAAGAGCAGTCTTCTCCCAGCTCATTCTCCTGATCAGTCAGGGTCTGAACACATTTGACATGTAAAAGTTTTCTTTTCTAGAACAACAGAGACACTTTATAGAGGTACACCAGGACTAAATAAAACCTGGCTGCTTTTTTCCACAAACAGCGCCATTCTTATTCTCAGTTTGCATGTGGTATTGCAGGTCAGCTCCATTGAAGTGAATAAAGCCGAGTGCAGGTGTCGTGAACAACTGTTGAAAGTGCCACCTTATACACATCATAGATGCGCTTTTTAACCCCTAGACGACCCTGGACGTAACTCTACGTCCTGGGTGTTTCTTCCGCTATGAAGCTCCGGAGCGCGCTTCATAGGAGGTGGGGGCCGGCTGCAGTGAGCAGCCGGGACCTCACCGGTAATGACACGCTGCAGCGATCGCGCTGCCGCGTGTCATTAACCCCTTAAATGCCGCGGCGTTTAAGTGTAAGTGACAGGGGGAGTTCCCTGTCACTTACCGATCGGGACCCCCGCAGTGTGACTGTGGGGGTCCCGATCGTTGAAACGGACCGCCAGAGGTCTCTCACCTGCCTCCGTGCGGTCCGATCGGCGATCTGCTACACTGAGCCTGCACAGGCAGGCTCAATGAGCAGATCGCCGATAACACTGATCAATGCTATGCCTATGGCATAGCAATCATCAGTGTAGAAATCAAAGTAATGTATGTACAAGTCCCCCAAAGGGACTTCAAATGTGTAAAAAAAAAAGTTCAAAACACTATTACACTACCCAAAAACCCCTCCCCCAATAAAAGTTGAAATCACCCCCCTTTCCTATTATATAAATAAAACATATAAAAATAAATAAATAGATTAACATATAATATACCGTAGCATGCGTAATTGTCCGATCTATTAAAGTATAACAAGCGTCATTGTGATCGGTAAACGGCGTACACGAAAAGAGGGAAAAATGTGCGCGGATTACCGATTTTATGTTACATTATATATTAAAAAAAATCAATAAAAAGTGATCAAAACGTCCGGTCTTTAAAAATATGGTATTAATAAAAACTAGAGATCATGGCGGAAAAAATGACAACCCATACAGCCCCGTAGGTGAAAAAATAAAACCGTTATAAGCGTCACAATAGGCCCGTTTTATTAATATTTAATTGCCAAAAAAAAGGATTTCATAAAAAAAAATATATAACATTAGAGAATCTGTGTAACCTGCATGTGGTTGTGTTCGGACTGACCTATAGAGTAATAGTATCATGTCGCTGTTACCATATAGTGTATTACGTAGACACAGGAACCCCCCAAACGTTACCATATTGCATTCTTATTTACGATTTCACCTATTTATATCTTCATAAATAATATATTTGGGATTCCGTCATACATGTTATGGTAAAATGAAAGGCGCCATTACACAGTACAACTATTCCTGTAAAAAACAAGACCTTACATGGCTTGTAGATAGAAAACTGAGAGTGCTAGAGCTCTTAGAAGGGGGAGGAGGGAAAAACGAAAACACTAAGATCAAAATTTGCGCGGTCCACTGGGTCATTTTGGGCCTGGTCCTCAAAGGGTTAAAGAGGTTGTTCACCCCCCAAAATTCTTTCAAATCAACTGCTGCCATGAAGTGCCAGAGATTTGTAATTTACTTCTATTTAAAAATCTCCAGTCCTCCAGTACTTATCAGCTGATGTATGTCCTGCAGGAAGTGGTGTATTCTTTCCAGTCTGACACAGTGCTCTCTGCTGCCACCTCTGTCCATGTCAGGAACTGTCCAGAGCAGGAGCAAATCCCCATAGAAAACCTCTCCTGCTCTGGACAGTTCCTGACATGGACAGAGGTGGCAGCAGAGAGCACTGTGTCAGAATGGAAAGAATACACCACTTCCTGCAGGATATACAGCAGCTGATAAGTACTGGAAGACTTGAGATTTTTTAATAGAAGTAAATTACTAGTGATTTGAACGTTGTTTCTTTTTTGTGAACTACTCCTTTAACCCCGACCTGTGCAGGCAGCATCCACCATGTACAGAGAGGCCTCAGCTATCCAACATTATAACATATATCTATGCCAAGGGTCAGCATGGGGTTTAAGATGTATTTGATTATACGTTTCTTGGCTAGCTTCAGTGATGACCAGCAGACTTATGAATGCAGCTCTGGAGAATAATACCAGCTGTAACTCTGGATCAGTGTAAAATATGTGTTTGCAATCCTATTTATATAACTTTTTACTACCTGTTATCATAATCTGTATAGGCGCTATAAAGTTCTATCTATTAAATGGTTTTACTTTTATCACTCCCATTAAAGTCTATGGTTTCTTCCAATGTACAATAAAACCCAACACAACATTCTTTACATCGGTTATCATGGAGGAGAGCAGTCCATCATGTCCGGCCACCGGTAATAGCCACATGTATATTTAGTCATTTTATTAACATCGGGCGAAGCCTGCAATTAATTATCCAGTAAAACCTGCAGGTATCATTCCTTAAATAACTATACGGTCATAAAAACATTTAAAAAAATAAATAAATAATCCAATTTTTTTGTGGTGTGTCATAGATTTGGATAGAATTGTATAAGAACATGGTGAGCAGGATTGTTGGCACCATCATTGATGGGATATTGCTAGGGTAGTTGGTGAGCCATGGTACTTCCCTAGCAATATACCTTCAATGGCCCAGGGATGGGGAACCTTGGGCCCTCCAGCTGTTGCAAAACTACAATTTCCATCATGCCTGGACAGCCAAGGCTTTAGCTTTGGCTGTCCAGGCATGATGGGAATTGTAGTTTTGCAACAGCTGGAGGGCCCAAGGTTCCCCATTCCTGATTTAAATAGACCACTATTTACAAAAACAACAGGGACTGCACCCGAAAAAGGAATGCGGCTTACAAGAAAAGAGGCGTGTTATGGACCAAAGGGGGCATGGCTTAATTGTGACATCGTGCGCCACCAGTGTGCCAAAATTATAGCTCACTGTTTTGGCCTAAAGCCAAAAAAATGGTCTAAACAGACAGCGCAAACTTAAGGTGGTATTACACGGGCCGATGGGGACTAGATCGGCTTGTTTACTTGGCCTATTACACGGCCCGATAATCTTTTAACAAGAGCTGCAGGGACATCGTTACCGATGTCCTTGCAGCCCTTGTTTAAACTACATACATTACTTATCCATGCTGCAGGGCTGCTCCTGCGGTTTTCTCCCCAGGTCTCGCGCGTTTTAGCTTCAGAGTGGCCTGTTAGCTGATCACAGGCCTCTGAAGCCAGAGCGAGCGGGACCCAGGAGAAAACCGCAGGAGCAGCCCTGGAACGTGGATAGGTAATGTATATCATCAGTCGCCGGCCGTGCACCGCTACGTGTAATAGCGCCCGACGAAAATAGGTCAGAACTTATATCAACGATCAGCCGATGATCGTTGTCATCGGCTGATCTTTGTATTAATTACATGGAGCGATAGTCAGCCGAATCGGACCAATTCGGCCGATTATCGTTCCGTGTAATAGTACCCTTAGGGTCAGATTATCTGACAGATTTTTGCAGCCAAAACCAGAAATGGATTTGAAAAAAAGAGAAATCTCAGTCTTTCCTTTATGACCTGTTCGCTGTTTATAGTCCATTCCTGGCTTTTGCTGCAAAAATCTGTCAGATATCTGTCAGATAATCTGTGTGTGTCAACGGACCCTTATGCTGGGTTTACACGGAGCGATAATTCGCCCGATCGTACGATTAACGATTTTGAAGTAGCGATTTTTTTTTTTATAACGATCAGCGTTTAGACTGTACGATATATCGTACAGAAAATTCGTTTTGCGATCGCTTAAGCCTATCTCACACATAGGGAAAATCAGTGACTGACTGTTTACACGGAACGATCGGCAAATTTTTTGCGAACGAAGAACGGCGATTTAAGAACCTGTTAAAAGATCAAAATGAACGATTTTTCGATCGTGCGCTGCGTTTACACGTACGATTATCGTTCGAACTCGATCGTTATCGCGAAAATTCGCCCGATAATCGCTCTGTGTAAACCCAGCGTTAGATTAGACAGTCAATAGATTTCTCAATCACGCCCTTTAACCCCTCGCTTCTTCAGTCTGTTTTGGCCTTAATGCCCGGGGCCTATTTTTCAAATCTGACCTGTGTCTCTATATGTAGTGATAACTGTGGTTCTTTTAACTATCGCGGTTATTCTGAGATTGGTTTTTTTTTTCGTGACATATTCCTCTTTATATTTGTGGTATACTTTGGTTGATACATTCAGTAGTTTATTTGTGCAAAAACTTGAAAATTTTACATTTCTTTATAGTCAAAATTCTCTTTTTCTGAGAAAGCTAGTCGAGCTACATGAACTAATTATTAATGCAACATTTACAACGTGTCTGCTTTATGGTGACGTCATTTGGTGAACGTCCTTCTACTTGTTAGGATGTTAGAGGGCTTCAAAATTTTGCAGCGATTTTTTAAATTTTTTGAAAAAATTTCAAATTCTGATTTTATTAGGCACCAGTTCAGTTCTGAAGTGGATTTGTGGGGCCTGTATGTTAGTTACCCCCACTGTAAAAACTGCACCCCTCAAAGTATTCAAAGTAACATTTCATAAGTTTATTAACCCTTTAGGTGTTTCATAGAAATTTAAGCAAGTTGGAGGAGAAATTTTAAATTTAAATTTTTTTTTGGGCAGATATTCTATTTTAATACATTTTATCCTCTAACACAGCAAACACTAACTGTGAAATGGAACTCACTATTTATTCCACTTATTCCAATGTTTCTAGAAATCCCCCATATGTGTCCGCAGTGCGTCACCTGACTGTAAATAGGGGAAAAGCTGATTTTCTTGGAATACCCCTTTAAGGCTTTTAAGGTTCCTTTACACAGACAGATTATGTGACAGATTTTTGAAGCCAAGGCCAGGAATGGATTTGAAAAGAGGAGAAATTTCAGTCTTTTCTTTATGACCTGTACTCTGTTTATAGTCTGTTTCTGGCTGTGGCTTCAATAATCTGTCAGATAATCTGTCTGTGTGAAATGTTTTTAGGTGAAATGCACAATTAGGCTATGTTCACACAACGTCAAAAATAGAGAAAAGGCGTCCACTTTTGCAATTTAACCCCTTAAGGTCAAAGCCAATTTTCGTTTTTGCGCTTTTGCTTTTTCCATTTTATGTTTAAAAGTCCATAGCGCTTGCATTTTGTCACCGAGAGACTTATATGAGCGCTTATTTTTTGCGAAACCAATTGTACTTTGCAATGACCGGCATTATTTTTCCATAAAATATGTTGTGAAACCGGAAAAAAATCATTTGCGCTGTCAAATTGAAAACAAAAACGAATTTGTTTTGATTTCGGGGAGTTTTGCATTTACGCCGTTCGCCCTATGGTAAAACTGACTTGTTATGCATGTTCCTCAAGTCGTTACGGTTACTATGATATATAACATGTATAACTTATATTGTATCTGATGGCCTATAAAAAAATCAAAACATTGTTAACAAATACACGTTCCTTAAAACCGCTCCATTCCCAGGCTTATAGCGCTTTTATCCTTTGGTCTATGGGGCTGTGTGAGGTGTCAGTTTTTGCGCCATGATGTGTTCTTTCTATCGGTACCTTGATTGCGCATATACGACTTTTTGATCACTTTTTATTACAATTTTTCTGGATTTGATGAGACCAAAAATGCGCAATTTTGCACTTTGGAATTTTTTTGCGCTGACGCCGTTTACCGTACGAGATCAGGAATGTGATTAATTAATAGTTCGGGCGATTACGCGCGCAGAGATACTAAATATGTTTATTTATTTGTTTATTTATTAATTTATATTTATAAAATGGGAAAAGGGGGGTGATTTGGACTTTTATTAGGGGAGGGGATTTTTTATTAATAAAAAGACTTTTTTACTTTTTTTTTTACATGTACTAGAAGCCCCCCTGGGGGGCTTGTATATACACAGCAATGATCTCTCATAGAGATCAATGCTGTGTATATACACAGCAAAGATCCATTAGATCGGTCATAGATTGCTGTGGCCTGCTGCAGGCCATAGCAATCTATTGCCGAGCCGGGATCAGCGTCATTCCGACGCTGAGGCCCGGCACGGGCAGAAGAACGGATCTCCCCCCCGCGATCGCATCGCGGGGGGAAGATCCGACCCACTAGACACCAGGGATGTGATGACTGAAGCCCTTCAATGCAGCTGTCAGGTTTGACAGCTGCATTGAAGTGCTTAATTAGCTGGCGCGGCAACGGGACCCGCGCCGGCTAACAGAGGCACTGCCAGGCTGCACGTGTCAGCCGGGATCAGCGCCGGTCCCGGCGGGACCCCGCTCTGAACACCCCCTGCGGCACCATGACGTATCAGATACGTCATGGGTCGCTAAGGGGTTAAAATAAGGTCTATTTTTGCCGCAATTTAATAATACAATGCAATACATTGAAGTCAATGCAAAGACGGATGTCCAATGCACACTATGTATTGAATAACGGACGTAATAGCGACGGAATAAGATGTTCTAGCGACGGAATTCGGCAGAATTTATCTGCGCGAATTCCGTAGTCTGAACCCACCCTAACTATTAAATTCAATGGACTTTTCATTTAAGCCGCACCCAAAGGCCAATTAGTAACCTAAACTAGAACAATGTACCAACAGCCGTCATTGCACTAAGGCCAGACAGCTAAATAAAGTCCGTTATTTTAAACTCAAAATTTCGGGGTACATACAACTTCTAGATCTGTTCTTGTTCTTTTTGATCATCCTGCAGGACATACAGCAGCTGATAAGTGCTGGAAGACTTGAAATTTTTAAATAGAAGTAATTTACAAATCTGTATAACTTCCTGGTCCTAGTTCATATGAAAAATAAATAGCTGGATTACCCCTTTAAGTGCCAACTTGTCAGCGCTGAGCAGGAGGCCCGCGGGAAGCTGTGGGAGGGGCTGCCCGGACAATCCTTAGATCATTCGGGTGGCCCATTGAAGAGAGTGGTGTCCTGCTGCTGCTATTACACAGAGTGATGGGCAGCAGACTATCGCTATCATGATCGTTTTGATCCTACATATTGAAAGACAACGATCAGCCGACATTGTGCATGTTGTTTGATCATTTCCATTTAACACTAGCTATTACACCAAACGATTATCGCCCATCGGCCAAGTACGGCTGATAATCACTTAGTCTTGAAGAAACTAAAACCACCTTGAATTACTGTCAGTAACTTTTAGTTTTTTCCGATTTACGATCATCACGTTACAGTATGGGGCCTGCTGACCACCAGGGGGAGCTCACCACAGCACACTTGTACAGCACAGCAGGGACAGTGTATGGTATGGCGGCTTCTTACCACCAGGGGGAGCTCACCACAGCACACTTGTACAGCACAGCAGGGACAGTGTATGGTATGGCGGCTTCCGAACGCCAGGTGGAGCTCTCCACAACACACCCATACAGTACAGCAGGGACAGTGTATGATATGGTGGTTTCGGACAACCCAAGGAAGCTCACGACAGCACACTTGAACAGCACAGCAGAGACAGAGTGTATGGTATGGCAGCTTCTAGCCACCAGGGGGAGCTCACTAAAGCATACTCATACAGCACAGCAGGGACAGCATACAGAATGGCGGCTTCCAGACACTAGGGTGAGCTCACCACAGCACACTCATATAGCACAGCAGGGACAGCGTATGATATGGCGGCAGCCGACTGGATAACAGCAGTCTGTGTACAGATCTACATTTGATGGTAGGGGACAACAGGGATGGCGGCAGGTGGTGGGTCTGTTGATGCCTTTTCTGTACATTTCCAAGTGACGGCCATGGAAGGGAACATTGGGGTTGTCGACAGTTGATAGTCTTCATGTCCTGCATGCAGCTGCTGCGCAGCAGACAATGAAGGGAGGGGACAGCGGCGGTTCCCTAAAAAGAATCACAAATGCATGCCCTGGTGTTCTGTCTTACTTAAGGGGGAGGCCTTATATTTAGCAATTCAGCAAAACCTCTACTAGGTCTTATTACCAGGGGATGTCTTATTTTCAGGGTAACATGGTAGTCGTTTGATTGCTGCCTGCATACACACAGAAAGATTATCGTTTACATTCGAACGATATAACGATTTTTGGTTCTATGCAGTAGGGCCCTAAATGTAGGCCACGATTATGCAGAGAAAAGTAGAGCATGTAAGTTATTCCCATGAATGTGCTATAGGAATGTGCTTGTTCCCTCCTGCAGACTTTACAATAGCTGTGAGTAATGTTACAGGGCAGCGGTCTGATCCGCATGCTGAATACTTCACGTGTTCAACGGCTATTATGTCTTTCATTTATGCAGCCAATAACTTACCAGATAAACCAGCTCGCCTTGAGTTCTGCTTACATATGATAATGTCACGGGATAAGTGTGGGAGGAACAAGTCTATACAGCTCCCTACCCTACATCACAATTCACAGATTAGAAAGAAAGGGATTGCTGTATAAACAGAAGAACAGACCTCGCACATTACTAGTCAATGAGAGGGAATGAAAAAAGATTAGCAGCATTCCAGAATCCTTGGAGAATGCAAAGTATTTGGGTCCAAGAACAAGAAAGTTTGATTGAAATAAAGAGATTTTATGGTTTCAGCCTAGAGAACATACTCCTGCCACCTGGAGAAGCTTGGCAAGGAGGGCTGGGGCTCAGGCCTTGTATACACAGGACAGATGTGAGGCATGATCTGTATATATATGTATATATATATATATATATATATATATATATATATATATATATATATATATATATATATAAATCTACATACATAGTTATAGGCTATGTTCCCACTAGTTAAAAAAAGGGCAAATAACGGCCGTTATTTGCCCTTATTTTTACCTAGTAGGAACATAGGGGGAGATTTATCAAACATGGTGTAAAGTGAGACTGGCTCAGTTGCCCCTAGCAACCAATCAGATTCCATCTTTCATTTTCCAAAGAGTCTGTGAGGAATGAAAGGTGGAATCTGATTGGTTGCTAGGGGCGACTGAGCCAGTTTCACTTTACACCATGTTTGATAAATCTCCCCCTATAACTTTTCTTCATCGGATGCCTTACATGCTGCAGTCATGATTTGACCATGGCATATAAGGGGTTAAACTGACAGGATCGAAGATCTCTCTGGCCCTGGAAATTAGTGAGGGACCTGGCTGGCTGCCACGATCCCGGCACAAGAGAAGCGACGGCCCAGCATAAAGCACTGTAGTAGCCACTGTAGAAAAATGTATGGGAGGTCACTAAAAGGTTAAAGGGGTACTCCAGAGGGAGGGGGACATGTTTTTAAATCAACTGGTTTCAGAAAGTTATACAAGTTGGTAAATGACTTCTTTATAAAAGGTTGTTTTTTTTTTCCAGTCTGACACAGTGCTCTCTGCTGCCACCTCTGTCCATGTCAGGAACTGTCCAGAGCAGATGAGGTTTTCTATGGGGATTTGCTGCTGCTCTGGACAGTTCCTGACATGGACAGAGGTGGCAGCAGAGAGTGCTGTGTCAAACTGGAAAGAGTAAAACAGTTACCGCAGGACATACAGCAGCTGAAAAAAATCTGGCGTACCCCTTTAAGCAGTCTATTCTTGTTTTTTTTTTTTTTTTGGCTGAGGGGTTTTATTAGAGGTTTGACTTTAGGGACATGGGGCGATATTACTGTACCATGTGTAAGTAAGGAATTTCATCAATAGGAAGAGTTCTCCCAACATCCAATGAGGTTATTGGCCCTGCCATACCACCATGTGACTAGTGTACACACCCTATGCTTGTGTAATCAGCAGGGGTCACTCAAGAATCCATCAATGTGCAGAAGGATGTGACACTGATGATGACATTGCCGTCAGCACCCTACTGATGCCCCACAGATCCATGTAAAGTAAACGACTGCCAGAGATGATGATGTAACAGGAAAGTCCTGGAGGTTTTCAGAGAACAGTCTGGGTTTTTCTAAGGAAGCAAATGAGTAGCTGTCAGCTGTACCTTTTACCACCGCCATATTTCTCTTTACAAGGAACATCTCACATATTTTATACATATATATATATATATATATATATATATAAGAAAAACTGCCATTGTTGCCCATTACAACCAAAAAGTCTTCCAGTACTTATCAGCTGCTGCATGCCCTGCAGAAAGTGTTGTGTTCCTGTGCTCGTCACGAAACTGACATTGGCATCTACAGTGGTTTTCACATCTGGTCCGGTGGCTGGATCGGCTCCCCGCAATAGATTGATGTCAGTGCAGCCCGAGGCCTCTATGAGGCCTCTCAGATTGGCTGACACTTGGGATTCTTTCAGCCTGTCTGCAGTAATCAATATAATAAATATAATGGATCAATGCAGTACATATGTTTTGCATTGATCCTTATGAGCACTCAGTGTATCAGTCGTCTGGAGGCGCTACAATGAAGTAGTTAAGTGTCTCGCACAGTAAGCGGTAATCCTGCCAAAAAACAAAATTACTGATTTCTTTTTTTTAGATAACATCTAGAAATAATGTTATAATTACAGATTATGAAGTTCCCAAATAGCCCCATAGACCAAAAATAAACTTATAAGGATCAGAATAGAGCAATTTTTTAGCACATTTATTAAGTTATATAAATTGCCTATTGTTGTAATTGTAATGACTTGAGGAACATAGATAACCTGTCAGTTTTACCACACGGCGACGGGTATTAAGGCAATAATTTAAGAAATACCTTTGTTTTTCAATTTCAGAGCGCAAATAATTTTTTTTTTCATTTTGTATCATAGTTTATAAAAAAAATTGCCATTACAAGGTCTAATTAGTGGTGGAAATGTACTTCTATTTAAAAATCCCAATCCTTGCAGTACTTACCAGCTGCTGTATGTGCTGCAGGAAGTGGTGTATTCTTTCCAGTCTGGCTCTCTGCTGCCACCTCTGTCCATGTCAGAACTGTCCAGAACAGGATAGTTTACTTATGGGGATTTGGGAAGTTCCTGACATGAACAGAGGTGGCAGCAGAGAGCACTCTGTCAGACTGGAGAGAATACAACACTTCCTGCAGGACATACATCAGCTGATAAGTACTGGAAGTACTAGAGATTTTTTTAATAGAAGTAAATGATTATGATTATCTGTTTTGCAGCCTACATCATTTTGAACAGTCAGACATCTGAGTTCACATTTGGCAGTCCTAGCTCCTAACCTTATTGCCAAAAACACTTTGATACAATAAAAAGTAAGCATGAGCTTATCATGTCAGGCCGTGCGATTGTTTAACAAGTAGCCACGATGAACAGGATGAGATACAGTCTTGGCTAATGAGCAACAATTACTAAATTATTGGCAGACAAGACATAAGATGTATGGTGCCACCTGGAAGGAAAGCATCACGTTCGCGAGGAGCTTCAACTATATATCCAACCGAGAAGCCGTATAATGTTTGCATACCACTCCGACTAGATTGATTTCAAGGTATGACCTCATTGTCTCACTATTCTGCAACTGGAACCTTTATATATTTATTTTTTCTCCTATGCCGTTTTAGGCTGTCTTGTAGACCCTGAACTGGTAAATTATTTCCCGAACAAGCCAAGGTAAAAAACAAAACAAAAAGAAAACTTGGAAACATTTTTAGCAATAAAGAAACTATACAGAATGTGCAGCTCATCACAATAAAAAGGAACACAGCATATTCTGGCACAGCGAATGCGAGAGGCGATCGCTCTTCCAATATATAACATTGCAGACCTGTAAAAATACTTTTTGGGTTATTTTTAAGAACAGCCTGGAGTAATGAGCAATGGCTGCGGTTAACCTGTTGTTGTTGTCGGACATTTGTTGCACGAGGCGGAGGTGTTTCGAGGATTTTCCATAGGAATCTGAAAAGTTCACATAGATATAGTAGGGGAAATAAGTATTTGATACGCTGCCGATTTTGCAATTTTTACCACTTACAAAGAATGGGGAGGTGTCTAATGTGTATGGTAGGTAAACTTCACCTGGGGGAGACAATGTATGAAAAAAGTTTCAAAAAAAATCACATTGTATGATTTATAAATAATTAATCCCATTAAATAAGTATTTGATACAATAAAAACCAGAACTTAAAGGAGAAGTCAGTCAGATTATAAAATCCGGCAGCCGGCAGGGGCACGGGGGAAATCGATTACTAACTTACCTCTCCCCATGCCCACGGTGAGTGGCGGGACTGCTCTCAGGACCCCCGCCAGAAGGCATTCCGCCTGTCTGGGCTGATGGACTGGCCGCTCAGCCAATCAGTGACTTTAGCAGCTTCCCGTCCCATTCACTGACTGGCTGAGCGCACAGTCCATTAGCCGGGTCATGACGTGTCAGTGCCAGAGATCCCGGAGCCCGGCAGGGGTCCTGAGGCTGGTCCCACCGCTCATCATGGGCACGGGGAGAGGTAAGTTAATACTTGTAATGAATTTTCCTCCAGGATTTTATAATCCACCGCATGAGTCTCCGCATGAGTGGGCCGCAGTTTGGGGACCCAAAATCCACCGGATTCACCTTTAATATTCGGCACAGAAACCTTTGTGATAACCTTGGGGTTATCCTCATAATTCTTCCTCCTCCAAACACGATGAGTGGAGTTAATACCAAAAAGTTCTATTTTGGTCTCACCTTACCACATGACCTTACCTGCTCTGTATGATCCAGATGGTCATAGGCAAACTTCAAACGGGCCTGGATGTATGCTGGCATTTCTAATAATTACACCGACAGTTGTTGCCTTCTTACCAAGCTGCTTGCCTTCTGTCCTGTAGCCCATCCCAGCCTTGTGCAGGTCTACAATCTGGTATCCTTAGACAGCTCTTTGGTCTTGGCCAGGTGGAGAGGTTGGAGTGTGATTGAGTGACTGCGTGGACAGGCATTTTTCTTTTTTTATACAGGTAATGTGTTCAAACCAGTGTAATCAATACAGGCAATGAGTGCAGAGTAGGAGAAGCTTTTTCTAACAGGTCAGTGAGAGCCAGAATACTTGCTGATTGGTCGGTGATCAAATCCTTATTTCATGCAATAAAGTGCAAATTATTTATTTGAAAACCATACAATGTGATTTTCTGGATTTTTACTTTCCATAATTACATTTCTAGCTAGACTATTTTTCTTGGAGTTTTTTTTTCCTCCATCACTGGAACTCAACCTTCTAGTGCTCTATTGATACTGAAGTACACCTGGACTTGGAATACCGACATCTGATGCCAACCGGGTGACCACACACAGCTGGAAATCTTGAAGTAATATGTGGAATTTCTATGGCCAATTTAAGGTGAAAACTATATTTCCACATTGAATTACATGGCGCTGAGATTGCGGGCTACATAAACTGTGGGCTCATAAACTGAATTGTTCAAATACGTTGAGCTGTGGATCTTTCACCAGTCGACGGAAAGCATTTTTTGGCCATAGATAATTTCATAAGTGACATTTTGCCTGTCTTTTATTACTAACACTCAGTTTATAAGGGATCTATACTCCATACACTGTCTTCATTTTAGTTCACAAACATTCTAACGAATAATTATTCTAGTCTAACCTGGATATGACACATAGACTACTCATGGTTCTACTGAACTAAACTCAAGCTGTACCCTAAAATGAGGCCATAATATGGCTTTCACATTGGCCTTAGATTGAAACATATGCTGTTACCCAAAGGATAATGCAGTTCAATGTTTCTAAATGTAAAATAATGCACTTGGGGAGGAGGAATCCTCTATCCAAGTATCACATTGGCAGTTCGGTGTTAGCAAAGGCTTCAGAAGATAAGGCTTTAGGGGTAGTGATTTCTGACAGCCTAAAACTGAGTCACCAATGCAACCAGGTGGTATGGAAAGCAAATTGTATGCTGGGCTGTATATATAATGGTATGCTGGGCTGTGTATATATATAATGGTATGCTGGGCTGTATATACTTAATGGTATGCTGGGCTGTATATATAAATATATATTGATATGCTGGGCTGTATATATACAATGGTATGCTGGGCTGTGTGTATATATATATATATATATATATATATATATATTGATATGCTGGGCTGTATATATACAATGGTATGCTGGGCTGTGTATATATATTGGTATGTTGGGCTGTATATATAATGATATGCTGGGCTGTATATATAATGATATGCTGGGCTGTATATATAATGTTATGCTGGGCTGTATATATATAATGTTATGCTGGGCTGTATATATATAATGGTATGCTGGGTTGTGTATATATATTGGTATGTTGGGCTGTATATATAATGATATGCTGGGCTGTATATAAAATGATATGCTGGGCTGTATATATATAATGTTATGCTGGGCTGTATATATATAATGTTATGCTGGGCTGTATATATATAATGGTATGCTGGGTTGTGTATATATATTGGTATGTTGGGCTGTATATATAATGATATGCTGGGCTGTATATAAAATGATATGCTGGGCTGTATATATATAATGTTATGCTGGGCTGTATATATATAATGGTATGCTGGGTTGTGTATATATATTGGTATGTTGGGCTGTATTATCTGGGCTGTATATATATATATATATATAATGGTATGCTGGGCTGTATATATAATGGTATGCTGGGCTATATATATCATGGTATGCTGGGCTGTTTATATATAATGGTATGTTGGGCTGTATATATATATAATGGTATGCTGGGCTGTATATATACAATGGTATGCTGGGCTGTATGTATAATGGTATGCTGGGCTGTGTGTGTATATATATATATTTATATATATATATATATAGTAGAGGTATAACCAGTAGGAGAAGGGAGATTATGATCTCGCTGTATAGAGCTCTAGCGTCATCATATTTTGTATTTTAATTTATTCATTGTATAACCTAATATATAACCTGTAACATGTATTTATATATTTAAATAAGCGCTGCGGAATCTGTTGGCGCTATACAAATAAATATTATTATTATATTATTATTATATCTGGAATACTGTGTCCAGTTCTACAAAAATGGTGGCTGGTGTGAGGCATAAAACATATCAGGATTTGAATCTGTATAGTCTGGAGGAAAGAAAAGAAAGGTGGGGGGCATGATTTAAACCTTTAAATATGTAAAAAGACTGAGGGCCCTATTCCACCGGACGATTATCGTTCAGATTATCGTTAAATCGCTTGAATCTAAACGATAATCGTTCGGTTGAAATGCAGTTAACGATTAACGACCGAACGAGAAATCATTGATCGCTTTATAAGACCTGGACCTATTTTTACCGTTGCTCGTTCGCAAATCGTTCGCATTGAATACGACATAGTTCGGTCGTTCGCAATAGATACGAACGCAATAGCGAAGAAAAACGATCGTAATTACGATCATAAGTAACGATTATCGTTCCATGGAAATGAGTGAACGTTTTCAGGTCTTTCGCAATAGCGGTCGTTTGAGATCGTTAATCGTTAACGATTATGCAAACGATATTCGTCCGGTGGAATAGGGCCCTAAGGTTCGTTTATCGATTCGTGGGCTGTGGTTGTCCCGTGTAATAGGACCCTGAAGGAATGTAAACCTGCCTGGGATAAACATATATCTATATATAACAGGTGGTCTTTTTCTACCGATTAGGCTAGGTTCACACTGCGTTTTCAGCATCCGTTTAACGGATCCGTTTTTTTTAACGTCCAGAAAAATAGGGTCAGCAACGTTTTTTGGTCCGTTTTGGTCCGCCAAAAAAAACGGATCGGTTTTTTTTTATAATGGAAGTCAATGGAAAAACGGATGCACACAAATGAATCAGTTTTTTGCAATCCGTTTTTCATGCGTTTTTTGCAAAAAACGGATGCGTTAAACGGATGCTGAAAACGCAGTGTGAACCTAGCCTTATCATCTATATTTCTATATTTCTATGAGCACTTGTGTCAATGTATTTGTAATGTTACACACGTGTTTTGGAGATGTCACCTTGGCTGAATTGGGCTCTACTGGTCCTCTGTACTCCCCCCAGGGCACCCCGATTGTATAGTATATTGAGAACAATGTTTCTTCTCTGGAGTGCCCCTTTAATCTTAGGATAACTCTGCTCAGTGAAGTTCAGTAGAGCACAATGTATCATTGTAAAACCAAGCTGCTTATTTGTGAGTATGTTACCTCCTGGTGCTCCCAGTCTCCAGTGCTTATTTACTTCTAGCATGAATCACAGCGAGTACAAAGGACTGACCTGAAATAACCCGGGAAGAGAATGAGTGAGACCGATCATTCCAAGTCAGTAACGCAAATATTTATTGTTACCGCTATTAGAGGATTGCCGGACGGAGCGCGTTTATTCTGCACTTATCACCCCCAATACCTTCATTAACGCCGACATTTGGCCTTATCTATAGCGGTTCCGTCTGATGTCTCTTTATTGGTTTATTTTCAGCGTCACAATATTTATTACAAGATAAAAAAAAATAGATACAAAGGGGGACATTTATTATGTGGCGCAGAGGCCATTTTTGGCACAGAGGGTCCACTTGGGAATTTGCAAACATTTGTTTTACGAATAATTTAGGGTGGGTTCACACTGCGTTTTAGCAATCCGTTTAACTGATCCGTTTTTTTTAACGGACAAAAAAAATAGTGTCAGCAACGTTTTTGTGTCCGTCAAAAAAAACGGATCGGTTTTGATCCGTTTTTTTTTTATAATGGAAGTCAATGGAAAAACGGATCAAAACGGATGCACACAAATGCCTCCATTTTTTGCAATCCGTTTTTCATCCGTTTTTTGCAAAGTGTCTGGCACTAGCATGGAGATGCCGATGACGCTGCCCTTTTTTTGAACCATGGCCCGGTTCTTGCACACGGCGCTGGTCTATTCCCGGGCACCGGCCTGGCCTAAAGCACTGGAGACAGGCCCGCTGGCCCCCCGGTGTGACAAAGCCCTCCCCTCTGTGACACGGCTCTATTGATTGTAATGGAGCCAACGTCACAGACGGGAGGGGTTTTGGCACACTGGGGACCGACGTTGTGGGAACATAGCCAATAGGTAATGACTAGCTGTGGCTGCCGACCATTGAGCCCCCCGCCAATCACAAGGGTGGTATATGGATACAGAGGGAATTGCTCGCCTGCTCCATTCACCCTCCATGCTCAGCTAGTCACCAGCTATTCATTTGGGCAGCTCTTGCTTTTCCCCACATTCAGAATTTCTGCCGTGTGTGAATGCACCCTTGCCTTAGTTTTCCATCCATCATGATGCTTATTATTTGCGGCTGCGATTATAAATAGACCGCTGCCTTCTAGTGGGAACACGGCCTCGATATTCTTTTCAGTTCACATAAGGATCCAACTTCCCGGAGCTTCTCTATTCTCCGCTATAGTGTTAGTATATGGCCGGTATAGTGTTTGTATATGGACGCTATAGTGTTAGTATATGGCCGGTATAGTGTTTGTATATGGACGCTATAGTGTTAGTATATGGCGGCTATAGTGTTTGTATATGGCCTTTATAGTGTTTGTAGATGGCCACTATACTGTTTGTATATGGTCGCTATAGTGTTAGTATATGGTCGGTATAGTGTTTGTATATGGCCGGTATAGTGTTTGTATATGACCTCTATAGTGTTTGTATATGGTAGCTATAGTGTTAGTATATGGCGGCTATAGTGTTTGTATATGGTCGGTATAGTGTTTGTATATGGTCGCTATAGTGTTAGTATATGGCGGCTACAGTGTTTGTATATGGACGCTATAGTGTTTGTATATGGCCTTTATATTGTTTGTAGATGGCCACTATACTGTTTGTATATGGCCGCTATAGTGTTTGTATATGGACGCTATAGTGTTTGTATATGGCGGCTACAGTGTTTGTATATGGCCGCTATAGTGTTTGTATATGGTCGGTATAGTGTTTGTATATGGTCGGTATAGTGTTTGTATATGGTCAGCATAGTGTTTGTATATGGTCGGCATAGTGTTTGTATATGGTCAGCATAGTGTTTGTATATGGTCGGTATAGTGTTTGTATATGGTCGGTATAGTGTTTGTATATGGTTGGTATAGTGTTTTTATATGGTCGGCATAGTGTTTGTATATGACGGCTATAGTGTTTTTATATGGTCGGTATAGTGTTTGTATATGGTCGGTATAGTGTTTGTATATGGTCGGTATAGTGTTTGTATATGGTCGGTATAGTGTTTTTATATGGCCGCTATAGTGTTTGAATCCTTTTACTACCGGTCGAAACTAAAGTGTAAACAATTGTCTGTAGAAAAAAATATGAATAAACTAAACATATCACATATCATTATATATATATATATATTTTTTATTTATTCATTTTTTTTTTCAGGATGAACACATGCCTGCACTCCTCCATTTGCATTGATTCAGACTCAAAACACTGCAGACCTCACTACACGTCACATTTCAACTCTTTGTTATGTTTCCCAGCCAGCCGCAGCCAATTTGATGAGATTTACATGTAAAACAGACTGAGGAATCTCTCGCTCTGACCCCATCTCTTGTGCTCTTGTTTTGCTTGAACTCTAGAATATAACAGCTGCTTTCTTCCCTGCCCTGCAGAGATCCATTCCACATTGCCTGCCTAGCAACAAAGCGCGCACCGTCACCTAGCTCTTACATCAGACACAATGGAAGGAGCCGCACCGCATGGAATCCTTTCCATAGACAGCAACAGTAAAGATTTAACGTGCACGTTCTATTTGCACTAATAAAAATAGTAACCAATCAGGTGTTTGTTGTAATCAATATAAAGTGATTATAATATGGTAATACTATTATATAGGACACGCTTTCACCATGCTAACAATTCATTTTATTGGCGCCATTATGAATTCTATTGCTTATACTAATATTATAGGTTGTTCAATGTCTCTATGCTGGATTTTCGTTCACATATTCTTTTGGCCGTCATTTTCTCGTAGTAGGAACCTTATCTTCAAGGGGTTATCCAGTATTAGAAAAACATGGCCGCTTTCTTCCAGAGACAGCACCACACTTGCCTTCAGGTCAGGTGGGCTTTGCAATTAAGGTTCATTCACTTCAATGGAGCTGAATTGCAAAACTCCACCCAAACTGGAGACAAGAGGGGTGCTGTCTCTGGAAGAAAGCGGCCCTGTTTTTGTAGCACTGGATAACCCCTTTAAAGGGGTTATCCAGCACTACAAAAACATGGCCACTTTTCCCCCTCTCTTGTCTCCAGATTGGGTGGGGTTTCAAACTCAGTTCCATTGAAGTAAATGGAGCTTAATTGCAAACTACACCTGAACTGGAGACAAGAGAGGGGGGGAAGTGGCCATGTTTTTGTAGCTCTGGATAACCCCTTTAAAGCGAATGCACCATCACGTACATTGCTTTTTTTTTTACATTAGCTAAGCAGCGCTGGCGTGGCGATCAAAGTGGAGTAGTCCTTTTTTTAAACACCTCCCAGCCCACCACTCCACAGTGTGACCATATCCACTCCCCTCTGTATCCAGGAAATGCAGACCAGATGAAGCTGTGGGAAGGGCTGTGCTCCTAACAGTGCTCCTGGCCGAAGATTACGCCGACTAATGCTGCGTTTACACGGAACGATTATCGTTCAAATTTGCGCAATAACGATCGAATTCGAACGATAATCGTACAAGTAAACGCAGCGAACGATCAAACGACGAGAAATCGTTCACTTTGATCTTTGAACATGTTCTTAAATCGTTGTTCGTCTTTCGCAAACAATTCGCAGATCGTTCCGTGTAAACAGTCGTTCACCGATTTTACCTATGTGCGAGATAGGCTTAAGCCATCGTAAAACAAATTTTCCGTACGATATATCGTTCTGTCTAAACACTGATCGTTATTTTAAAAAAATTGTTACTTCGAAATCGTTAATCGTACGATCGGGCGAATTATCGTTCCGTGTAAACGCAGCATAAGGGTCTGTTCACACTGAGTAAAAGTGGTGGAATTCTGGGTGGAGCCCCAGCCGTGGACTCCGCTTGGAATCCCGTCTGCCTCAGTGTGTCAATGCGATGCCTCTGCTCTTCGCCACTTTCGGCTCAATTTCTGTAATATACCGGTCACACAAACATACCCATAGGGCTCTATTACACGGACAGTAGGGCCAGAGGTCATCCAACAAACAAACATTTGTCCGTCGCCTGATATTTAGTATAATGATAGACTAATAATAATATGGTTAGAATAATAACAGTAATCTCGTATAATAAGGGACGTTATACAGCAATGACTATTACCAAGCCATGTAATAGTGAGTGAGTGCCGATCAATGAGATCAGGGAGCAGACCATGTTATAAGGCCCTTAGGCTACATGCACAAGAGATGCGGAACCTTCGGCCTTTCAGCTGTTGCAAAACTATAATTCCCATCATGCATGGACAGCCGAAGCGTTAGCTTCGGCTGTCCATGCATGATGGGAATTGTAGTTTTGCATCAGCTGGAGGACCAAAGGTTCCCTATCTCTGGCCTAGAGAAATCAGCTGTTTTACATGTACAAAATGATGCTGTTCTACAAGGATATCCCCCCAATAGTAATACCTTAGTACCCCATTACCATACAATACAGACTCCATGCACAATGTCCTACTAGATAGATAGATAAATGCTTTTTTGATCAACATACAATATGGGTTTCTTTGTATCCTATTAGATTACCAATCACTATGAACAATTCAGTAAGCACATACTGGATATTCAAACAATAGGGAAATAAGCCTGATAAAGATATAAAGACCCAGTTACAATATGGGTTGAAACATCGCCAAACCTGAATGCAGAAAAAAAAAAACTGCGGTTTTATTTGTTGCTAATAGCAACCAATCACAGCTCAGCTTGTAATTTTCACATCCCTCTGGTAAAATGAAAGCTGAGCTCTGATTGGTTGCTTATTTTAAAGGGAACCAACTACCTCTCTAAAGGCCCCCATACACCTTCAATAACTAACGGCCGGACCGTCGGTTAGGATGAGTGCACCCACCCGTCCTTTCCATACATAGGAACATTTGATACAGGTGTATGTTCTTCTGTTCTCTATGGGAATCGGTAAGCCGCAGAAAGATCGCTCTCGCTGCCGTTTATCTTTTTCTTAAAGTGACTGTACCACCAGGCCCAGGCTGAAGCACTGGAGGGGGCCGACCCACCCTTAGTGGGAAGAAACCCCGCCCCTCCATGACGTGACTCCGTTAGAATCAATGGAACCCTATCGTAGAGGGGCGGGGGTTTCCTCCCACTAAGGGTGGTTCGGCCCGCCTCCTGTGCTTCAGCCTGGGCCTGGTGGTACAGTCACTTTAACAAAGGAGTCGGCCATCATTTTCCATCACGGTTGACCCCTATTACCACAGACATCTTCTGTTGGGGGTTGATCGGGGTACCCCCATGCACCACAAGCGGCATAAGTCTAAGGTATATGGTCACCTTACGGGAGGATGAACTGGCCCCAGTACCTTACAGCTGCCGGGCACAGCTCTTTGATGCAGTCTCTGGCACATAAGCAATTTTGAAATCTTGATCTTTAATCGTTGGTTTCGGCGCACAGTAACTAGGCATGAGGGCGGAGCCACAACAGCATGTAGTCATGTAGCCTTCACTCTCTCCCCAGCCACTCACTCGCTTGAGTGAGCGCTGGCCTTTGCATTAATCAAGCGAGTGAGTGGCTGGGAAGAGGGTGGAGGCAACGTGACTACATGCCAATGTGGCTCTGCCCGTTCAACCAATCAGTGGCCAGCCTTATGGTGCGTTTACACGTACCGATTATCGTGCGAATTTGAACGATAATCGTACGTGTAAACGCAGCAAACGATCAAATGACGAACGAGAAATCGTTCATTTTGATCTTACAACATGTTATCAAATCGTCGTTCGCAAAAAATTTGCAGATCGTTCCGTGTAAACAGTCGTTCGCAGATTTAACCAATGTGTGAGATAGGCTTAAGCGATCGCAAAACGATCGCAAAACGAATTTTCCGTACGATGTATCGTTCAGTCTAAAAGCTGTTCGTTATGAAAAAAAAACTTTACTCCGACATCGTTAATCGTATGATCGGGGCAATTATCGTTTCGTGTAAACGCAGCATTATGCTGCATTGACACTGAGCGATAATTCGCCCGATCGTACAATTAACGATTTCGAAGTAACGATTTTTTTTATAACGATCAGCGTTTAGACGGAACGATATATCGCACGGAACGATCTGCAAATTTTTTTGCGAACGACCAACGACGATTTGAGAACATGTTCAATGATCAAAATGAACGATTTCTTGCTCGGCGCTTGATCGTTCGCTGCGTTTAGACGTACGATTATCGTTCGAATTCTATCGTTATTGTGCAAATTCGCACGATAATCATTCCGTGTAAACGCAGCATTATCCAGTGATTGGCTTAGCAGGCACTTCCTGTTTGTAAGAGGAGAACAGGAAGTGGAAGGGGATCATGGAGATGATCAATGTTTATTTTTTTTCTTCTTAAAGGGGTTATCCAGCATTAGAAAAAACATGGACACTTTCTTCCAGAGACAGCGCCACTTTTGTTTCCAGTTTGCGTGCAGGTTATGCAACTCGGTTCCATTGAAGTGAATGGAGCTTAATTGCCAACCACACCTGCACTGGAGACAAGAGTGTTGCAGTCTATAGAAGAAAGCGGCCATGTTTTTTCTAATGTTGGAGAACCCCTTTAATTCCTTTCTTCATACATCTTTTAAAAAACATGCAATTTTTTTTTTTTTGCACGACCGCTAATTTTATGATTTAGGTTGATTTTTGTTTTTTACATATAGTAAGGGTCTTATTGCACGGGATGATTATCGTTCGAAAAATTGTTAGATTGTTTGGATTTGAACGATAATAGTTTAGTGTAATAGCAGGCTAACGATTAAACGACCAACAAGAAATCGTTAGTCATTTGATAGGATTCGTTGATCGTTCGCAAATCGTTCACATGGAATAAGACGTCGTTCAATCATTCGCTATAGCGACGACAAGACGACCGCAAGAACGATCATAAGTAATGATCATCGTTCTGTGTAATTGGGTGAACGATTTCAGGTCGTTCGCCGTAGCGGTAGTTTGAGATCGTTAATCGAAAAATTGCTTCCTGTAATAGTACCCTTAGAGTCCATTTACACAGAAAGATTATCTGACAGATTATCTACCAAAGATTTGAAGCCAAAGCCAGGAACAGACTATAAACAGAGATCAGGTCATAAAGGAAAGCCTGAGATTTCTCCTCTTTTCAAATCCACTCCTGGCTTTGGCTTCAAATCTTTGGCAGATATAATCTGTCAGATAATCTTTCTGTGTAAACGCACCATTAGGGCCCTATTCCACCGGACGATTATCGTTTAGATTATCGTTAAATCGTTAATCGTTCGGTTGAAATTCAGTTAACGATTAACGACCGAACGAGAAATCGTTGATCGCTTTATAAGGGCCCTATTCCACCGGACGATTATCGTTCGCATAATCGTTAACGATTAACGATCTCAAACGACCGCTATTGCGAAAGACCTGAAAACGTTCGCTCAATTCCATGGAACGATAATCGTTACTTATGATCGTATTTGCGATCGTTTTTTCTTCACTATTTCTTCGCTATTGCGTTCGTATCTACTGCGAACGACCGAACGACGTCTTATTTAATGCGAACGTTTTGCAGACGAGCAACAATAAAAATAGGTCCAGGTCTTATAACGCGATCAACGATTTCTCGTTCGGTCGTTAATCGTTAACTGCATTTCAACCGAACAATTATCGTTTAGATTCGAAACGATTTAACGTTAATCTGAACGATAATCGTCCGGTGGAATAGGGCCCTAAAGGCCCTATTCCACGGGTCGTTTAGAGGAGCAATATTGTTCGTATTCGGCCGATATCGACCGCTACGAACGATATTCGTCCCGTGGAATAGAGTGCAACGATCAGCCGACATCGTTCATGTCGGCTGATCGTTGCAGTCGCTTGTTTTTCAACATGTTGAAAAACAAGCGACTGATATAGCAGCGATCAGCTGCCGTCGCTCCGTTGAATAGGAGCATCGGCAGCAGGCGCTGCTGTATCCTATGGGCTGCCCGGACGATCAGCAATCCCCCGGGCAGCCCCCCCGCAGCTCCCCGCCCCCCCCTCCCGCACTCACCCGCTCGCTGCAGCCGCGCTGAATAGCAGCGGCAGCGAGCGGGGAACGAGGAGCTATTAGCGCTCGTTTGCTCCTTCAAACGACTCGTGGAATAGGGGCATAAGACCTGGACCTATTTTTATCGTTGCTCGTTCGCAAAACGTTCTCAAATCGTTCGCATTGAATAAGACGTCGTTTGGTCGTTCGCAGTAGATACAAACGCAATAGCGAAGAAAAAACGATTGCAAATACGATCATAAGTAACGATTATCGTTCCATGGAAATGAGTAAACGCTTTCAGGTCTTTCGCAATAGCGGCGTTTGAGATCGTTAATCATTAACGAATATGCGTACGATAATCGTCCAGTGGAATAGGGCCCTTACACACTCTTGGATAGTCAGCCAGTGTGACCAGGCCCTTACTCGACTGCTAGAAAAGAATAGGCCCAGTAACATTGGTAGCCCCAGGGTACAGGTATAAGTTAATTAAATCACTATGTTAATTGGAGACCCCACGCACACACAGCTTGAGTTTACTAGAGAAGTGTTCTGAAAAGCCAGATGTTGTTTGAAGGCCCTTCCATTAGCCTGCTAGACTGCTGATTTGTGTATGAATGGTTTCACAATGGAGTGCTGGGAATCACACACTAGGTGGAGCTGCCGGAGTTCTCCTTATAGCAAACAAAGAAAATGTATCGTTTTATGTTCATTTGACAAGAACAAAAAGATCATCAGAAAAAAAAAATCCAATACATAGAACAACAAATAGAATGCAAAAATACAATGTAAACTAAAAAAAAGTTCATTCATATATTGTGAGACTATATACCATATATATATATGTATGTAAACTAAAAAAAAGTTCATTCATATATTGTGAGACTATATACCATATATATATATGTATGTATACAATACATACATACTAGATGGACTACTTATGGCTAAAGAATACAGGGTGAGTAAAGAGTATGTTGTATCTGCTATCAAGGTATTCTCTCCTGGAATTATTGCAGTATAGCCCTTTGTTATGTGTTTAGACCTTAGGGGTTATACAACATGGCAGCTCTTATCCTCCATTTGGATAGGGTTCTGCAGCTCGGTTCCATTTAAGTGAATGGAGCTGAACTGTAGTACCGCACACATCCTGAGCATAGGGGTGGCGCTGTTTTACAAGAAAGTAGCTGTGTTTTCTCTAATCCTGGATAACTGCATTAATATGAGCCTGAAATCAATGCCTAATATCTGCTGCAAAATCCAAATGGTAACAAATGTAAAAGTCGATTGGAAGTCATTTTCAGGCTAGGGTTATATGGCGATGCTGGCTGCGACACACATGACACTGCCAAATATTACCTTGTGTCTGTATTGCAGTTAATGGAAGTCATGGTATCTCACATTCACCCTGGATGAATTTCTGCCGACTGTTGGGTCACAGCTGCGACCAACGTTCATCTCTCCCATAGAGAATGAATGGAGCAGGGATCATGTCCTCATTCTCAGGATTGGAAGGGGATTCCAGCAGTTGGAAATAGGCACTGTCATTAAAAAAAAAAAAAAAAAAAAAACTTTGCATATGTTGGGAGTCTCACTGCTTAGACCCTCACCCATCAGGAAACAAATAGGAGAAGTACATGGTAACATATGTTACTCCCTGACTCCATGTAACTGGCTTCATGTTTAAGGGGGTACTCCAGATAAAATGTTTTTCTTTCAAATCAACTGGAGCCAGAAATGTGTAATTTACTTCTATTACAAAATCTCAAGTCTTCCAGTACTTATCAGCTGCTGTATGCCCTGCAGGAAGTGGTGTATTATTTCCAGTCTGACACATTGCTCTCTGCTGCCACCTTTGTCCATGTCAGGAACTGTCCAGAGCAGTAGAAATCCCCATAGAAAACCTCTCCTGCTCTGGACAGTTCCTGACATGGACAGAGGTGGCAGCAGAGAGTGCTGTGTTACACTGGAGAGAATACACCCCTTCCTGCAGGACATACAGCAGCTGATAAGTACTGAAAGACTGGAGATTTTTATGTAGCAGGAGAGAGAGTGGCCATAACATGGTACCATAGCAGGTGCGTAATACCTTGTAGTAGACACCCACAAAGACGTTGTCTGAGAAGAAACGGTGACAACCAAATCACAGCTCATTCTAAGACACTAAAGCTGATGGGTGACTTGTTGCCATCTAAGTTGATAAATCTGGGCTTTTGTGTGTCCCCGTACAGACCCTGTGCTCATGTCTCTATATGAAGTCTAAGGCCAGTCTCAGACTGGTATAATCCGTATTACGGCCACAGGTCCTGGCCTGACCCTGGGTCTAATGACCTGAAGTCACAGAATCATTGATCCCTATGACGCTGCCAGTTCGGGGAGGTATCGGCAGTAATAATCCAATACAAGGAAATTTCATGGTAATTAAACATATACTTCAATTGTCTGGGAAAATGTATACTATTCCTATTGTCCGATATTATATATGTAGATGCAATGTGACGATATTGTGACTATCCTTATACTTATTAGTATCCCGGGTATCATGGTCCAATGTAGAATCCCGATATGCCAGCTGATCAGATCCGCCAGATCATTGCAGGGAATTCCCCTATAGGGGCCCTATTACTAGGGACGATTATCGTGTGAAAAATCGTTAAACCGTTTAAATTTAAGCGATAATCTGTGTGAATGCTAGCAACGATCAAACGATCATACAAAAAATGTGTTCGTATGTCATTGATCGATTAACTTTTTGCGGTGATCATAAAATCATCTTTCGGTGTACGTACACATCATTCGTCCGTAATTACGATCGTTCTGTACAAGAGTATAACGACCATCGTTCCATGTATTATGGTGAATAATTTCAGCTAGTTCCGAGAGCTCAGTCTGCGGCTTATCTCTCCCAGAGCAAAGGGGTCAGGCGGTAATTTTTCATCACGAATGACCACTATCACCACCAACATCATCCGCGAGCGAGGGTAACGGCCGACAACATGTTGTTATTCTACATTCAAAATGAATTTAAAAAAAAAAAAAAAAAAAGCAAAATATGAATTTCCAACAGAAAAAAAACATTCGGGTCATTCTGAGTAATCCGAGAAAACAAAAAAAAAAAAATTGCTAATTTTATGATTTAGGTTGATTTTTGTTTTTTACATATAGTAAGGGTCTTATTGCACGGGATGATTATCGTTCGAAAAATTGTTAGATTGTTCGGATTTGAACGATAATAGTTTAGTGTAATAGCAGGCTAACGATTAAACGACCAACAAGAAATCGTTAGTCATTTGATAGGAGTCGTTGATCGTTCGCAAATCGTTCACATGGAATAAGACGTCGTTCAATCATTCGCTATAGCAAGGACAAGACGACCGCAAGAACGATCATAAGTAATGATCATCGATCTGTGTAATTGGATGAACGATTTCAGGTCGTTCGCCGTAGCGGTAGTTTGAGATCGTTAATCGAAAAATTGCGTTCCATGTATTATGGTGAATAATTTCAGCTAGTTCCGAGAGCTCAGTCTGCGGCTTATCTCTCTTAGAGCAAAGGGGTCAGGCGGTAATTTTTCATCACGAATGACCACTATCACCACCAACATCATCCGCGAGCGAGGGTAACGGCCGACAACATGTTGTTATTCTACATTCAAAATGAATTTTAAAAAAAAGCAAAATATGAATTTCCAACAGAAAAAAAACATTCGGGTCATTCTGAGCAATCCGAGAAAACAAAAAAAAAAAAATAGCTTTGTCTAACAGGACCCTGAGACGTATGAAAAGTTAAAGGAGAAGTATTGAAATCTTTCGCTGTAGAATAAGAAGCATAACTTGGCGGATTACATTTTTCAAGGGAACTTTTGAAAGAGGAATTTCCGCCATTAACTCTTACGTCGCCGAATTCTTGTCTGGATTTTAAACAGGTCACCGGCACGACAAGGGTTAACCTCTTCTAGCAGGGTAATGCATGTCCCAGCTCTCTACAAACCATTAGATGGGGGAGGATGTACTGGGAGTGGAATCAGATTACACATCCTGCCTGGGAAGGGAGAGCCTGACTCACACAGGGAAGGGGGGGGAGTTTACTATCTTGCTACTTTGTCATATCATTGCTTAGTGATCCCTGGGCCGCACATTCAACAGGACTGTGACAATCAACAGGTCCGCCAGACTTTAGGATTCACTTCAGGTAGACTTTCCTACTGGACCATGTGAGGCAAGACGGGGAAAAAAAAAAATGGCTGACAGGTAAGAGCTACCGACTTGTTGTGCGACTTTGGTGAACAGGTTTCCCAGCTGATAGAGTGTCTATATGTGTGTGACAAAGCACTACAGGGGGTTGTGTTACCCGGGCTCGGACCTCAATTGTCTCCAATGGACTCTCTTGCCGCTCCGTCTCTACTCTTTCTATACATTTTATCTTCAGGGTACAAACCCACACACCGTATACACAGCAGATACGCAACAAATACGCAGCAGATACGCAGCAGATTTGTTGGTACAGATTTGATGCTGTGTTCAGTTATTTAGATATAATCTGCTGCGTTTTTGCTGCGTATTTGCTGCGTGTTTGCTGCGTATCGCAGCAGTAAATACGCTGCTTATACGGTGTGTGGGTTTATACCCTCAAGGACTTTTAGGAACCAAAAAACACGTTGCATGGAGTTTCGCATGTGAGGATGTATCGAAAAACTTTTTTTAAAAAAAGTACCGTAACAGTGGTCAATGTAAGCACCGTGAGAGTGTCTGGATTCTACTGGTCCCAGTGCCAGATTCTGAAAGTTTTGCCCTAGTTTTGTGGTAGTATTTCCGTCAGTATTTTTATTTTTTTTTGACAGGTCAAAACTATAACTAAGAGAGTCCTGGTTTTGGTTGAAAAAAGACTGACGGAAATACTGTGTGTGACCATAGCCTAAAGATGCCATTTTTTATTGGTGGACTTATTGGCCGTCCTTGGTGACATGAATGGGTTCTAAGGTCCGTTGAGAAGAGTCCAACCTACGAAATGGCTTTCCACTCACAACCTTCATGTTTTTTGGACATGTCCCCTGCGGTTGATGGGCCGTGACAGACTCGGGGAGGGAGGGTTGGGGGTTGATGTGCTCTTTGGCAGCTTTTGGGGCCGAATCCTCCATGTGGGATTTGAATTTGATCTGTATAAAAACAGCAGCTGCAAAACTCTTTCAATGTGTGGAGCGTTAACTGAGCGACAGGCAGCGGCAGGGTCTCAGGACTGGCTCTAGTGTCTTGTTAAACAGGCTCAGGATAATCTCTTTTACGCTAAAAATTTAATTGTCACACTTTGGATTTCAGCTCTGAAGGCTCAGTCTATGGTGGGGAACCTTGGCTCTGCAGCTGTTGCAAAACTACAGCCTTCGGCTGTCCAGGCATGATGGGAGTTGTAGTTTTGCAACAGCTGCAGAGCCAAGGTTCCCTACCCCTGGTCTACGGACTATGTAATTTCTTCTCCGACTCTTTTATTCCTTGTATTCCACCTGATCCGTTTGGTTTCCTCTTTGGCATTGTCACCGGTGAACAACAGATGGAATCCATGTGTTTCCCTGAGGTCTCCACGCTTTACCATATATGATAAAATGAGGACTATTTGTACACGTTGGACTAGGTCTGGCCTCGCGCACTACCTGAAATGTGACTCTCGTGTCATTGGAAATGTAAATGTCACACGTGTCACATGATCGCGGATCTCCAGCCTCGGCTCGACGGTGTATTACTACTTTTTCAACTCCAGTCAAGACTAGACGCACCCTAAATAATATCTTGGTCCATGCTCGAGTCTGATTGTTCGGCATTTGATTACCAGTGGCTGAAGTAGTTGGATGCAGCCCTAGGGAGTCCTGGTAACCATGGATACAGACTATGGCCTATAGCAGTATCCATGTTTTCTAGGACTCTCTATGACTGCATCCAACTTCTTCAGCCACCGGTAATCAAATGCAGAATGATCAGACTCGAATATGATGGAGTTGCGCTCATCTCTAGTAGTGATGCAGTTCTTGTGACTGATATAAGCAGCTTTAAAGGGGTAGTTCACCATTTTTTTTTTTCTTTCATATCCACGAGTGCTAGAGATTTGTAATTTACTTCTATTAAAAAAAATCGCAAGTCTTCCAGTACTTATCAGCTGCTGTATGTCCTACAGGTGTGGTGTACTTATCAGCTGCTGTATGTCCTACAGGTGTGGTGTACTTATCAGCTACTGTATGTCCTACAGGAAGCGGTGTATTCTTTCCAGTCTGACACAGTGCTCTTTACTGCCACCTCTGTCCATGTCAGGGACTGTCCAGAGCAGTAGCAAATCCCCATAGAAAACCACTCCTGCTCTCCAGACTGGAAAGAATACACCACTTCCTTCAGGACATACAGTAGCTGATAAGTACTGGAAGACTTGAGATTTTTAAAGAGAATGAATTACAAATCTCTGGCACTTTCTGCCACCAGTTGATATAAAAGAAAAATGTTGGAGAACAATCCCTTTAAGTATATTCACATGGGTAAAAGACATGCCCATGTGAAGGGCTGCAGGCCGCTCTCTTTGATTCAGGGGGAAGCCCTGACGCTAAGGTGACAATGCTGTGTTATGGATGTGGCGGTCAGCGTGTACGCAGCATGCCTTGTACCCATGTAGATGTGCCTGCACTCTATACCACCATGGTTTTCATTAGTTCTAGTAGCTGGACTGCAGCAATTTGCTGTCGGACTTCAACTGAACCGTATATAGAAATCTCTAGGCTCAATCCACCCATAGTATATATGCCATGAATATCTCCAGATTATTGCGTCCATTGACTTTAGTAGCCAGCTGTACTGGAAGAGTATGCCTTTGGCTTGTACTTCGCATAGGAGTTAAACGTATAGGCCATGTATGGCAGACGCATGTAGATGTAGAGGCCAAAGATTGAACGTGTTTTGCAGACTGTTTCTAATATTGCCACTGTTTATATCTAGCATAAGAAAAGGGAACCGAGCCTTAAAGGGGTTATCCAGAATTAGAAAAAAACACAACTACTTTCTTGCAAAAAACAGCGCCACCCCTGTCCTCAGGTTGTGTTGGTATTACAGCTCTATTCACTTCATTGAAAACCTGCAAAACCTGAGAGTGGAAGAAGGCGACCATGTTTTTCTTAGCCTGGAAAACCCATTTAAAGGAGTTTTCTTTCTAGGAATCCCTGGACAATAGGCTTGTGACAAAATATCCTCTAGAGAAGGGGTAGGGAGCCTTGTCTCTCCAGCTGTTGCAAAACTACAACTCCCATCATGCCTGGAAGCCAAAGCTTTAGCAGCCTAGGCATGATGGGAATTGTAGTTTTGCAACAGCTGCAAAGCCAAGGTTCCCTACCCCTGTGCTATGGGGATACCCAACTATTAACTGTAAATTGTGCAGGAATCTAGGTGGCCAGACACCTTCAATAACTGATGGCCGAACTCTCAGTTATCAGTTATTTCTCCTGTCCTTCCCATACACAGGAATGTTCAGCACAGAGCTGTGGTTTATCTCTCCCAGAACAAAGGGGTCAGACAGTGATTTTCTATCACGTTCGACCCCTATGTCCACTGACATCATCAGTTAGTGATTGGTTGAGAGAGCTCCTTACACCGAAAGCAGAACCAACCACAAACAGTGGGTATGTCCATCTAAAGTATAGGGTGCAGGGGACCTTTAAGAGGTAGTTCACCCCCCAAAAAAATTCTTTCAAATGAACTGGTGCAAGAGATTTGTAATTTACTTCTACTCTTTCCAGTCTAAAGAGCAGGAGACTGCTCTGGACAGTTCCTGACATGGACAGAGGTGGCAGCAGAGAGCGCTGTGTCAGACTGGAAAGAATACACCACTTCCTACAGGACATACGGCAGCTTATAAGTACGGGAAGATTGAAGATTTTTTTAATAGAAGTAAATTACAAATCTCTGGCATCAGTTGAGTTGAAAGAATTTTTTTGGGGGGGGAGGGTGTCTTTTTTTTTTTATTTTATTTTTTTATTTTTTTATTTAGAGTAGGTATGCAAGTATCCATCATGAATTTATGCGGTATACATCAGCAACCCAGGAGAATGAGATACCAGTGTATATAACAGTGCTTCCCAGCCCATTCATTTCTATATGTGGGATGTAGTTTACTTGTGACTGGCACAGGCACAGTTGGGAGCATATACTGTTTCACTGTTACGTTCCTGCAAATGTGCTGTTAGATTAAATTCGCCACATAGAAATTAGTGTGTCCAGCAAGTACATGCTGTATATACCAGAATCCCATTCTCCTGGCTCACCAATATATACTGTAAAAACTAATGTCGTATAATTGTGAACCAAAGGGAGAAGTGCGCAGTTGTGCAGATCATTCCCCCAACTCGCTGCAGGTGGAGCAGTGGCCATCTTGCTTATCAATTACACACTGAATATTTGCACCCTAACGATTATCGTGCGAATTTGCACGATAACGATCTAATTCGAACGATAATCGTACGTGTAAACGCAGCGAACGATCAAATCGTTCATTTTGATCTTTGAACATGTTCTCAAATCGTCGTTGATCGTTCGCAAAAAAATCGCAGATCGTTCCGTGCGAACAGTCGTTCGCCGATTTAACCAATGTGTGAGAGGCTTAAGCGACCGCGAAAGGATCGCAAAACGAATTTTCCGTACGATATATCGTACCGTCTAAACGCTGATCGTTATGAAAAAAAAAACGTTACTCCGACATTGTTAATCGTATGATCGGGCCAATTATCGTTTCGTGTAAACGCAGCATAAGATACAGTTTGGTAAATGCCATATACTAGTGGTAAACTCATCAAGGTGTTGCGGCACCTCGGTAACCAGACGTTTGCTTTTGTTATGAATTATTCCTTGGGCAATGTCTCTGGGTGATGGGCTTCATGTGACAGGATATCGCTGGAAACAGTATCTGTGTGCCCCCAGCCCAAAGCTATATGGGCAACATTGTCTTCCCCGTCTGTCATCTGTGAATAAGACTGACAAAATGCAGCCAGACACAATCCACCCTTTTTTTTTTTTTTCTTTTTTAGAGACGAGCACAACTGGAGCATATTGGAGTCCGATCATTCAGCATTTCATTACCGGTGGCTGAAGAAGTTGGATGCAGCCCTAAGGAGTCCTGGAAAACATTGATACAGCCATAGGCCAGAGGCAGTACCCATGTTTTCCAGGACTGTTTTCCAATGCTGAACGATCGGAGTGCCTAGGAAGGTGTCACTTAGTAAGCGCCCTATTCCACGGGATGATAATCTTGCAAAAAAAATCATTAGATCGTTTGGATTTGAACGATAATCGTTTGGTGTAATAGCAGGCAACGATTAAACGACCAACGAGAAATCGTTGATCGTTTAATAGGATCTGGACCTATTTTTATCGTTTGATCATTGGCACGTCGTTCGGTGGAATTAGAAGGCATAGCTGAAACATACGCAATAGCGACGACTAAACGACCGCAAGAACGATCATAAATAACGATCACCGTTCTGTGTAATTGGGTGAACGCTTTCGGATCGTTTAAGATCGTTAATCGTTAGTCGTCAAAAAATCTCTTAGTGTAATAGTACCCTAAGGTTTGTAGAAGACCTCATGGAGGACTTGCTTCAGCTGCAAAAAACTGGTGGACTTTGCAGGGGGAAACTTGTCCGAGAGATGGAGAGTAAGCTTTAGAAAGACTGACGGGCAAGGGATGGGTTAGCGGGGTAATATAATGATAATATTCAAGACAACGTGTTTCAAGGGATATTTCCATCTTCATCAGGTCCATGGACATCTCTATGGACCTGATGGAAAGGAGAACAACATTTAAAAAACATTGTCCTGAATCTTATCGATAAGCTACCCGGCTAACCCATCCCTCTCCTGTATGTGTCTTAATAAAGCGTTCAGGGTTTTTTCCAGCCGAATACAAGTCCTGATCAGCATTTTCTATCACCTTTTGAATGGGTTCCTGAACAGGTGGTGGTAACCCCAGGCTATCGGCACATGGTGCTACTGGAGCACGGCCACTCCTAGTGAGAGTCCACCTATAAAACTACTAAAACTCAATGGTTTCCCCCAAGATTACGGCACATTTAGTGTCCTTTTTGTGTATTTTAGTTTGTTTGAGCACACACACATTAGTAAGGGTAATGTCATGGCATCTAGGTCCTTAGATATCAGGTACTAAGTCAAGTTAAGCTGTCAAACTGTTCGAATTCGGCAACGTTCTCCATACCCGAACGTGTTTGGTTCAGAAATTTGCAGAAATTTTGACTTTTTGTAGGCCTATTTGGCTATGATGGGATTGATCTTTCATATTTAATGGCTTTCGGTCTGTAAATGTATATGAACGTGAACCTGAGGTCAACAACCTAAGGATGAATGATGGTGGTGACGTCGGTCAGCTGGGGGACAAAATGGTTATGTGTAAACCGAGTCTAAGTACTGATGTGAACGAGAGATGACTGATCTGATCCACATTAAAAAGAACAAGGTGCTGTCTGTCTCATAGGTAGAATTCCTGGGGCTGTATTATTCATACATTGGCATGCCGAGTCTTGTCCCGTAAAGTACACCTCTCCTCTCCTGTCCTCTTTTGTCTGCAATATTGTTTATTAACTATGAAAGCTAATGTAACTGTAAATGCATTTCGACATAGGACTTGGGGTTGTTAGTTTTTGTTTATTTTTTTTATTTTTGGGTCGAAAGAGAAAAGTAGACGACCGTGAGCAAAATCGGGAAGTTAGTCTGGAACGAAACAAGGTTACTTAAGAGGTGTGCAATGTCTTGTGGTCTTTCCTCACACTAGGCGACTGATGTTGGGAAAAGGTTATATGTAAACATTATGAACTCTTAGTTCAAGAAGGGGAGGGGAGGATCGCCCCTGTATAACGATGGGGTTACTCTCGCAGCCTATGGAAGTGGTGATTTACGGCTAGAGATCAAATACAACAACCTGCCACCAAGTCTTTAATTCTAGAGAGTTCACATCATGTTAGCACTTAGCAGACAGACTTGTTGCCAACTCTCCCAAAGACTATAGTGTGCAAACGTACGATCGATCCCCGAACATATATACTGTCGGCAGTTTTTTTAAAAATAGACAAAATTCGGTCTACTGAAGTCTTTAAGCGTATCGGCGGCATGTCGGCATCCCTTTGTTGAGAGAATCGGACAGATATTGTACCGTGCGATAAAGACAATGATCAGCCGCAGAGAGAGTGATCATTCACTTGGCGGGTAATCGTTGTCTTTCAACAAATTTTAAAAATCACGCAATGCTTTTTAAACGTGTTGACAGTGTTGGTATATAGGAAATAGTAAAGATGTTGGCGCTGATTTACTAAGGTATTCCAGTCGGAAAATTTTTTCCCTGTCGTTTGGTTTTCCGACATAAAGGTGTGCGACACAATTTTTCCAAAAACCCAACAAACACATAATTTTTGTCCAGAAACCCGCCAATTAAGCGTGTCCTTTAAGATCTGACACAACCGACAGATTTACTAAACATACCATCGTTTTTATTTTCCGGGTTTTCTGTTCAAAAAACCAGACACTTCTAGTGTGGTGGGATAGTTGGATTTTCGTTTTGTCCTGTGAAAAAAAATTCCAGATTTACTAAGGTCATGTGCCACGTTAATGAATTTAACGCTAAAAACCAGAAGCAACCGACAGTACTCCTTTTAAGCAAGGGCTGCACAGACATCACTTGCGAAGTCCGGTCCGCATGAGTATCGAGCCGTATAATAGGCCAAGTTAGCAGATTGTCCCTTGTTTTCCCCACAGGTTCGGCCGTGTAACGCGGCCCTAAGAGAGCGGTGCTTCAAAAAACTGCATTTCGCAGCAAGTTCTGCCGGATTCCGTCGCTCACACCTGTTTGCGGCGACGCGCCTATCTGCCCACCGTTCTATGGCCGGGCGGATTCCGCCTTCTGCCGAAAGAACTGACATGTCTATTCTTTTTGCAGACAGTAGAATCTGCCTGGCCATAGAATGGGGTCTATGGAGCCGGTGGGTATGTGCGCCGCCGCAAACTGGTACGAGTGATGGAATCCACCGGAACTTAGCGCAGATTACATAGTGTGCACCCACCCTCAGAGCAGAAACCGTTCCATCAGATGTTAGAGGAAATGGTGAACACTATTAAAAAAAAAAGTTACCTTAAAATTATCTTCTTTTATATATAGTCATGTTTTTTGGTATCAACAACCTCACAGCTGTAGACTATTCCTGCCGATGCCTGGTAGGAACGTGCTATGGGCAGCCATTCATCCTACAATTATAGGCTCTTATGTATGAAGGATCTTAACCTTGCTTACATTATACCCCCGGGCTCATCAGTCTGACATGAATAGATATTGATCCTGCCATTATGTGCTAGGCCTGAGCATCAGGTTCTGCAGAGTGTAAAGGTGGCCGTACTGTGCACCTTCTCAGCCGATGGCGATTTCTCTTGTCCTTCACGTATACACTTTCTTATTATATGGCTCTACTATCATATGAGCAGGGCCACACACTCAATGACAAGATTATTTTTGCAGCCTTTTGTGTCCATCATTTGGCAGCTGATTGCTTATTGATCAGCTGATTGGTGGACCTATTAGGCCTATTATACAGGATTTGGCCAATAATTACCCTATGTAAAAGGGCCAATACATGAATGGGCACCTTAAGATAGATAGATTTTATATATATAAATTTGGGAGGGGGTATTGTGATACAACTTGCCCTATGTAAGTAATATGTCGAGGACTCATATGTGACATTGTAGAAGGAGAATTGGGTGTAATATTGGGTAATATACAATAGCCAATTACCTTGTATTATTCCAAATACTGGATGGGGGACATTCCCAGCTGATTGTTCTCAGTGACGTGACCGGTGACTAAGCTTATACTGTGTCGGGTATATTTATTGTTTTATCCTAGGTAAATTGATTCTTTATCGCCTATATATGAGTCAAATTCTCGGTTTGAATAGAGCAACAGTCACACGTATCCGCTAACGCTCCATTCAAATGCGACGGGATTGCTGATGATTGCATTTGGCTATTTCCGCCAGTTCCGGAGATGGTGTCTGGAGAAGCAGTGTATATGCTTTAGCATTGCTTCTCTCAGACTGGAAATGCGGGTCTTACACAACCTACAAGACATACTAAGACATAGGTTTTATAATAGGCAAACACTTGTTCTGTAGCCAAAAATCTTATTATTAGCCCAAGTGGGATTACAGTGCAAGGTATAGTGTGTTTGTGTAAATATAGATATAGGGGGAGATTTATCAAACATGGTGTAAAGTGAAACTGGCTCAGTTGCCCCTAGCAACCAATCAGATTCCACCTTTCATTTTCCAAAGAGTCTGTGAGGAATGAAAGGTGGAATCTGATTGGTTGCTAGGGGCAACTAAGCCAGTTCTACTTTACACCATGTTTGATTAATCTCCCCCATAGATATTACTAGATCACACCGGTCACAGTAGGTGATAGTCACACCTCTGCATAGGTCACTGAGCATGCCCTCAACACTTCCTCATACACTTCCCTAAAGAACATCAATAGTTATCTCCATACCTCAGGTATAAACTGCAGCCAAAGCAAGATGGCCATGATAGCCGAGTTGGAACTGGTTGGAATATGGAGGTGGGAGTGGGCTAACATAACAGCGCAACAAGGATCCAGTAGTTAAAGGGAGTCTTTAGGTTTCTCAAAAGAGGTTACTTTCTATTAGGCAGGGCCGCTTCTGCCATAAGGCGGAATGAGTGTTTCGCCTCAGGCCGCAGACTCTGTGATTGTAGTAAAGTATAATGTAACAAAAATGACAGCAGCCAGGACATCCGCTCACCTCTATCCCCACGTCCCGCCGGGCTCGGTCCGTGCGTCACCTGGCAGCCTTCCTGCTGTTTTGGTGTGTGCGCCACTGCCATCCGCTGCGGCTTTGCGCTCTCATCACCCGCCTCCTCCTGCTCTTAGGGGAGTATATCCGGGGTGCGTAGAGGTCGCCATTGGGGGGGGGGGGGTTGTTGATGGAGTGGGCAGTTAACTTGTCTGGGGGGGGGGGGGGGGGCATCTCAGGTTTGCCTCAGGCAACAGAAAGCTCTGTGACGGACTGTTAGATAACATGTCTCCCATACACTGTTCTTGCTCAGGGGCCCTGAGATATCTGGGTGGTTCTTATTTCCACTTTTCCTGTCAGAGTGACCTTCTACAGAAGTCTCATTCCTGTTCTATTCCCATATGTAATATAATACAACGATCAGATGCCATTACTTTATGGAGCACCTCTTTCTAATCGCATAGTAAACTGTTTATATCGTTGTGTAGTTTTTTTTCTTTGTTCTTCGCTTTTGCAGTTCTTATTAATCTATAAAGTGGAGCGGGAGAGAGGGGACGCTGAGATGTTTGTAAAATGCACATTCCTGGCACAGGATACAACCTTCTAATGTCTTGGAAATGTTCCCAGGGTCTCACTGATTTGTCTTCTGGTTGGAGAGGAGCCCGAAGTCTAGAAGAAAAGGAAAGGAAATTGGGCTATTTGTGGCTTTTTTTATATTTATTTTATTTTTAATCCCTGATTGACATTTCTAATGAGGTGCACGAGGTACAATCGTGTGCGGAGGCACGCCACATGTTGGGGGGGAGGGTGAAATACTGGTTTATTTTAATTGTTTAATTTAATTATTATTGGTTTCAGAAAGTTATATAGATTTGTAAATTACTGCTATTTAAAAATCTCAAGTCTTCCCATATTTATCAGCTGCTGTATGTCCTGCAGGAAGTGGTGTGTTCTCTTCAGTCTGACACAGTGCTCTCTGCTGCCACCTCTGTCCATGTCAGGAACTGTCCAGAGTAGTAGCAAATCCCCATAGAAATCCTCTCCTGCTCTGGACAGTTCCCGACATGGACATGAGGTGGCAGCAGAGAGCACTGTGTCAGATTGGAGAGAACACATCACTTCCTGCAGGACATACAGCAGCTGATAAGTACTGGAAGACTGGAGATTTTTAGAGTTTAAAGACATCAGTCATTTGACATGTCTCTAAGGTATGCAGCCGGGTTAAAGGGGTTATCCAGCTCTACAAAAACATGGCCACTTTCTTCAAGAGGCAGCCCCAGTCTTGTCTCCAGCTTGGCGGGGTTTTGCTGCTCAGTTCCATTGAAGTGAATGGAGCTTAATTGCAAACCACACCTGAACAGGAGGCAAGAGAGGGGGGAAAGGGGCCATGTTTTTGTAGGGCTGGATAACCCCTTTAATTGCAAACCGCACCTGAGCTGGAGACAAGAGTCGTGTTGTCTCTGAAAGAAAGTAGCCATGTTTTTGTAGCTATGGATAACCCCTTTAATGTGTATGGGGATCTCCCAACACTTGGTAGATAAGCCACCACCAGAGGATTCTGGCAGTGGCTTGTTCCCTTTTCCTCACATAGGGCCAGTTCACACTGAGTAAATTCGGCGGAGTTCCCGTCTGCCTCAGTGTCCTGCTGTGTCTGTATGGGAGGGCTTGTGCTCTCCTATAGAGTCTCCGTTTGACACTGAGGCAGGCGTGATTCTGCCGAATTTACTCAGTGTGAACTGGCCCTGAGAATACAAGCATAATGAGCCATTTTTGCATCCATAATACGTGCAACGTTCAGTTTTTCACTAGTGAATGTTGTCAAATTTTACACCGACAGATTATTGAAGCCAAAGCCAGGAATGGATTTGAAAAGAGGAGAAATCTCAGTCTTTCCTTCCTTTATGACCTGTTCTCTGTTCCTGGCTTTGGCTTCAATAATCTGTCAGATAATCTGTCTGTGTAAAAGAGCCCTTAGGCAATGTCTATAGCCACATATGTCACTGATAAGCAACACTAGGATGCTGTTATCTGATTATTTGCAGTCATCCATTATGTATGGACACCTAAAGGAAGTCAAGTCAAGATTCCCCTAGGGTCACGAAGGTTGCCGGGAGATCTCAGCACATCACGCCATAAATGAAACCGCCACATACCGTACATGTCAGCCATGACAATATTATAGTGTTTCCTAATAAATCTCTATATGTATGTAGGTATGTGTGTGTCTGTGTGTGTGTGTGTGTGTGTAATACTTTCATTCCAACACTCTCTCCTGGTTAAGTATTGTGGATACAGCTTGTCCAGAATACTTGGCTTAGAAAGTACTTCTTCATTAAGTTTATCAGAGAGAGAATTAGTTCCGCCATTTTCCGTAGGTTCTATATATAGTTTGGTTGTATGTGTAGAATGTAGCCTGCAGCAACTGTGGTATGTGCTATGCAGCCGCGCCGGGGCAACAGAGATAGCCTTGTTCCAGCCCGTGGAATGGCTGCTTCATGAGGTTTTGGTTAGCGGAATAGCGTTCTTCTGAGTATTCCCTTCATAGCACATTACAGACAGCGTAATTGTGGTCCTTTTAAATCCGACTAAACCTTATTTATGCGGCATATAAGTGAGCAGCTTGTAGGACGAGCGGTTATTGTGATTCAGCAATATGTTTCTGCTGGTTTTCAGAAATGTTACGGACGATTCACATCACGATTCGCCTCTATGCTACATTTATACTTCGGCATCCTGTCAAAATGGGATGCCAGGGTGTACTTGTGTGGACTGGCACAGGCCCCATTCTCTTTAAAGGAGATGTGCGGCCATTTTTAAAATTCGGCAGCCGGGAAGTTGATTACAAGTGTGAACTTACCTCTCCCCGTGCCCACAGTGAGCGGCGGGACCGGCGTCGGGACCCCTGCTGGGCTCTGGGATCTCCGGCGCACGTCACAACCCGGCTAATAAAGTGGCCACTCAGCCAGCCAGTGACTGGGACGGGACGCCGCTCCATTCACTGATTGGCTAAGGGGCCAGTCCATCAGCCGGGGAAGGCAAACTTGGGGAAAATGCCTTCCAGAGGGGGTCCCAAGGCCGGTCTTGCCACTCACCGTGGGCACGGAGAGAAGCAAGTTCACACTTGTAATCAATTTCCCATCATGCTTGATCCTTTACAGACGATGGTCGGGACAGCCCACGGGCGCCATGTATCGCCAATCAAAGTCTAAGGGCCCTATTCCACGGGACGATTATCGTTCGCATAATCGAAAACGATCTCAAACGACCGCTATTGCAAACGACCATGAAATTGTTCACCCATTTACACGGAATGATGATCGTTACTTATGATCATTCTTGCGGTCGTCTTGACGTTGCTATTGCGTTCGTCGCTACTGCGAATGACCGAACGGCATCTTATTCCATGCGAACAATTTGCAAACGAGCAACAATAAAAATAGGTCCAGGTCTTATTAAGCGATCAAGGATTTCTCATTTGTCATTTAATCATTAACTGCTATTCAACCGAACAATTATGGCTTCAATCCGAACGATTTAACGATTATCTGAACGATTATCATCCCGTGGAATAGGGCCCTAAGGTGCATGGGACCTTAACTTTTTACATGTCGTTCAATTTCATCTTGCTCTTGATACCTGCAGCAATTCAAAGATTCACTCCCCATCTGTCAATCAAATCTGACTCCTTTGTTCCATTAGAGTCTATGGAGTCCTATGCTGTATCTGTGGCTCCATTAGTAACAAAGGAATCTATACACCAATTCCTGGGGTGCAGGGAGGTTGGACACTTTGCATTCTCATACTTGTACTCTATCCTGTGGATAGGGGACAAGTAAGTTTAAATTGGAAAACCCCCTTTAATATATACCTATAGTGTAAAGGCAAATTGAGTGGTGAATCTGGCCATACGGAAGGTTTTCCGAACTGGGTCTGTGTAATTTAACTAGTGAATATTTCTGCCAATAATTCCATTGAAGAACACCGAGGTCAGCCTCCTCCAAGCCTGAAATATTTTACAATAGTTTGAGGGCAGATATTTCATAGATACTGACCCGTCCTGTTGGCTTGCCCCCGAACATCTGCATTTCATACAGTTCCAGTCATTTGCCAAGTCAATGTATTGGCCCATGTATGCCCAGCTGTAGCTAGAGTCCAGGTTTGGCCATAAATTCTTTATTCCTGATCAGATGATTAGCGGTTCTCCATGTGTGCACAGGAGGCCAAGAAAAGGTTAAAACAATTGAAAACATGAAAACCCTTGCAAGGCCCACACTGGTTTTCTTACGGGACGTACAAATAAATACAAACCTCTTTTCTGTTTAGCCGCCGAGGGATGAACCTTTAAACTTTTAAATACATCCCATTACATGTGGGATTTTACTTTGCCAGTAGACCTGTTTTTTTTTTTTTACAGTGAATATGATGGAAATTTAGATTTCTTGGGCATCTGTTCCGCCTTAGACAACGGCCGGCGGCTGCCTGCACATTAGGACTGCAGCCGAGTTCTTGTTTCCCGACAGATTTTTGGCTGTGACTTCCATTATCTTGGAGTATTTGTGCGTGGTCGGATTGACCGCGGTGCCAAGATAGGAATAGAACACACCACACATACTTGGTCTTACTAGCGTGCCTTGTTCTCGGGAAGCTTTCCTGCAGAAGACTCAAAAGTCTGAAACGAAAAGTCACCCATGATGTCCTGCATTGTGTGTTTGTAGGGAACCAGTGGCATCCAGCTTAAATTATGTAAGATCTTTGCTGCGGACAATGCCAGATGTCACGTGAACGCTATACTGGGGCTGGCGGACGACATATGCAATTTGACTCTTTCCATTTGCTTTGAATACGTGGGTCACCATTTGCTTATGATATGCGATGAGCTAATGCAATGCCCTTAGAATGTAATGTAATGAGCATCCCTTTGTAGAGCCTCAAGAACATATTAATGAAGGAATGTAAGACCTCTCTGAGCCGGGGTCACATGGCTGGCGAAGCACTTTGATTTATTCGATGCGAGGATCCTAAATAAGTGTATTGGTATGTTCTGGAGAAACACGTTCATTGCTGGGTGACCAGGTTTTTCGCTAGTTTGGAAAAGCTTTGTCAAGTTCAAGTGGCGGGATTGTATGTATTACAATTACAAGCTGGTAAGTGTGGGGAGGCCGCGGGGAGCTGTGGGGGGCTCTAATGATCGCCCGGGGAGCCCATAGGAGATAGCGGCAGTCTGCTGCTACCGCTCCTAAGACACGGAGAGGTGGCAGCTGATTGTTGCTGGGCTGATCGTTTTGTTTCAGCCTCTTGAAAGACAACGATGAGCCGAAATTGTGCATGTCGGCTGATCGTTGTCTTCTATTACACAAAGCAATTATCGGCCGATATCAGCCAAATATGGCCAATAATCGCTTTGTGTAATAAAGCCTTTACTCTTTTTGTTCCGAAAACAATCCCAGACACTATTGAACCAAACCTACATTGTAAATTTTGGCTTATTGCCATTTTGGGGGGGGGGGGGGGGGTTATATTCAAGACACGGACAGTCCAAAATACTTATATCCCCTAATTGATAAATTCGGATTGTCTACAAGATTTATAGTTGCAATCCATTCAACCTCTCTGCATAACTAACTTGTTCGTATTGATGACCAGCTGGGACTTCATGACCAGCACCATGGGACATCTTCTTTTTAGTACATTGAACCTGACTCCACATCTTCCATCAAATGCCCACTGTCTAAGAGAAAAGAGATAGCAGATGTCAGGGAGGGGTCAGGCTGGGATGGAAATAAAGAAGCTTGATGTAACTAGATGTACTTTAGTGTTATCCGAGCATGCGATTGACGGCATACTGCCGGACTTCTAGTATGTCTTTCAGTAACTTATTGTATTTTTTCATTCAAATTTTTGTATATTTTGTTTACACATTCTTTCAAGGGACGAAATATACAAAAAATAGAATGAAAAAAGGCAGTATGTTACTGCAAGACAGTAACCTTGCAACTGGTTAAATGCTCGAGTCTCCCATTGGCTTTAATGGGGTTCGTTACTTGAGTTGAGCACTCAAGTATTTCAGTGCTCACTCAACACTAACTTTAATATATTAATTTCAAACATTTGCATAAGGATTGGTGGGCGTTGATCTGTGGCCCTCAGGTACCGTGTACATACCACTTAAAGGGTATTGCCATATCAAGCAGAAGATAGGATTGGGGATGGCAAGCTAATCAATGGGGTTCAACCACTGGGTCCCAAGTGCTGAGCTTGGCAATGAATAAAGCACTGTCAGCGTTCTTCCCATACTTAGGATGAGTGGTGGTCCCGCACTGATCAACTTGATAGAGAATAACTTCTTGAGAAGGAAATAATCTTATCCTAGTCTTCAGACTTTGGCTTTGTGGTCCATGTGATGTCCGGATGTCCGTCTATTTAGAGTAACACAAACTGGACCAGACTAGCAGAAAAACTAAAATAGATAAACTTCACACTTACCTCAGATATCTTTGTCTTCATATGACTAAACTGTATTTTAAGGCTCCGGTTTGGGAGGGAAGTGGAGAACCTAAAGATGGCTTACACAACCTGGAGCCTGCCTCCTACAGCTAGACGGCGATCTTATTAATTTGAGTGGGGAGGCCAAACTTTTTGGGTTTGGCAATGTTCTCCTAACTCAAACACTCTGCAGTTGACTCCCCATGGCTGCAGACTGCCGTGGACTGTCTCCATGTCCTCCAGGACTCCCTAAGGAGGCATTCAACATGTGTAGCCATGGACAGTCAAATGTTGAGCGTTTGGGTTGAGAGAACGTTGCTGAACCCAAACAGTTTGAACTCTCAACTCAACACTTTTCATTGAGCCAGGGAGTGAAGTGCTTAGGCGAGCGCTTCTTCAAGCACTATGTATCTAACGGAGTCGTGAACTCCCAGACCTTGTCTTATCATAACTTTTGACATGTTTCTAGGACATGTCCTTAATGGGTTGGCACCGACGCAGGGATGCTGATGGTGCGCTCCTTTTATTGAACCACTGTCCGATTCCCACGCTTAGCGGTGGCCTTTTAGGGAGCACTGGCCCTCCTCAAAACACTGGGGGCAGGCCTACCAGCCCCCAGTGTAACGAAACCTCTATGACGTTGCTCCATTGATTCTAATGAAGCCGCGTCAAAGAGGGGAGATCATCACACTGGGGGCCCGCCTCCAGTGCTTCAGGCTGGCCATTGCTTGGGAACAGACCAGATGGGGGAGATTTATGAAACATGCTGTAAAGTGAAACTGGCCCAGTTGCCCCTAGCCACCAATCAGATTCCACCTTTCATTCCTCACAGACTCTTTGGAAAATGAAAGGTGGAATCTGATTGGTTGCTAGGGGCAACTGAGCCAGTCTCACTTTACATCATGTTTGATAAATCTCCCCCATAGTATATGTCTAATATTTTGTACATAAAAATGGCACAATATCCCCAAATCAGATGTGGAGGAGTTAAACCCCCATCCATACTGAAATAGGACTAAACGCAATAAATCCTTTAAACAGTTCTGCCAGATGGCCTGAGTGTTAAATACTTGACAATAGCGAACGAACATCTAATCCCACATCTAAAACCAACGTATAGTAATATTTTTACATATGGCAGACCCTCCAAAGATTTTTTAATAAAGCCAGAATTTAATGTCTCGATGTTTTTATAATTCACACGCTAAAGTTAAAACCAGATGAGGTTTTTTTTTTATACATTTTGCATAATTGTTATATTGTCTTTGGCAGGATTTATAAATTGTGACCAGAAAACAAACCACATAAAGTTTTCCTTGAAATAATAGACCGCAGAGTTATTTTCTATGGCATATTCATTAACTTAGTAATAACTTGCACACAATTGCAAAATGGTCCTTGTAGCTATTTAAAGCTTTAAACATAGTTTTCCAGAAACGGAGAGAAATAATGTTATTTGGATGACCCTTTTTGTCTCTGTTCACATTGGGTTTTCAGGGCACTGTAAGGTTGCATCAGCCCAATAGACATCAATGAGCCAAATAAAGGAGAACTCCGGCCAACGTAATAAGTTGGCTGCAGGCAGGGGTGGGGAAAACATAATAAAAAAACCTCTACTTACCTGTCTCCGTGCCCGCTACCTTACCACCCCCGAACTCCCACCAGCCTCCTGGTCTCCGGTGATGTCACGACCTGGACACCGAGTGGGCAATCCATCTACAACAACACAACCCGAAATAAGTTCCGCCAGGGGTCAGGGAACCTGTGGGGGTACAGGGACAGGTAAGTACAGCTTCTTATGTTCAACACCAATCAAGAGTGTTCCCAATATGTCTGATCTACAGCCATACAGTGACAGTCACAATGCAAAAAAATAAATATATCTTATGTATTTATTTTGCATGGTATATGTACTTTCCTATAAAGTTGAAGTTAAAGGGGTATTCCAAAAAAACCTAACGTGCAATAAAGAACCGTAGAGAAAAGCAGCGGCAACTCACCGTTCAAGTGCGGTATTTATTCGGTATACAGGCAGATATAACAAGTGCGTTCCACAGAGGCTACGGCTGTTTTGCGCTCCCCGCCTCAACAGGCCTCGAAGTACACGTATCTAGGTGTAGGCATAGTAACAGCAAACTCCGTATCAGGCCCCCGACTTCTGTGTTATGAATACAGCCGCAGGTATGGCATGAGACCCGCAGCTCTATTTATTCCTATTGAGCTGCCAGAGAGAGCCAAGTACAGAACTCTTCCAGCTTAGGTTGCATTCACACATTCCAAAAAAATTGTCCGCGGGTCAGCGACATTTAAGTGAATGCAGCCATTCACACAATCCGTGAGGCGACCCCCACCGCCATCCCCTCCGCTGCTTGGCAGCAGAGATGACAGGAGCGCAGAAGACAACTACTCACCTACTACCCTCCCCCTGTGCCGGGGAACATGGGTAGTTGGCGAGTAGTTGTCTTCTGTGCTCCTGTCATCTCTGCTGCCAGGTGGTGGGGGGGCTAATCTATAGGGGATCTGTGCCGTGATCCTCCTCTAGTCATCACGGCACGGATCATGTGAATGAGGCCTTACTCGGCTCTTTACAGCGCCTCTATTCATTCCTATTGAGCCGCCGGAGAGAGACGAGTACATCGCTCTTCCAGCTTACTCAGATCTTTCCAGCACCTCTATAGAAATCGAAAAAGTCGGGGGTCAAGTGCCGTACTGGTGGCACTATCCCTAATACAGAAGTCGGGCCTGATACAAAGATCACCAGCGGGTTCGGAGGTCGGATCCCCCGTGATCTCTTACTTACTAGGGGACAAGTCAATTTTTCTTGGAATACCCCTTTAATACATACCACCTCATCTGTTTGTCAAACTTCAAAAATATTCTAATTTAAAAAAAAATGTATTCTGTCTAGTTATAGCCAGTGAGAGGGAAGAGAAATTAGAAACCAGGGTTCGTATTTGTTTGTAGACCCTTAGTTAATGATGAACTTACTGAGTAAACACCATCCCCTGGAAGGTCTGTACACCCTGCCGAAAATGCTGTCCCTGAACGGTAAAACACGTGTGAGAAGAGTCCAAAGAGCAGAAGCCCAAACCCTGGCACCTGGCTAGATTTATGGGCCTCTCGCCAACACATCTACTGCAGCAACAACAACTGTGTTAGACCTCATACACTCACTTTACCTGCCGATTTACTCAACAAAGGGACCTGTATATAGGTCTGCCCTTATATACCATACTAGTATTTAGTTTTTTTGTTAGTAATGGGAAACTTTGTATTCAATGTCCTTTTCTTTTTAACTACACAAGAAAACCGATCCTGCTGTAGAGGGTTATTCAGTGTTTTGACTGTCACACAAAAGCTTGGGTTCACCCCTAATCCTTTATGTAGGTGAGCACCACCTTCAAGGGAACGTGATATTATTCATTAATAAACCGTATATGTTGGAGGTCTTTACGTAAAGAGATTTGTGTTACATTCTGTATGTTAAAGCGGAAAAAAAAAATCTGGTTTCAGAAACTGCCAGAGATTTGTAATTTGCTTCTATTAAAAAAAAAAAAAACATATTCAGTCTTCCAGTACTTATCAGCTGCTGTATGCCCTGCAGCAAGTGGTGTATTCTTTCCAGTCTGACACAGTGCTCTCTGCTGCCACCTCTGTCCATGTCAGGAACTGTCCAGAGTAGTAGCAAATCCCCATAGAAAACCTCTCCTGCTCTGGAAAGTTCCTGACATGGACAGAGGTGGCAGCAGAGAGCACTGTGTCAGACTGAGAAGAATGTACCACTTCCTGCAGGACATACAGCAGCTGATAAGTACTGGAGATTTTGTAATAGAAGTAAATTACAAATCTCTGGCACCAGTTGATCTGAAAGAATTTTTTTTGTTGTTGCTAGAATCTCCCTTTAACCCCTTGTGATATGTAACACTTTGCCATCACACGTACTCCTTCTCTTTGTGATTTCTGTCACTCTGGGTATGGGTTGCACTAATGCACTAACACATGTTAAATATCCCCGACCTCAGCCAGTGACAACGTGCAGGCCGTGTTTTTCATGGACCCTTCCCCCATCACTCTCTGCCTGAGCAATAATGGCCATTTGGTTCCTGTTGTCTGCAAACGTGTTTGTTCCTGCTTCTACTGTTACCAGCCCAGCTTGTGTATTTGACAACTTCTACTGTCTGCTGCCTGTCCTAACCTTTGGCTGTCATCTGTGAACATATTGTGCTTGAATTGACCCGAGCGCCATGTTCATGGAGACTACTCCTGGGGATCGCAACCTGTGGATTCTCTATGGGAAAGTCTACACATAAACTGTGAATGCATCACTTAAAGTAAATTGCCTGGATTTTTTTTTTTACTGACTGAGGCCAAATACAGAAATGTTTTATGTTTTTTCGTTCTTTTTTACTTGGTACATTATTATGGGGGCAGCCATTTTGCGCATAATTTTTAACAACATGAATACATATATGGCAGATTTGTAAGCATGCTCTGTGACCTGTGCAGAGACCATTCTATAGGGAAGGGAAAGGCTATCTGACAGATTATCTGCCAAAGATTTGAAGACAAAGCCAGAAATGGATTTGAAAAGAGGAGAAATCTCAGGCTTTCCTTTATGACCTGATCTCTGTCTATAGTCTATTTCTGGCTTTGGCTTCAAATATTTGGAAGATAATCTGTCAGATCTTTCTGTGTAAATGCTTCCTAAATTCCTATGGCCATCTCTATATACCAGTGTCAGCATTTGCTTGTAATCCTGTGCAGATCACTTTCCAGCAGCCTCTTTATCATCTGATCTGTGCGAGGAACGGCCGATGTCTGAGATTATCCCGGCCGGATGCAGGCGCATCCAGGCAAATTCCCCACTGCACGCTATGGAGCAATCAGTCGGAGCCGCATGCTCAATTGTGTGAACTGAAAGGTTTTCTGCGGACAGCTTTGCTTTGGCTGACCCGGCATGATGGGAATTGTAATTTTGCAACAGCTGGAGGGCCGAAGGTTCCCCATCCCTCCTTTATACCCATCTAAAATCTCTAGTGTATAGCCAGCATTAGAGCCAGCCAAATACTTGTGATAGTTTTTAATCTGTAATCCAAAAATAATATTTGCAGTATAACCATTCCACCCACATTGCCATGTACACAGTGTTAGGGAACTGTTATTTACGCAGTAGAGTCGGATTGAGAATGCTCAGGTCGGATTGTTTGGCATTTGATTTCCGGTGGCTGAAGGAATTGGATGCAGCCCTAGGGAGTCCTGGAAAACATGGATACAGCCTAAGGCCTATGGCTGTATCCATGTTTTTTTGCAGGGCTGCATCCAACTTTGTCAGCCATCATGCCGAACATGCTCTAGTTGTGCTCATCTCTATTAGCTAATAATAGCGTATAACATATTGTCATGTATTAGCCAATATTATAACCTCTCGGTCTTATTGATTATTGATTTTTGTTGCAGGTCAGACTGGGTGGAGATCATTGAGCCGCGCTCCCATGAGCGGATGTACGTCAACCTGACGACTGGAGAATGCGGTTGGGAGCCCCCTCCAGGTGTATCCGTGCGCCAGTCCGATGAGAACCAATGGTGGGAACTGTATGATCAGCAGAGTGGACGCTTCTACTATTATAATGCATTGAGCCATCAAACTGTGTGGCACAGGCCCCAGCAATGCGACATTGTGCCTTTGGCCAAATTACAAGCTGTGAAACGGGCTTCGCAGCCAAGCCTCAGCTCCCGTGCCAGTCAAGAGCGGATCTCTCATCGGGGAAGCACAAGTAGCGAGGGAGCAATCGCTCCAATTGAGGTCCTTATGCAAGACTCGGAGTATGGGAAAGATGGGGGCAAGAGACGAGGAGACAGCATTGACAGCAGAAAGGATTCTGGGAGGTGAGCAAGCCTTGTCTTCTATATATACTATAGCTGTCCCTATTATGTAATAAATACACATACAGAGGGAGATATATCAAATTAGAATTGGCTCAGTTGCCCCTAGATTCCACCTTTCATTTTCCAAAGAGTCTGTGAGGAATGAAAGATGGAATCTGATTGGTTGCTAGGGGCAACTGAGGCAGTTCTGCTTTACAGTAGTTTGATAAATCTGCCCCGCAGTGTGTGTGTGTGTGTGTATGTATATATATAAACATAACTTTTGACATGTTGCTGCCCATGGTGAGACTAACAATTTCTTCCATACTTGTTATTATCTATTCAGTCTCCTTCCCCTAGTTTTGAGCTGCTGCTTTCTGCTGAAGACACAAAAATCTGTGTTTAAGATGTTCCTCTCCTCCCCCTCCCTTCTGGGACAGCTGATGTAAACAAGTCTCTGGCAAGCTTTACCTGCAACATGGTGGCTTCTTTGTAATGCTTAGAGGGTTATTCTGAGGTCACGTTGCTAATTAACTCACTTTGATTAACCCAGCCAGCATTACAAAGAAGCTACAATGTTGCAGATAACGCCTGCCAGGGACTTGTTTACCTTAGACGTCTCAGAAGGGAGGGGGAGGCGGAGAGAAAAACTCACACACTCATTTTTGTGTTTTCGGCAGAAAGCAGCAGCTCAGAACTGGGGGAAGGAGACTGAATGGTTAAGAAGTATGGGAAGGAATAGTTAGTCTCACCATGGCCAGCAACATATAAAAAGTTATGTCTGAGTGGAATACCGCTTTAATGCAGTCATAATTTTTATTTTTGGGGCGGGGGGGGGGGGGGGCTTTGTGAACTATGCACACTTTATTACAGATCCATCATATGGCCGTGTAGATTAGGTACAAAAAAAATGTTATGAATGTGGAACATGTCTAGTGCTATCTTACTGTGGAATTAATTCCCGGGGCAAATACCTGCGTGTGTTCAACTTCAGAGACATTGGAAGAAACTTGTAGTTTCCTTGTAAGCAGCTGCAGCTTTCTTCTGTTCATAAGGGTGTAACGCGTCTCCCTAATATATTACCTTTGTGTCCTTTCGGTCCACGGGATGTTATGCAAATGTTTACGTAGCCAAAGCAGTTTTTGTGTATTCGGCATGAATAATGGAAATATATACCTCTGATGTATAATGACGTATCCTGTCATCTTAGCTGTATGATAAATGGTGAAGTTCTAAACCAGCTTCCTGTTAAAGGGAAACCGTCATATTAAAAGTACAGTCCAATCTACAGACTGCATGTTACAGAGCAGGAGGAGCTGAGCAGATTGATATATATAGTTTTATGGGAAAAGTTCCAGAATAACTTGTTATTTATTCATGTAAATCTCAGTTAAGTAGTCAAGTGGGCGGTCTTACTCTTTGATTAACAGCTATCAGTCTATAAGTGTGCTTATGGAGAGAACTGTCAATCGCTAAGTAGCACCGCCCATATGACTACTTAACGGCAGTGCTACTTAGTGATTGACAGTTCTCTCCATAAGCACACTTATAACAATCAAAGAGTGAGACCACCCACTTGACTACTTAACTAAGATTTACATGAATAAATAACTAGTTGTTCTGGAACATTTCCCATATATTTGAATATCAATCTGCTCGGTTCCTGCTCTATAACAAGATAGCTGCAGATTCGACTACATTTTGAGTATGACTGGTTCCCTTTAAAGGGATACTCCATAGGGGGAAAAAAATGTTATTACATCAACTGATATCAGAAACTAATATATATATTTGTAAATGACTTCTATTTAAAAAAAATCTTCAGTCTTCCGGTACTTATTATGTGCTGTATGTCATGCAGGTAGTGGTGTCTTCTTTCCAGTCTTACACAGTGCTCTCTGCTGCCACCTCTGTCCATGTCAGGAACTGCCCAGAGTAGTAGCAGATCCCCATAGAAAACCTCTCCTGCTCTGGACAGTTCCTGACATGGACAGAGGTGGCAGCAGAGAGCACTGTGTCAGACTGGAAACAATATACCCCTTCCTGCAGGACATACAGCAGCTGATAAGTACCAGAAGACTTGAGTTTTTTTAAATAGAAGTAAATTTCTGACACCAGAAAACTTTTCTGTGGCTTATATCCCTTTTAAGGATCAATAGTTAGCTGTCTCTTCCTTTTAAGTGAACGCTATACATTACTTATAGTCGGACGTGCCAGAAATCACACACGCACACACACTAACTCGTCCTTCAAGACTTGGCAAACAGGCCTCAAAAATAGTTTGTTCAGAACAAATTGGCAAATGGGATGTGATAATGACACCTTTTATGGCTAACAGATGTTTGATGGCTTCCCAACTGTACTGCTGGCTGGGCCGCTCTGGCAGTGAACCGCATCACATCCCCGATAAACCAGAGGAGTTTATTTTTGTTTCTTCATATTTTCCCCTCATTGCCTGAAACCTCGAATCTACATGTCAGCTTCTACAATGTGAAAAGTATAGCAAACAAAAGAAGAGAGACGGATGTACAATGCAGAGCTGAAAGCGTCAAGAATAGTCACAGAATGCTGATGCAAAAGGATAGGCTCTCAAGCTAAAAGAAACTTACCATATTCCTAAGCTTCCAATTTATTGGCGATTTGCAAGGGTACAACGCATTTCAGGGTTCCAGGAACTTTCCAACTATACAACTTCCCTTCGGAATCCCTGCAGTCCCCATCATTAGAATGCAAAGTCGCTCGGCCTTAAAATCGAGAGGCATGGATGGTTCGAAGTGTTCATAGACATAAGGGCGGAGATTTATCAAACATGGTGTAAAGTGAGACTGGCTCAGTTGCCCCTAGCAACCAATCGGATTCCACCTTTCATTTTCCATAGAGTCTGTGAGGAATGAAAAGTGGGATCTGATAGGTTGCTAGGGGCAACTGAGCCAGTTTCACTTTACACCATGTTTGATAAATCTCCCCCAAGGGTCCTTTTACACACACAGATAAATCGCTTGTTTAAGTGTCAGTTTTTTTTTTTTTTCTTTTAAACTATACGGGTTTAAACGAGAAGATAAATCGCTATGAAAAGTCGTTAATGCGTTTGTGTATATTCTGTATGTATATTCGTAATTGCTTTCGTATCTATATACTGTGGCCTATGAGTGTTTATACTGAAAGACTTGAGAACGATTAACGATGATGTTGAGATCAGCTTAAAAGATGCGATCAGCGAAATACCGACAAATTTTTATCTTTGTTCGTTGCCGCATTTACACCAAAAGATTATCACTTAAATTTTAACAATTTTTTTTGCACGATAGTCGTCCCATGTAAAAGTCCCTATAGACTGTGACTGTATCTTTTGTCTACTCTATAACCGCACTCTATCTAAAAGATTAAAACTCTGTCGACTCCAATATTTAGGAAAAAGTTGTGGGATCCAAAGGTGCGAGATATTAAAGGGGTACTCCAGCTAGGGGGCTATTTTTTGATCTGGCCGGGGAGGAGGTGGCTGAGAGAAAAGACGTCCACTCACCTCCCTGGTTCCAGCGGCGGGTCCCGTATTGCAGCGCTCCGGTCCCCGGTTCCCGGCCGCTTCCTGGTGTCTGACGCGGGCCCGAGATGTTACGTCTCACGTCCGCTCAGCCTGTCAGTAACAGAGGCGGGATCCGTTTTAAGTCCGAGACGTCATGTCTCGGGCCCGCGTCAGACACCAGGAAGCGGCCGTAAACCGGGGACTGGAGCGCCGCTATACGGGACCCGCCGCTGGAACCAGGGAGGTGAGTGGACGTCTTTTCTCTCAGCCACCTCCTCCCCGGCCAGATAAAAAAATAGCCCCCACGCTGGAGTACCCCTTTAAGTAGTAAAGACAGGTTCACACTGCGTTTTTGCATTCCGTTTTTTCATCCGTTTTTTGCAAAAAAAATGGATGAAAAACGGATAAAAAAACTGATGCATTTGTCTGCATCCGTTTTGATCCGTCTTTCCATTGACTTCCATTATAAAAAAAAGGATCAAAACAGATCCGGTGTTTTATGACTGACACAAAAATGTAGTCGACATCATTTTGTGTCCGACAAAAAAAAACGGATCCGTTTTGATCCGTTTTTTTTATAATAGAAGTCAATGGAAAGAAGGATCAAAATGGATGCACACAAATGCATCGGTTTTTTTTTCATCCGTTTTTTGCAAAAACACAATGTGAACCTAGCCTTAGGGTTATGTCCTCTTAGTGGAAAGATGAAGTCACAGAAGTTTCTGCTTTAGCTGGTCATACCATTAAGATGATTATCCCTCCTGTCTTTCCTATACACATGAACATCTGGTATGGCTGAACGTTGTGTTTTCCCTATATTGGGGGGGGGGGGGGGGGAGATAAGCTGTAGCCGGACTGCTCTGAGATGCCCCGAGAAAAGGGTTGGGCAATGAAAACCCATCACACCTGACTCTTCTCTCCACCAACAGATGAGGCCCCATATACTGTTGGCCAAACCCTCCGCCTTACCTTAATATCCCCGTACAGCTGGGCATGCATGTTCACTGAATGGGGTCAAGGGAGAATAGATTCTCTCCAAAGTGTCCAGCGGAGGCCATCTTCGTTGAGAACTAAAGATGAACGCAACTGGAGCATGCTTGAGTCGGATCGTTCGGCATTTGATTACCAATGGCTGAAGAACTTAAATGCCACCCTAGAAAGTCCTGAAAAACATGGATACAGTCATACGCCAAAGGCTAAACTTTAACATTAATCCTTTTCAGCCGCCCGGTATCCAAATGGCAAATGATCTGACTCCAGTTGCGTTAATCTCCGCTGAGAACATAAGGATCAAGCATATTAAAATCAACCTTACCCGACTCTTCGGCAGATGTCAGTGGAGACTTGGGAAGCCCCCCACCCCCATTCACGTTACAGTCAGCCCATTGCTCAACTTCATTGAAGAATACCTCCTAGCCCCCCCCCCCCCCCCCGAGGGTAAATATCCCTCCCCAAGATTATAACTAATTCCTATTGATGGACTGGTCTTGTTTTATAGTTTGTAGCCCGTAAACGTAAATCTTTTTAGACTGTCCGCTAGAGTTAGGGGCCGATTCAGGAGATTATCGCTCCATGTAATAGAGACAACGATCAGTCGATGACAATGATCATCAGCTGATCGTTGATTTAGGTTGGACCTAAAATCGTCGGGCACTGAGCGCGCATCGCTAACTGTAATAGCGATGCGCGGCTGACGATTGCCCAAACATATGACACCTTACCTCCACCCACTACCGGTCTTCTCTCTTGTGCTCTGCAGCTTCCCGTTCTTGGCAGCTGCAGCGTCCGAGTGTTCTGTCAGCTGACATGCCGCTCAGCCAATCACAGGCCGCAGGGGTCCTGGGAAGCTGCGGAGCACAGGAGAGAAGACTGGGAGCGGGAAAAGCTAAGGTATCAGGTGTTTGGGCAAGGGCTGCATGGACATCGCTAACGATGTCCATGCAGCCCTTACTGCCCGATTATCGGGCCGTCGAATAGGTCCAGTAAACGAGCGCCGATCTAGCACTAAAATGATTGGGCCGTAGTTGGCCAGTGTAATAGGACCCTTACAGTGGTATTCCTGTCCTCGCAGTTGCTTCCTGCACCGACAACCTACAGCATATTTTGGCAGGACAATCATTACTGTGAAATGCAACACTTGGCATGAAAAAGCCTGAACGAAAACCATCTAGATGTAACCTTGCTGCGCCAACGGGAAGAGTTTGATGTCTATCGGATAGAGAACGTGTAAAGAAGCCCTGCATGTGAACCTCCTGGTGGTGGCTCCTGTGCAGGCTGGTAGCGGAGCCGCCTGGCTTTCACACTTGTGGCTTCATATTGGTGGCCGTTCTCCTGGGCGCACATAAAATACACAGCCCTCTCGGCTGGCAGAGACACAAAACATTGGCTGAATAGAGCAGCTGTTGGCGGATTCCGTGCAGTCAGCAGATCTAAAGTGTGCGTATCTCACTCCCTTCTTACAATGGATTCTTTCATGAGCTGCTTGTAAAGTCCATCCAACGAGGAGGACGGACAGCTGCGCCATTGTCTTCTCGGGAGCTGCTGAGGAAACTTCTCAAGATGTTTTTCAGATACCATCACTGACCCAAGACTGTCCACTGTGCACAATACCCAGAACTGAGGTAACAGAATTTATTTTCGAGAAAATTAAATTAAAAGGAAAACCTCAGAACGTTCCTCATACAAATCCCGTTAGATTTAACGAGCTTTTTTGAAACCTTGTTGCAGTCAAACCAAAGGGCTGCACGCAGATCATTAGCGATGTTCGTGCAGCCCTTGCTTTAAAAGTGAAGTTCATACATTACCTCTCCACGCTCCCTGGTGTTCTTTGTTTCTGCTTGCTGTCTGCAGTCTCCGGTGGAACTTCAGAGCTGGTCTCTAAAGAGACGGGCCACTCAGCCAATTACTGGCTGCGGTGGTCCTGTCCCGGCCAGTGATTGGCTGAGCAGCCGGTCACTTCAGAGACCGGCTCTGAAGTTCCACCGAAGGCTACAGGCAGAAGCAAAGAGAATATACTACTCTTTTGGCCGCCATGCACATTTGAAAAAAGTTGGCCAAACCCATTGACTCTCTAATGTGTACGGGAACCTCACAACTGAGCATTGAGTTCAATTTAAACTGTCTGATCCCTTTGTTCTTGGGGTGATAAGTCTCCACTACCAAAGAGTAGGACAGTGGCTTACTCCTGGTCAACCATTCAAGGATATGGGGGGATCGGGATAAATAGCATCCAGCCCAAAAAAAAAGTTCAACTGACAACTATTGATGAGGTATATGGTCCCTCTAGCCTACTTTTTTTTTTTTTAATACATTTTTTTTTTCTAAAAACTCAAATTTAGATTTTCAGTAAAAAAAAAAAAAAAAATAGTTGTCTGAAGTGTATGAAAAAGAAAATGTGTCAATATTCTGACCAGCCTTAAAGGGGTTAGCCAGGATTAGTAGAAGCAGTTACCTTTTAGTCAAAACAGCGCCACCCCTGTCGTCAGGTTGTGTGTGGTATTGTACATTTGACTCCATTTACTTCAATGGAACTGAGCTGCAAAACTGCATCCAAACTGAGCTGTTTCTAGAAACCAGTGGCTATGTTTTTCCAAGCCTGGATAACCCCTGTAAAATTTAGTGATTACGTGTGTGTGTGTGTGTGTGTGTGTGTGTGTGTGTGTGTGTGTGTGTGTGTGTGTGTGTGTGTTTTAAGTTTTTGGGGTTTTTTTCCTCCCCATGATTTCACTACATGTTAAACTTGTTTTGAGGATATAAGGTTTAAGAATAGTCTTGTGAAAGTTTGTAGTCCAGAAACTTAGGAACAAAAACTGCAACGCTGAAACATTAAGCCGTTCATTGGACTTTATGAGCAAGTCTGGATTTTCGGTGGTTAACTTCACTTCCTTTTTGTTTTCTTATGTATATGGTTCCTCTTATTAAAAAGGGTACTCCGAAGGCAAATCAACTGCTGTCAGAAAGTTATACAGATTTGTAATTTACTTCTCTTTAAAATTTCCAGACTTCCAATACTTATCAGCTACTGTATGTCCTACAGGAAGTGGTGTATTATTTCCAGTTACTCGCTGCTGCTACCTCTGTCCATGTCAGGAACTGTCCAGAGCAGAGAACCTCTCCTGCTCTGGACAGTGCCAGACATGGACAGAGGTGGCAGCAGAGAGCACTGTATCGGACTGGAAAGAATACACCACTTGCTGCAGGACATACAGCAGCTGATAAGTACAGGAAGACTGGATATCTTTAAATAGAAGTAATTTACAAATCTGTATAACTCTGACACCAGCTGAATTAAAAAAGAAACTTTTTCTCCAGAGTACCCCTTTAAGAGACCAAGCCCTCTAGAAAACGTCCATTCTCGGATGATTCTTTCTGAGGACTGTAATTATTACGCAAAGGGGGAGATTAATCAAACATGGTGTAAAGTGAAACTGGCTCAGTCGCCCCCGGCAACCAATCAGATTCCACTTATCTTTCCTCACAGACTCTTTGGAAAATGAAAGGTGGAATCTGATTGGTTGCTAGGGGCGACTGAGCCAGTCTCACTTTACACCATGTCTGATAAATCTCCCCCATTGACCTTTCTGCCCCACGTGAACCCGACCTTTGTTATATGTCACTTGTGTTAGTATACTCCTGTGCTCCATCCACTCTCTAAGGGCAGGTGCTGGATGGGCCCAGAAATAGCTCCCGGTCTGTGTCCCCACAGCAGGTGCGCTGACTAATTCAGTATGAAGAGAGATATGAATCAGAAGCGACAGCTGTTATTTGTGGTGGAGATGCCATCTTGGACTCGTCTACAATGTACATTATATGTCTGTGGGATAGGAGACCATATGTGTATGGAGTAATGGATGCCGCGCCAATGGAATGACCACTCTGGTGACGCATACTCACTTTCCTTTCTCTCCTGTAGATTTTAATAAATTTGCATTTTCTTCCTCTCTTGAATCACATTTTAAATATTAAACATTTTAACCCTTCAACAATTTACTGCCACTCCATTAAAGAGGTAGTTCAGGGGGTAAGAAAATCTTCCAAATCAAAAAATCTCCAGTCTTCCAGTACTTATCAGCTGCTGTATGTCCTGCAGGAAGTGGTGTATTCTTCCCAGTCTGACACAGTGCTCTCTGCTGCCACCTCTGTCCATGTTAGGAACTGTCCAGAGCAGCAAATCCCCATAGAAATCCTCTCCTGCTTTGGATATATCTCTTACGGTCCCCATACACTTTAGACTTTAGTTGGCCTTACCCGCCTAAGCTGTATGGGGCTCTCCAAACAACCACCAACAGATGATGTTAGTGGAGATTGGGTTTGGCCGTGATGGAAAATCACTGCCGACCAGGAAAGAATTGCCCAATAATGTTCAATCCAATTATTATTATTTTTTTAATTCTCACACTGATATTGTGTGATTTTATAGGCTATGACTCTATAAAAAAACGAAGGTGTGGGTTAAAAGGGATTTATTGCCATAACACCTAGTCAGATTGCAGCTCTAATATCCGCAGCCACACTACACTGCCTTTCCAGGCTCGGAGCGCCATAGATTACTTTACCAGTACTGCCTCATCTAACATACAGCCATGTCACAGACGTGTTACAGAGCTTATCCAAGATTAGGAAAACATAGCTGTTTTTTTTTTCCAGAAATGGCTCCCCTCTTGTCATCGTGTGTGGGGGTATTGCCGCTCAGTTCTATTGAAGTGAAGCTGAGTTGTAATACCTCACACAGCCTGAGGACAGGGGTGGCGCTGTTTTATGGAGTTCTTCTAATCCTGGATAACCCTGTTTTTCCCAATTGTGCTTAGAAAACTGAAGGTATCAATGTGACTGGTGGATCTGACAACTAGTCTACCCTCATAATAATATATATATAATATATATATATATATATATATATATATATATATATATATATATATATATATATATATAATTTTTTTTTTTTTTTTTTTTTTTTTTTTTTTTTTTTTCTTTCCTCCAAAGCATTCTTCTATTTTTATATTTATTTATTTTGTAAGACTAAACAAGGAACTTGTGAAAAGAAAAAAGAGGACGTGTTTTTTTTTTTGTTTTTTTTTGTGTGTCTATATTTTCCCCAAAACAAGAAGAGGACCTTTCCCTTGGTTCTCTAGACATGTGCCTCTGCCTGTGTCATACCAATCTTCTGATGGTGTCACTTGATGGAATGTACAGTACAGTTTATATTTCTTCATGGTGATATAGTTGGCTACAAATGTGGATGATTGAATTTTTCCATCTTTACATTATCATCTTAAAGGGGTTATCCAGCAAAAAAAAAAAAAAAAAAAAAATCCTTTCAAATCAACTGCTGTCAGAAAGTTATATAGATTTGTAATGCTGCGTTTACACGGAGCGATACACGGATTATCGTTTGAATTTGCGCGATAACGATCGAATTCGAATGATAATCGTACGTGTAAACACAGCGAACGATCAAACCACGAGGGAGAAATCGTTCATTTTTGATCTTACAACATGTTCTTAAATCGCCGTTCGCAAAAAATTCGCAGATCATTCCGTGTGAACAGTCGTTCACCGATTTTAACCTATGTGAGAGATAGGCTTAAGCGATCGCAAAACGTACGATATATCGTTCCGTCTAAATGCTGATCGTTATTAAAAAAAAATCGTTCATCGTACGATCGGGCGAATTATCGCTCCGTGTAAACGCAGCATTAGTTACTTCCATTAAAAAATCTTAAGTCTTCTCATACTTATTAGCTGCTGTATGTCCTGTAGGAAATGTGTTATTTTCAGTCTGACACAGTGCTCTCTGCTGACATCTCTGGCTGAAACAGGAACTGTCCAGAGCAGCAGCAAATCCCCATAGAAAACCTCTCCTGCTCTGGACAGTTCCTGTCTCGGCCACAGATGTCAGCAGAGAGCACTGTGTCAGACTGAAAAAAAAACAACATTTTCTGCAGGACATACAGCAGCTAATAAGTATGGGAAGACTTTAGATTTTTTTATGGAAGTAACTTACAAATCTATATAACTTTCTGACAGTTGATTTGAAAGAAAAATTTCAACCCCTTTTAAGCAGAGATGGGGAACCTGTGGCCCCCCAGCTGTTGCAAAACTATAATTCCTATCATGCCTGATACGTTAGCTGTCCGGGCATGATGGGAATTGTAGTCTCTGATCTATAGGCCCTATTAGATGGCACAATCTTGTGGGGGAAGCGCGCGCCGAAATGTATTGGCCACCAATAGCAGCATGGTGTCAACTGCACCCTGTAGCTGCACTATGGAGCCGTGCCCTAACTTTGTAGCTAGAGATAAGCGAAACTACAGGAAGTTTGGTTTTGCTGGACACTCACACATTTTATCAAGTGCTTTGGGCCTATTTTTAGGTGAATAAATGGATTTTCCAGTACTCACCAGCCGCTGTATGCCCTACAGGAAGTAGTGTATTCTTTCCAGTCTGGAGAGCCACAGTGTTCTCTGCTGCCACCTCTGTCCATGTCAGGAACTGTCCAGAGCTGGAGAGGTTTTCTATGGGGATTTGCTCCTGCTCTGGACAGTTCCTGACATGGACAGAGGTGGCAGCAGAGAGCACTGTGTCAGACTGGAAAGAATACACCACTTCCTGCAGGACATACAGCAGCTGATAAGTACTAAAAGACTCAAGATTTTTTAATAGAAGTAAATTACAAATCTCTAACACTTGCTGGGACCAGTTGATTTGGTGTTTATTCCTACTGGGCTATAGGCCATGGATATAAGCCTAAGTAGTTGTGTATTGCAGGAAATTATCATGCGCATAGGTTTCCAATCTTAGCAGCTCTTCTCTTCCTGTTTACAGAATTGAGATTCACACAAAGGCAATACACAACGGCCCTTGTTCCTTAGAGGGATTCTTTTACACATGACTTGTAGCTAATTCATCTTGCGTAGAGACATGGATGAGGCGGCATATATGTTTGAGTCTCTGGGACGTCTCCCTGATGGGCACCCACTTGATTTTATTCCTCTATCTGAATGAAGATGATGAGCGGAAGGACGTATTAGATGAATTGTCAATCATCCATTGACGGCCTATTTATTAGCCTTTTGACTCTTGACCCCGGGGCAGCAATTTTGTAAAAGCGATCAATACTCAAGAGAATGTAGTCTATTGGTTTAATAGGAATGCATTGGCCTAAATAACTATCCTTGTCTCAAGTCACTTGTTAGACTACATATATTGGTGCGGCTGATTAAACATGTTCACCTTTAAGGGCTCCTTCTTTATTTTAAGTATGAGTTTGTATTTGTAAATCCCAAAATATTTTGTTAAAGGGATAAAAAAAAAAATTCAAGTCAATTTGAAAAATTTCAAGTCTTCCAGTACGCTTCAGCTGCTGTATGTCCTGCAGGAAGTGGTGTATTCTTTCCTGTTTGAGGGTGGGTTCACACTGAGGAATTCTCACGGATAAATTCCGCGGAATTCCGTCAGCTGTACGCGCTCACGGCCACGCACCTTTCCGCCGGCTCCATAGACGCCATTCTATGGGCCGGCTGTTTCCGCATTCCGCCGAAAGAATTGACGTGAATGCGGAATACGCCCGTGCATAGAATGGTGTCTGAGACACGGGCGGAGAGGCGTGTGGCCGTGAGCGTGTACAGGCGACGGAATTCCGCAGAATTTATCCGCGAAAATTCCTCAGTGTGAACCCACCCTGACACAGCGCTCTCTGCTTCCACCTCTGTCCATGTCAGGAACTTTTCAGAGCAGTAGCAAATCCCCATAGAAAACCTCTCCTGTTCTGGACAGTTCCTGGCATGGACAGAGGTGGCAGCAGAGAGCACTGTGTCAGACTGGAAAGTATATACCACCTCCTGCAGGACATACAGCAGCTGATAAGTACTGGAAGACTAAAGATTTTTAATTGGAAGTCATTTACAATTCTGTATAATATTCTGTAACCAGTTGATATGAAATCAATTTTTTTCCCACTGGAGTGCCCCTTTAAATTTAGGCAAGCTGTTAAAGACGTTAAAACCTATCTCTGTAGTACACAAAGCAAGCTATAATATCAATGCTTTCTTCATACATACATATATATACACACCGTATTATATGGCGTATAAGGTGACTTTTTAACCCCGAAAAATCAAGGTTAAAGTCGAGGTATGGTCGCCCCATACGATGGGGGGGGGCTAAAAACCAGTTAACTCACCTAGGGCCTGTTCCCGGCATATAAGGCGAACCCCTGACAATCTGCTTTAAAGTCAGGGGACGTCTTATACCTCCAGTTGCCTTATAAGCCAGAAAATACTGTATATATATATATATATATATATATATATATATATATATATGAAATATTCCAGGCTTCACTCTGGTCAGTTCCTGTAGATGGTTCGGAACCACATTCCAGTAAAAAGAATGTTACACCCCAGAAAATCCCCCCATCTTGCAGAGGCTGCCACCATTTTATTCTTCTCTTACCTTATAATATACAAATATACAGACGTCTCTCGTGGCCGTTAACCTTTGAGTCCTAGTTTTTTTATTAACTTACAAATTCTTTGGGGTTTACTTAGTGCTAATGGTAAGAATGCTTAATCCCGGTCCTGAGTGACCTTAAAAACCTGGATTTCCTGTTCTGCTAATCAGTACAAGTGAGTTATTAGCTGTTTAGCGTCTAACCTGATTATTTTTCTAATTATGTTAAAAAATGTGTGAGAACGGACAAATCCCTCCGCTAAGTGTATATGTTACTGCTAAGAATGCTCGGAAATATTTCATTTCTATTATACTAATTTGCTTTATAAATACCAGATTGTATTTATGCCTCTCATATGGGATAACTTTTCAGGATAAGTTGTTATGCGTGCGCAGGAGGAGCGGCGCTATTTCTGACATTACATAGAACTTATATATGGCATTTATATCTGGTTTATGCTCTGCAGGATTCTATTATCTTCAATTGTTCATGAGGTTGTGGATAGAGGGTAGTCTGTATGATCACTCCCATACACTACACTACTCTATATACACACACACACACCCACAAATCCATTTCACCTGTGTGTTTATACAGACTCCTAAGGAGCTGCAGCAGCATGGAGGACATAATAGAGCAGTACTGTACAGTCTTAGCTGTGAATTAAGCACTGGAGTGACAGCCAATGATTAGGGTCCTGTTCCACGGACCAATGGGGGCCAGATCAATAATGTAAACAAGCGTCGATCTGCTAGATCGGTGCTCGTTTACTGGGCCTATTACACGGCCCAATAATAGTTTAGGCCGATGTCCTTCCGATGTCCTTGCAGCCCTTGTTTAAACACCATACTTTACCTAAACATGTTGCAGGGCTCCTCCTGTGCTCCTTCTGCCCCCCCCCCCCAGGTCCCGCGCGCAGCAGCAGCTTCGGTGCGGCCTGTCTGAGCTGACAGACCGCTCAGCCAATCACTGGTTGGGCGGTCCTGGCGGAAGGAGCGCAGGAGAAGACCTGCAACATGCTTAGGTAAAGCATGGTGCTTGTGAAAATTGTCGGTGGCCCGCCGAGCATTGCTATTCCATGCAGCGATGATCAGCTGATGACACAATCATTGGCTGATCATTGTCTCTATTCCACGGAGCGATAAGCGGCCGATTAGGCCAATTATCGCTCCGTGGAATAGGACTCTTACAGTTAGTGTCTGTAGTCTCTGTATATCTCTCTGCTCCCACTCCTCTCTCGATAGATGTATGTATGTGTGTGTGGGCAGCACGTAATCTGATCTCCCAGTGAACTGCTAATCCATCTTGTAAACAGAAGATAGTATTGAATAGGTTTTTTTAGATGGAGATCAGATAGGAAGAAGCTTGATAAGACAACAATGAAGCATTTTTCTCTCACAATTCGTGTCGAGCAGAGTTGCCAAGCTGTTTGGGTCCAACAACTGGCAATGCTCGGCATTGGAGTCCCGCCATCTGGAGAATTTAGATGCTGCCCTAGGGCTGCCAGAAAAAAAAAGGATAGAGCCTATGGCCCAAGGTTGTATCAGTGTTTTTCAGGATTCCCTAGGGTTGACTTTTGCAAACTTTGTTGAAATAGGTGTGCCCATTTCAATGGCAGCTCCCATATTAAAGAGGTTCTCTTGTTCGGCTCCTGAGACCCCATCAAACAGCCAACTTTATTAAGGGAAGAGGCTGCTACCCATCAATTTCTTCTTCAGCAGTAGCCTTATGGTATTTTGCATGGCTACTGGCTACTACAGATGATGTATATTCTTGTAATATTGTTAGCAGTTCTACAACTGCTGAACAGATTGGTGTATTACTTGCATCATTATGTTCACTGTTCTCCTAATATGCAGGAGAATAGGATTCTTGCCACACCCCTTCCCCCACCCTCTAGCTGATTGACAGTTGACTGCCTATATACTGCATGGATAGATAACTGCCAATCAGCAGCTGGTGGGCGGAGTTTCCTGCCTCTCATGAATATCCAGGACTACTGAGCTCATGCACATAATGGAGAGGACTACTTATTGTCCATGTTATTCAGGAGGATATCTCTGGATCAGTGGAACAGAACATTGTAAGTGATACATCATTCTGTTCAGCTTCTCTGTCACTAGTTTATGCTACCCTGAAATAGGACAGCCTAACCCTACTGACAGAGTCTCTTAAGTAACCGGACCTTGGAGAAGAATGCTGCTGCTAAGCAGAACAACAGTCTCTCGGTAATCACGACAATTGTTAGCACCTCGGTGAACAAGTAGCTACGGCAGACATAAGAATTCATTCTAGTGGAAATATTGACTCTTTGCGCTAAAAATAAATTCTCCGCTCCTGATGAATGGTGCTAATTCTAGGAAGGCCTCCTGAGCGCCAGCCGCGCCATTTTCTTAATGTATCCAGTGCTAAACATAGAAATAATTAAACAGCAGCTTAGGTTAAAATAAGTAAATATGTAGAGGAGGATGCGGCCGGGAGAAGTTATGAAAAGATTTTATACCCTATATTATATGCGGTGTGAACAGTGAGGTGTGCGTGCTATAAAATACCGTATGGAATGATGTATAATTAAATGTTCTTTATTAGATTTAGGAGTATTGCTGGGGAAATGGGCAGAGGGTTGGCCCAGCATCTGTGCAGCCTGTACATCTGCACCACGGCCCTATAGGTAAAAGCCTCATCCAATTGTATTACATTGAGTAAGGGCCCTATTACACGGAGTGATAATCTACCGAATAGGGGCCATTCAGCCGATTATCACTCAAAGATCAAAACCTAAAATCATCAGTACGTGTGATAACTGTGACGACCACCGCGGCTAGTGATTGGCTGAGCGGCCCTTCAGCTCAGACAGGCTGCAGCATGCGGGGCCTGGGAAGAGGCAGTCCACAGGAGGAGCCCTGTAGTGTGGATAACAAATGTATACTGTTAAAGCAAGGTCTGCAAGGACATCTGTAATGATGTCCGTGCAGACCTTGGTAAACGATTATCAGGCCGTGTAATAGGCCCAGTAAACGAGCATCGATCTAGCAGATCGGCACTCGTTTACAGGGTTGATCGGGCCTCCATCGGCCCGTGTAATAGGACCCTTAGAGGGACTGAGCTGATGACATTCATAATTACCACTTTTAGTTTATTTAGTTTATTTAACACTTCGAGTTTATTTTTAACCTGAAATCGATCACCATATTACGCAGAACGATAGTCGTTAGTTACGATTGTTCCTATAATTGTTTACTCCACCTGATCCCAGCACATGAAGGAACGATGTGGAATTACACCGAACGATTAGTGAACGAATGCAGAATTACAGCGAAAGATTAGTGAACGATTAAAGAGGTACTCCAGGCCGGGGGGGTATTTTTGAGGATTGCCGGGAAAGGGGGTGGAAATTGAAGCCGGAGGTCACTTTCCTCCCCCGTTCCAGCGCCAATGTCCGGATCGCGCCGCCCGGTGCTCCTGTCCCACGGCCGCTTACTGGTCAGAGCTACCGACGTGTTAAGGCAGCTCTGGTAAGTGACCCCCCGCTTCAATCTCCACCCCCTCCCGGCGATCCTCAAAAATACCCTCCGGCCCTTTAACAATGAACGATTTTTGGTTGGTCATTTGATCGTTGCCTGCATTTATACAAACTGATTATCGTTTGAATGTGAACGTTATAACGATAATTTGCACAATAATCGTCAAGTGTAATAGGGCCCTTACTTAAAGGGCATGTCTAGGATTACATACATGTAAACAGCTTTCTTCCAAACGTAGGGGCATACCCGTCCTTAGGTGGGGTGTGGTATTGCAGCACGTCCACATTCAATGTTTAAATTCAAATTTGACCTGAAATGCTAAATATCCAAAGAAGTTTCCGGCACTCACCAATCTTGCGGAAGTTTGAGAAATTTATTTACAGTGCATCCTAGATAATAGACTTCCTACCCCAGCTTGATCTCCGCAAGGAGACATACTACCTCCGTAGACCCACATCAAAGACCTGTCACCCAACCAACTAGCCGGTGGTAACTGTGTAGCTACCCCTAATAGGTGGCACTAGAAATCTGTCGCATTTGAATCCCGCTTCCTGGAGGAGGTGGATGCAGCCTGCTGATCCTTTCCACAAATTCGACCAACTCTAATAGACAGCATCAGCCATTTCTCCTTTCCACTTGAGGAGCTCCTTGAGGCGGCATTACACGACCGGAGCCACTGAGTAAATGAGTCCCGATCTACTATATCAGGGTTTGTGTACAGAGCCTATTACATGGCTCGGTAATTGTGCGTTCATTTCCTGCCCTCAGCCTTTCACTGCCAATAATTGGTCCTTTTAGCAAGCACCGAGGGACTCGCACGTAGGCGATCAGCGCTCATATTAGGCGGCTATTTGTCCATAAAATGTAAGTTTGTATTTACCTGTGTAGGTAATGTGCCACAGTATTAAAGGAGAATTCCAAGCAGGGAGACATTTTTCTAAACTGCCGGGGAGGGAATGGGTAAAAAAAAAATATGTACTTACCTCTTCGGCTCCAGTGCTGGTGTCTGCATACCACTGCCCCAGCCACTTCCTGGTCAGAGAAAGGAGATGGGACATGATGTGGCAGGCCTGCTTAGTCAGTCAGCGGCTGTAGAGGTGTCCCGCCTGACACGTCATGCCCCAGTTCTCCTCTTAGACCAGGGAGTGGATAAGAACCGAAGCGGTTGCAGCATGTGTGCACCAGCACTGGAGCCAAGGAGGTAAGTACATTTTTTTTTTTCCATATGCTCTCTCCGGCAGTTTTGAAGAAAAAAGTCTCCCTGCCTATTTCCCAATTAAGGTCTCCATACACCTTATACTTTTGTCGGCCATACTCTCAGCTCGCAGCAGGTTCAGCCGCTTGCATAAGGTGTATGGAGCTCTCCTGACAAACCACCGAAAGCTGATGTTAAAACACTGTGTGATCACTTTGTTCTGGGAGAGATAAGCCGTTGTTGAAGCTCTCCGTCTGCAGCTTTACCCTCCCCTCCCTGTAAGGAACACAGGAACACCCGGCTGTGCCAAACATCCCAGTGTACAGTATTGACAGGGACCGGACAGGTGAGATAACCGACAGTGGAACGCTCCTTCGGCCATCAGTTATTGAAGGTGTATGGGGACTTTTAGGCTACAACTAAGGTCACACAAGGGACAGTAAATGCAGCATAGCTTTAAATTAATTTTTCATGCCTGTTTTTGGTCAACCACTAGAAGCTACTACTGAAAGCAATTGTAACGGCGGTTGCGGTGACCATTGTGTACATAGGGGAAGTATCATTGTGTGACAAGACTAAACTAGGCCTATTAGAGGTTAAATTATACTTCCCAACGTTCATACTGTATATAATGCATCTTGCTTTTGGAACATGCCAAGAAACCGCCGGCCATCCTTACAGCCAAATAAAGTCATTTTGTCAGCCGATTACTTCCAGCCTGTACTTTTTACATTACAGACTAGACTAGTAGTATTTACAGGAGACCTCCGACTCGGTAAGGGTTTTATGTCTCTTACATAAGGTTTCTATGACCTGCCCTGAATAACGTATTATGTGTTTCACAGCTGGATCATATCTCTAATCTCTCTTGTATAACTTACAGGTATTAGCGCCATAAATTCCATCTATCCTGTAATACCCATAAATCTTCTCAGTCAATATCCATCGGTAAAGTCGCTCCGAGCTTATGTCGTCGCATTGCAATAAAGAGTTTGTTTTCTCAACTATAAATAGGGTGGCATTTTTTTTTTTTTTTTTTCGGCTAAGGCTCTATTTCCTGAAAGCAGAACATAATAAAACATGTAATTAAAGGCTGACAATGACAGGAAGAGCTATCCTGGGGAGCAGGCGGTAGGGAAAACCATACCAGAGAGCTGCGGCCAGCCTATTTTGGAAACCGGGGAGTGAGAGTAAGAGGTGTGTTAAAAAAACAGGAGTTTATAAAATGAGCAAAGAAGTTCTGGCTGGATTCATAGTAACCTTTAATATACAGGATAAAGCGAGGTGGACGGCGGACAACCTGGAGGTTTACTGATGGTAATAGCGTGGACACAGGCAACATTCGATAGGTAAGTATATTCATCTGGGCAGCTTTTACTGCAAGCCTGGCAGGGGCAAGAAAGGGGTCCATGGAGCCTCGGTTGTGGATCTCAAAAGACAGGAATATTCAGATGCCTCCAGGAAAGGAAAACTGTTGCCAAGGGGTGCCTCCTAGTATCCTACCCTGATACCTAGCTCCTTAAGTCCCATTTGGTTGCAAGTATTGGGACACAAATAGGGAAATGCCAGGGTGGTCCCTTTTTGCTTCAAAGTCTAACTCTGTTGTGCGTATTGCGACATGACACAGGAAATATCTAAGCCAGGCATCCACCCACAGACAGCTGTTTCGGGATATTGCCCCTCGTCAGCGCAGAGTAGTATTCTGGCTAAAAGAGTCAATGAATAGTAGACCAACAAAACACAAGGGAGATCAGCAGAAAAAAAAGCCTGATCTCCCAGAGCTCAGTAATTGTTGTATTTTGTAAGCCTGGCAGGGGCATGACATTGTATTCCGATCATGTCCAGACTTGTAGACCTTTAGAAGACATGCCCAGACGCATTCAGAAAAATATAAGAATTTGTCCGTCCATTCACAAAAAATGTTGCCAAAAACATATGTGAATTTGGTACATGCACTGCCGGTAAGAGAAATATTCTGTAATATTCGGCAAGTTTGACCTATACAGAATTTTTCTTTTTGAAGTTGGGTAAAAGATTTTATGTGCACTTTAATAGAATTCAAAAAGTCAAAACAGCATCCAAAAAAAACCTTCTACAATAACTCCCTAAATAGGGTGTCCAGCCTAAATAGGTTACCTACACACCTACATTATTAGACTTTTAGATAGCATAAATGTCTAATTCATGGGAATCCAACTGTCGGGACCTCCAGTGAGTCTAAAACCAGGGTTGTTAGTCCCCCATTTCCACCTCCGAATGACTTGGTCTTTCATCATTTCCCGTAACCAACAGTGTGTATCCTTATTTCTTTGGAAACGGGTAACTGGGGTACTCCTCTCTCCATTGTTGACTGTTCTAGTGGTTGAACCCCATGGAGAAGTACAACAGATCAAATAATAAGCCCCAAAGGTTCTTAATTGAGGAGGGCTACAAAGTGTGTAAGACACAGAACTTTGTATACGATGGATCATGAACAATCCGATATCAAAATACTGCTGTATGGGTCAATTGGAGATCTTACTCATTGGGATAAAACCAGGCACGGCTTACGACATTGGTTATTTATAGTGTACTGTACTTTATATAACATGGGGAACACAAAAAAGTATTGTTATCCTTTTTTCTGGGTGGAAAATGTGAATTGAGCGTGATGACTGAATGAAGAGCAGAGGTCAAGGCCTTCACTGGCCAACCGCAGCAGTCACCCTCCAAATCTCTAATGCTTTACTGAAAGGGACAACAATGGGGACTTTCTTTTTTGCATGATTCACAGATGAAGTAAAGCTTGGTTGGTTAATAAAGTCAGTTTTCTGATACATTCGGTGGATTGGCGAAAACGTTAAACATTTAAACATTCGCTTGGTTCCTTAATTTCATTTCAAAATTTATTCATCGGTTTTGTTACACTCTCATCATCCTTTTCAAGGTTTTAAGATTTTTGCCATTCCTCCTTTTTAGTTATCTCTTTTTAAAAGGAGAAGTCCAGCCATTTTTAAAATATGGCAGCGGCAGGAGGAATTTGATCAGGAGTCCTAACTAACCTCTCCTCATGCCCGCGGTTAGCAGCGGGACCAGGCTTGGGACCCCCACCAGGCTCCCGGATTTCCGACAATTCATGACCTGGCTCATGGACTGGCCACTCAGCCAGTTAGTGAGTGGAGTGCTGTGCATCACCCGGAACAACTGACCAAACCCTTTGTTCTTGTAGAGAAAAGCCGCTGCTAGACAGGTCTGACAGCGGTTTACCCCTCCTCTTTCTATTCAAAGCTAGACCATAGGGATTGAGAGAGACAGCCGTTGGATGAGCGAAATATTTAAAGGGAACCCGTCAACATCAAAATGCAACTTCAGCTATCGGCATCATGTTATAGTGCAGAAGGAGCTGAGCGGATTGATATATATCTTTATGGGGAAAGATTTGATAGAACTTGTTATTTATTTATTGAAATCTCTGATATTTCCATACTAAAGAGTCCAGTCCATTGAGTGACACCGCCCACTGGACTCCTTACCACAGAAAAAGCAGGGATTTCTATCAACAAGTTATACTGAATCTTTTCCCATTAAGTTATATATCAATCTGTTCAGCTCTTCCTGCTCTATAACATGATGGGGATAGATTAGATAGCATTGTCTTGGTAACAGGTTCCCTTTAACCATTTAGGGCCCTATTATATGGGGCAATATCTGCCAGATGGTTACCCTATGTAATAGTGTCAGCAATCAGCCAATGAATTTAGCTTGATGGGAGTTGTAGTTTTGCCACCCCTTTAGAACAAGGCTCACTTCAGTCGGCCTTTGGATAATATGTACAAAAGATGCAGTAGGTGAAGACCATACCGCTTCTATAGTGGCCAATATATAAGATGAATTATACCAACGCATTCGTTTTTTTGCCTTTTTTTTGTTTTTCTCGCTTTTTTTAGGGATAGGATGGGTATTTTATTAACTCCTTTCAGCCGCCCGTGTTTCCTACCCCCGCGTCTCTCTTTGTCTGTAGCATTAAGAGAAATTTATCATAACAAAAGCCTGATTGTGGCCCCTTAAACCCAACTCCATTTATCAGGCTCCTATTTCCTGTTGTCCGCATTAGGGTGGTTCCACCCTGCTCGGCCTCTGCCAGGCAATTGTGTGAGAATGGAGTTGGGAACAGTACAAGAATCCCATTGTTGTCATAATCTGACAGCGGATACACAAAGGGCCGAGTGTGAAGGACATCAGAAAATCTCTCCGAAGCTTTCCTCATTCCACCGCTTCAGTGAACCTCGTGTTTCATTGAACCTGTGTTTTTAAACCGCTCCGATATTACATTAGGGATGGAAGCTTTGTCACAGCTAAGGCTAATCTGTTATATTTTATAGATCTCATAATCTGTATACAAAAAGAAAAAAATCAAATTCAAGTGCCAGAGATTTGTCATTTACATCTATTAAAAAAAAAATTCAAATCTTCCAGTACTTATGAGCTGCTGTATGTCCTGCAGGAAGTGGTGTATTCTTTACAGTCTAACACAGTCCTCTCTGCTGCCACCTCTGTCCAGAGCAGGAAATGTTTTCTATTTGCTACTGCTCTGGACAGTTCCTGACATGGACAGAGGTGGCAGCAGAGGGCGCTGTGTCAGACTAGAAAGAATACACCACTTCTTGCAGGACATACAGCAGCTGATAAGTACTGAAAGACTGGAGATTTTTTAATAGAAGTAAATTACAAATCTCAGGCCCTTTCTGGTGCCAATTGATTTGAAAGAAAAAGTGCTGAACTATCCCTTTAAAGGGGTTATCGGAATTTAAAGTAAAGCAGCTATCTAGTTTACTGTCTTCCTTAAAACTTTACACATTTCACCTGAGGTCTCAGAAGTTTGGAGCTCGTCCTGTCCTGTAAGCTGTGACGTGTTTTCATAGCCTCGGGTGACAAAGAGCTTCCTCCCCCTCCCCGTTTCTTATTCACCTGTATTAAAGGGGCCGGCTGTCTAGATTAGATCATTAGCAAAACCAGCCCCCGTCTCTACTCCATAGCTAATAAACTGAGCCAGACAGCCAGCCCCTTCATATAGGTCACCAACACAGGAAGGAGGAGGAAGCCCCCTACCACCTGAGGCTCTGACAATGCATCAGAACTTACAGGAGAGGAGACTCACTTCTAGGACCATGTGACTGCAGGTAAAATGGTGAAATCCGTGAATTATTAGTCAATTGCTTTTGACATACAGAACATGTTTTTGTTGTAAATAACCCCTCTAAATTTTGTAAAAACCTTTAATAAGCATGATAGTATTTATACTTATGTAACTATTACAATTTTGGGCTTTTAAATATATTTTTTCTTTAATTGTTTTTGTATCTTTTTTCTTTATACAGGTGGCAACCTGTTCCCGGGACCAAGGCGGCCATGCTGGTGAAGGTCAATAGTCTAAGACAAGTCCCAGTCTCTCCCACCTGTACACCTCTTCAAAGTGGCAACCCAAAAAATTCTTTAGGCAGAGTTTCCGGATACGCTCAGCCTACCTCCATGCAAGGAAAATCCGGAGTCGACCCAAAACAATCAATGCAAGTAAAGAAAACAGACAATGGTGGATTCTGTCTGGTCTTGACCAATGGGGCCACATGTCAAACTCCACAGAGGACTCCAACAGGAACATTACAGCCCTCCTCCCCTAGGTACGGCTCCCCACCGCCTATATATGATGAGCCGTCTTTAGATTCTCCAATTTACGATGAGCCTCCCGCTGAAATGGACTTTGAGAGCATGACTGTACAGTCAATGTCACCGCCCGTATCCCCAACAAATAGTCTGCAGAGCCATTCACAGACTCCAAAGCTTCTGCCCTACCCGGGTCATCCAGGTAAACACAAGAGGAACCCTTCCGCTACAGAATACAGCCCGGCAGGAAGGGAATATATAAAACACATGGTCAATGTTGACCAATCGTCTAAACAACCTATATCTCCTACTGGATCTCTCGATGCCCATCCCAAACAACAGCCTGGTCCTTTGGCCTTAAAAGACAGCTTTAAACATTCTTGGAGGGTCTTGGAGGCTAACGTTCTCAAGAACATGGAGGCTCACCATAACCGGCAAAATAGTCTTCCTCAAGACTACCCCACAGTGGTAAGTCAACAGGACTCTGGATATTCTACAGGCCCATCTCCTAGCTTGAGGAAACGGAAAGGAAGAAGACAAGGGGCGGCTCAGACGCGGCCTGGCTCAGTGGGCAGCAGCAGTGAACTCAATGCACTAAATGATAAACTAATAGCAGAAATGAGGTCGGTAGTCTGCAGACCGACTGCCGTAAGGGGCAGCAAGACCAGCTTGGACACGGACATGATAGAAAACATTGCCCCAGATAGTAACAAGGTGCGCTTTCAGACGGACTCCTTAAAAAACTGCGTAGGCAGAGGGTCAAGGGACGACCTCACATCAAGCAGTAGGTCTTTGTACAGACTTGGACCAGAAGTGAGAGACTGTAAAGGAGAAACGAATAGTCAACCAGAAGTGGTACGACAAAAACGGACCTACGAGAAGATGGACTACATGGAGAAGAAGGTCACCAGCCAGATAAGCTTACTCTCAACAGAATCGATAAGAACAGCATCACAGGTAATTTAATTTTTTTTATACTATATTGAAAAAAAAAACACTAAGTATGAATAACAATTATTATATCTTTATACCTTGTTGGAGGATTCGGGCCCTAAGCCTGTCTGTCTATCCTGAAGCCTGATTTGTGGCACAGATCTTGTAAGGCTTTGTGCACATGTTGTTTTTTAAGGCTCATTTTAAGCCCCAAAAACAGCTATTTTGTCTGGCAAAAAAATATCTTAAATCTTGAACTTATGTTGTTGTTGTTTTTTTAATATTATTATTTTTTCATTAGCTTTTTTATGTTTTTTTTTTGTACTATTGGCCCATTTTTGACCTCTTTTCAAAATCTTTTAAAATAATTTTTGATAACTTTTTTTCAGTCTTTTTTAAAGCCCTAATACAGCTCTTTAGAAATGATACAAACACGTACAGACAAGTAGAGACATGTACAGACGTATTTTGACACGTTGTGCTTATATCCAACAACTACAGATGTAACGTGGCTGCGAACTAAGTGCCTTTGTTACACTGAAGTCAATAGAATCTAAAGTGAAAAACATTTTATTTTTTTATTCTATTATAGATATTCTGTTGAAGGTCTCTATCTATGTAAGGTCCCCTTGAGGGCACTGCACCTGATACTTGACAGATGAGGCATACTGAGTATTATTCCTGGAAATAAATACCTCAGTTCTTGGAGAAACTCATTTGTTGTACAATACCAGCCATGTGGTGCCCCATATTGTGCTAACCTGGGTGTTTTCCCTTTTATATGGTACCATAAACAGTGCGCTTCCTATATAGCGCCAGCCACATTAGGTCCAACACACAGTACCAGTCACATTGTGTCTATTACACAGGGCAAACCACATTGGTTCCATCACACAGTGCCAACCACATTGGTTTCATCATACAGTACCAGCTACATTGTGTTCTCCTTACAGTTCCAGTCACATTGAGTCCATCACACAGTACCAACCAAATTTGGTCCATCACACAGCTTGTTGGGATTTACCAATCAGATTCCACTTTTCATTCTTCACAGATTCCTTGGAAAATGAAAGGTGGAATCTGGCTACTGGGCCACTTCTACTTTACACCAGTTTGATAAATTTCCCCCATTGTGTCCTCCACACAGCGCCAATCCCATTGTGTTCTCCACACAGCGCCAATCCCATTGTGTTCTCCACACAGCGCCAATCCCATTGTGTTCTCCACACAGCGCCAATCCCATTGTGTTCTCCACACAGCGCCAACCCCATTGTGTTCTCCACACAGCGCCAACCCCATTGTGTTCTCCACACAGCGCCAACCACATTGTTTCCTTCACCAACCACATTGCATCTTTGACAGAGCACCAACCCCTTTGTGTCCTCCACACAGCGCCAACCACATTGGATCCTCCACAGAGCGCCAACCCCATTGTGTCCTCCACACAGCGCCAACCCCATTGTGTCCTCCACACAGCGCCAACCACATTGTGTCCTACACACAGCGCCAACCACATTGTGTCCTACACACAGCGCCAACCACATTGCGCCTTCCACAGAGCGTCAACCACATTGTATCCTCCACACAGCGCCAACCACATTGTGTCCTCCACACAGCACCAACCACATTGTGTCCTCCACACAGCGCCAGCCACATTGTGTCCTCCACACAGCGCCAACCACATTGTGTCCTCCACACAGCGCCAGCCACATTGTGTCCTCCACACAGCGCCAACCACATTGTGTCTCTTTCACACAGCGCCAACCACATTGTGTCCTCCACACAGCGCCAACCACATTGTGTCCTCCACACAGCGCCAACCACATTGTGTCCTCCACACAGCGCCAGCCACATTGTGTCCTTCACACAGTGCCAACCACATTGTGTCCTCCACACAGCGCCAACCCCATTGTGTCCTCCACACAGCGCCAACCACATTGTGTCCTCCACACAGCGCCAACCACATTGTGTCCTCCACACAGCGCCAGCCACATTGTGTCCTCCACACAGCGCCAGCCACATTGTGTCCTCCACACAGCGCCAACCACATTGTGTCCTCCACACAGCGCCAACCACATTGTGTCCTCCACACAGCGCCAACCACATTGTGTCCTCCTTACAGCGCCAGCCACATTGTGTCCTCCACACAGCGCCAACCACATTGTGTCCTCCACACAGCGCCAACCACATTGTGTCCTCCACACAGTGCCAACCACATTGTGTCCTTCACACAGTGCCAACCACATAAAATCTCCTTTTTTGTTGGAGATAGATAACCTTCTACAGTCCGTAGACATAGTTTACTGTGAATGTGTGTTTGGTGATGAAACACACCGTCTTATGATTTGAGTAGCTGAACTTGTTCCCCTGAGGTGTGGCCACTACTTTTCCACTGCTTGAGGGAGATGACAAATATTTGAAGGCGCAACACAGTTTACGTTACGGTCGCTGTGAGGCCTGACTCTACAAGATATGCAAGTAAAGCCGGTTGTCGGCAACTGGTTTAAAGCTAAAAATTAAATGTTATGTTGTGTATTATAGACTCCAAGTACAAATTAGTACAGGCTTTATAAATATAGTTATGGTGCCATACTATCGTTCCTATAGGCACCCCCAAATTATATCCACAGAGATAAACAACAATTTTTCAAGAGTTTACTTTTTTGTCTAATCACTACTAACAAGAAGACATAGTAAAGGTGTTATCCGGCATTTAAAAATTGCAGTAGGTCTCGGCAGTGAAACCCACTGCGATCAATAACTTTCGCATGCCTGACGAAAATGTGAAGTTATTTTTAATGACAGTGACTCTTTAAGGGGGTTATCCGATGTTTAAATTTTTTATATATATTGCTGGACTGGTGGTAAACATAATAAATATGTTATGCTTACCTCTCTGCGCTCCCCTGGTGTCCCTATGCGGCCTCTCTGGTGTCCCCCGCTGACTGCAGCCCCACTACTTCCAAGACTAACTGGTCTCAGGAGTGACAGCCCTTTCAGCCAATCACTGAGATAGGACAGCAATACAGCCAGTGATTGGCTGAGCAGGCTGTCACTCCCGAGACCAGGTAGTATCAGTAGTAGCGGAGCTGCGGTAAGCCGAGGACACCAGAGACATTGCATTAGGACATCGGGGGAGTATGGAGAGGTAAGCACCAAGTGAGCTATATATAATAAATATAAATATATATATATATATATATATATATATATATATATATATATATGCCAGAAATCCCCTTTAAAGAGTCACTGTCATTAAAAATAACTTTTGACATAGTTATCATGCATGTGAAAAGTTATTGATCAGGTTTCACTTCCGAGACCCTCTGCAATCATGAGATGTACCCAGAGAGAGTGCACGGCAGCCATGACATCCACTCCCCGGTTACACGCTAATTCCGACAGTTTAGCTCATAGACTATAATGGGGCTAAAGTTTCGGAATTAGCTGGTGGACGACGAAGTGGATCGCACTCCCGCTGCGCTCTCTCCCTGACTGTATATTCGTATCGCAGTAAATACCGCTGAGATCACTATCTTTTAAGACTATCTTTAATGACAAGTACTCTCTCTAAAAACTGTTAAAAAAAAAACAACTTTCCATAATCTGATGAGTAAGCTTTATTTCTTTACAACCGGAAACCCCTTTAACTGTTAGAAAGATTGATGCCCCTTCTGTGAGCTGGCGGTCATGATAACATGGAGTTCCGATCGGTGACCTTCCCCTGGGCTCTGGACAGCACTTCCTTCTAGTCTGACTTCCTCACATCAATTAGTTTTTATCACATCTTGTTTCTCCATTGTAGTCAATGATCTCACTGAGCCGTTATCCATCTGGTGGCCGACTGCGTCTTTCGCGTTCCAATAATTGTGATTTTTTTTTTTTTTGATCAGTTCATGCAAAGAATTCTATCAATACAGAGAGAGAAAATATCCGGCCCTCCAGTTGTTGCAAAACTACAATTCCCATCATGCCTGGACAGCCAAAGCTTTAGCTTTGGCTGTCCAGGCATGATGGGAATTGTAGTTTTGCAACAGCTGAAGAGTCAAAGGTTCCCTATCCCTGTATTAAAAGCCATATACTGTATGAACATAGCTGTAGGGCTAAGCTTCACCCCATTGTGGTTTTCTGTAGTGGTCAGAATTTTTGAGGAATTTTTTATGTTTGGGAAAAAAAAAAAAGTGTTAAGTAAAGTGTTGAAATCTATTTGGCCCATTTTTCCTGCTGTGACATAAACCTTAGAGCTGCGGCCTAATAAAGACACCGCTACTGAAATGTTATACTGGGATCCTTATGAGCACCTGCAAAATGGTGAAGTGGGATCAAGGTGAAAACCGTAAGTGGTTAGGAGGAAGGAACCCATTGATGCTGTAGTCATCTATCCGCAGCAGTCTTCTCTGTCCCGTGTCAGGACAAGGAGAAGAGAAGAGAACTCCAACCATAATTGCATTCTAAAACATTATGATCAATTGTACCTTGGTGCAGTGGCTAACCATGGAGATGTCCTGTTCTCCTGGGATGCCAATACATACCACAAAATGTACTGCATTAAATGTATTAATGTGATATGCATACAGTGCATACATGCACCACTGCATTGTACACATTGCATACACGCACCTTTGCATTGTATACATTTAATACACGCATCACATCACTGCATTGCATACACGCACCTCTGCATTGCACACATTGCATACATGCACCCCTGAATTGCACACACGCCTCTACATTGCACACATTGCATACATGCACCCCTGCATTGCACAAACGCACCACTTCATTGCACACATTGCATACATGCACCCCTGCATTGCACACACACGCCTCTACATTGCACACATTGCATACATGCTCCGCTGCATTGCACACACGCGCCTCTACATTTCAGACATTGCATACAAGCACCTCTGCATTGCACACACGCACCACTTCATTGCACACATTGCATACATGCCCCCCTGCATTGCACACACGCGCCTCTACATTGCACACATTGCATACACGCACCTCTGCATTGCACACACGCACCGCTTCATTGCTCACATTGCATACATGCACCCCTGCATTGCACACACGTGCCTCTACATTGCATACATGCACCTTTGCATTGCAAACATGCACCTCTGCATTGCATACATGCACCTTTGCATTGCATACACACACCTCTGCATTGCATACATGCACCTCTGCATTGTATACATCCGCCTCTGCATTGCACACTGCATACATGCACCTCTGCATTGCACACACACACCTCTGCACTTTATGTATAAGACTTTATGCACGTCATGTTTCTGGCCTCCGTCACTGTTTATATGTTTGAGTATCACCAAAAAAGGTTATTCCTAGAGGTTATTCCTTCACTCAATGCTGCACTTAGTTTAAGAAAACACAGAGCCACTCCTGTCTACAGGTTGTGTGTGGTATTACAGCTCAGTCTCAATGACTATCATGCAATACCAACCACAACCCATAAGCAGGTGTATGCTATTTCTGGAGGAGAGCAGCCATGTTTTCTTTATTCCTGGAGACCCTTTTCTTTCGGCAGTGTGGAGTGTTGTTTTGCTATGTTGCTATTGTATTTTACACTTGTATACCATGAAGGTGTGTAGTGCTGAATAATTACCGGCAATCTGTTCTGCCACTCGCATGTTAGCAGCCTGCCGGAGATTCGTCCTCTATTTCTGGATACACGTATAACTTCAGCACTGTCACGTATTTGTTTTATTTGTGTTTCCCCTCCGATCTTGTTCTGTCTTTTAGTGAATTCTTAAGTTTATATTTATAAGTACTAGGCGGGCGAAATATACTGGCTAAAGTTTTGCTGATAGGATAACCCATGATTAACTAATTTATTCTGCTTGCAGAGCGGAACTTTGGAGGGCAACCCTACATGCGAAGGTCGAGGGCAAGCAAACTTTGGATCTGGCTACCAGTTTCCTTACACTACTCTGAAGAAACCACTTTCCCAAACCAGCATGGCGGACTGGGCCTCAAAGAACCTCAATATGCATACACAGGGGATCTTCCGCAGGAGAATCTCCATCTCGAATATGCTGTCTTGGAATGGCGGGTCCATCAAGAAGCCGATGTTGATCACTAGCAATCGTGTCATTAAGAAAGAGGCTTGTGAAATGTTCAAGCTGGTTCAGATTTACATGGGGGACCGTCAGGGCCGGACTGATCGAAACCAAGTGGCTTTAGTGCTGGTGACTAAGTGCTGGACGGTGCAAGGCTTGCGGGATGAACTGTACATGCAGCTGGTGAGACAGACCACTAACAACATGACCTACAGAAGCCTGTCTCTAGGATGGGAACTCATCGCCATCAGTTTGGGGTTTTTCTCCCCATCTCCGAAGTTTCAGTCCTACTTGGAAGGTTACATCTACAGACATCTGGAAGAAGCCAGTGATCAAAACAGTAAGTAGTCCGGAATTTTGTCACTTTTTATAGTGTTTATCTTAGGATATAAAGGTTGTATTGCATATAATAAGCACTGAATATAGGGGAGAAGTTGTCCATTTATCTATGATCTTAGAGATGAGCGAACGTTTCAAAAGTTAATTTTAGCAGGTTCGTCGGACGTTAATGTAAAGTTCGGGCTAGTTTGAACCGAACTTTAAATGAACTGATTGCAGGTGTTTAGCTGTTTTACTGCGTTTCCGAAAGTTCATTCTTCATACTTACCTGTCCTTGCTCCCCCGGTGTCCTTCTCTGGTCCAGTCCCGTCCCATCTTCTCTAGTGACAGCCCACTCAGCCAATCACTGGTTGCTGTCCCATCCCAGTCAGCCTGTGATTAGCCGAGCGGGCTGTCACTCTTAGCTCATGAATGACAGCTTGTTTAATCAATCACAGGCTGTCTGAGACGGGACAGCACCACAACTAGTGACTGGCTGAGCTGCCAGTCCCTGTACAGGCGGCTGAAGACACTGGAGACCAACAAGAGGACACTGGGGACGTGGACATGTGAGAAGATCTTTTTTTTTTTTTTTTTTTTCTAATTTTTTTTGGATGTACAGCCACCATATTCCTCAACTTGTTTCAGACTTTGCAAAAAGTTCAGTTTGGTAGCAAATGAATCTGAGTTCTTGGCTTCCTCATCTCTATATGTTATGCATCAATGCACTGTATACTACTCATCTACCCCGTGTCATTTATTATACAAGTATCTAGTGTTTAGTGGACCTGTCAAAATGTTCAGGTTCGGCAAAGTTATCCGAACCCGAGCGCTCTCCATTCAATTCTCCGCGGTTGCAGATATTGGATGCCGTCCTAGGGCTACCAGGAAGACATGGACTAGCTAGGCCTTTCCAGGACTCCTTAAGGCGGCATCCGACTTCTGCAGCTGGCGGTAATCAAATGCTTAAGAGTTGAGGTTCGGAAAACGCTGCTGACCTCGAACATTTTGACAGGTCCGCTCACCACTATTGACCAAGGACCTTTGCGCCCTCTATAGCTATCACCATCATTTTCACGACAAAGTAGATGTTCGGTTGTATATACTTAACATAAATGGGCAGATGTTCTGGCACCATGGGTGATATTACACGGTGCAAATGTTGTTGCTAGACAGTAGACGCTATAATCTGCCGCCAGTCTATAATCAGGTAGCACATCCCCTTGTAATGTGGGTGCCGGTATAACCTAGAGATAAGAATACACAACAAATCATCTCTTACTATTTATAACCATTGTAATTATACAGTAACGTTGTATCTGGAGCAAAACATATGGGAGGAAACGTTCCAGGAGGTCTAAGCTCCACTTCCAACAATGCTCAGATATAGATGGATAGACGGAGAGAGTTAAAAAGTCAAACTCAAATTGAAATTCTGTTTATAAGGGGCGGTGCTGGGAAAAGCCATCCATACTAGATTGGTGGAGGTCATGGAGTCTGGTGACGGCAGAGACTCCATGGACCTACACCAATCGCGATAGGCCATCAACTCCAGATTAAAAGCTGTCCCCTCTTTACGGGATAGGGAATAGCCAGCTGATCGGGGGGATTGACTGCTGGGTAGTGTTGAGTGGAGAGGCCATAGACTGTATTCATGTTTTCGGGACTCCCTTGGGCCGCTTCCACCTTTGTCATTCATGGATGCCAAGCCTTTCGGGTTCGGAGACTGTTGCCAAACCCAGACAGTTCGGCTTCTCTTCTCAACAACACCCCGACTACAGCTCCCATTACAGTGTCCTCCAATCCCCCATCGTCGATAATTGTTCCCGCTTCCGAGACGAGATTTCTCAACAGGATCTGCCCGCTCAGCCAATCACCGACTGGGACAAGACACCAGTGATTGTCTCCTCTCAGAAGCAGTGATGGTGTGGGACGGAAAGGCGCTGCAATGGGAGCTGTGGGGGATTGGGGTAGTTGAGTATCACTTGTTTTTTTTTATTTTAACCATGCTCTCAACAAAACTTAAAACATTTGTGATCCCTCTCTGTTGGCAGAATGTAGAAATAGATTGATAACTTGCAAAAACAATGAATATCGATAAGCGTACCACAGTCCTATTAGTCTTCCTACTGACTATGGCAGATGACTACAGGAACACTTGATACTAGATTAGGCTGCTTATACTACTTAAAGTGGTTATCCAGCGCTACAAAAACACGGACACTTTCATCCAGAGACAGCACCGCTCTTATCTCCAGCTTGGGCGGGTATTTTGCTGCTCAATTCTATTAAAGTGAAATGGAGCTTAATTGCAAAACGCTCCTGAACAGGAGACGAGTGGTGCTGTTTTTGTAGTGCTGGATAACCCCTTTAACAGAGAACACCAGTACAGCATGCAAGCCAATGCAAGACTAAACTACAAGATGCCCAATGTATACAATCATTGCATAGTGCTAACGTATGAGCATCTTACTATGTTTATCCTGTGATGTGAACTGAAGGGTGCACAGACTTTTGCATGATCTATAAACCATCTATGAATCTAACACTTTGTGTATCATTATAACTGCGAGAGATCAAACTAACAATAACCCGGCCTGTGCCTGCGAGTGACTACGGTCTGACATTGCAGATCTGTGCTGTGAAGATTTAACTTAATGTCTTGTCTAGTGGATGTGAGGTCCTTGTGTCATATGTCATTATGGTATCAAAAGAGATGAGCGCAACTCCATCATGTTCAAGACTGATCGTTCGTGGCTGAAGAAGTTGGATGAAGCCCTAGGGAGTCCTAAAAAACATGGATACAGCTATAGACCATAGGATATATCCATGTTTTCCAGGACTCCCGAGGGCTGCATCCAACTTCTTCAGCCACCGGTATTTAAATGCCGAATGATCGGACTCGAGTTGCGCTCATCTCTAGTTATAACTTGCCCTAGCTTGCCAGCGTTAAAGGGGTTGTCCAGTGAAAATCTTTTTCTTTCAAATCAACTGATATCAGAAAGTTATAAAGATTTGTAATTTACTTAAAAAAAGTCTTCCCATACTTATTAGCTGCTGTATGTCATGCAAGAAATGTTGTTTTATTTACAGTCTGACACAGTGCTCTCTGCTGACATCTCTGGCCGAGACAGGAACTCTGTCTTGGTTTTCTGATTCCCCATAGAAAACTTTTCCTGCTCTGGACAGTTCCTGTCTCGGCCAGAGATGTCAGCAGAGAGTACTGTGTCTGACTGAAAATAAAACAAAATTTCCTGCATGACATACAGCAGCTAATAAGTATGGAAAGACTACAGAAGTAAATTTACAAATCTATATAACTTTCTAATATCAGTAGATTTGAAAGAAAAAGATTTTCGCTGGACAACCCCTTTAAGGATGAGAAGGTAAGGATGACACAACTCTATCCCATCTATCTCTGTTATAGAATTCTGTAAAATGTTTTGATCACTTTAAATGATATATAATGTATTTATTATATATATATATATATATATATATATATATATATATATATATATATATATATATATATAGTTACTATGTAATCGTTTATTATAGGTTGGTATTGTTATTGAGCACTTGGCTTAGAGACAGCTTCACAAACAGGGCCAGGATCCCTACATGCCAAACAACAATGGGACCCAAGAAGCCCCATTGACTTTAATTGAGCAATGGCAACTCATGGCATAACCTGCTCCAATCAGTTGGGCTGCAATTTTATATTCTGTTATGGGGATTGGTAGGAGTTTGCTATCCACAAATTCGCTATCCCCTTTTGGCCTTCCGGCTAAAGCTTTGTCTGTCCAGGCATGATGGGAGTTGTAGTTCTGCAACAGCTGGAGGGCCACAGGTTCCCCATCCCTGCTCTATGCACTAAGCACTTCAGCAGAACAAAGCACGTCCTAAACACTAGTTTAAAGGGGGACTCAGGCAAAAATCTTATGTCCTGCAGGAAGTGGTGTATTCTTTCCGGCCTGGAGAGCAGGAGAGTGTTTTCTATGGGGATTTGCTACTGCTCTGGACAGTTTCTGCAGGACATACGGCAGCTGAGAAGTACTGGGGATTTTTAAATAGAAGTAAATTACCAATCTATATACCTTTCTGAAACCATCTGATTTGAAAGAAAAGGAGTACCCCTTTAATAGACAGATCAATAGACTAATAGATATATTAATGCATATTGTCAGAGTATTGGGTGGATACCTGCTCCGACCTTCACGTCCATTGACAATGAGGGTTGTATCGGCAGCAACATCTGTGGCCTAGGCTCCATGGCAGGCTTATATGGCGGCCTTGTCACCTGTTACACTATGTAGTTGTCACTTGATTGATGGTCCCATCATAGGTCTCATGTTCCAGCTGTCGTGACAATATTGTTCAGGAGCTAAACTTATGGTTTCTGTTTGCAGTCCACCAGCGGATCCAGGAAGCTCAGGAACTGAAATCCAAGAAGAACTCAAAATCCCGGAAAAAGAGGAAGCAAAATGTGGACGAAGAGGAAGGTAAAGACAAAAGGGACTATAAAAGTGATGTATTCCAGTCTGGGCCTGCTCGGTGTTTTATATATGGGAATGGATTGCTATATGTTGTCTTGTTTGTGCTGTTTTCTGATCGTGGTACTAACTTATAACTGCATGATGGTAGTGACGCCAACACAATACACACATCAAAGCTCTTAAAGGGGTTATCCAGCATTACAAAAACATGTTCACTTTTTCTCCTCTCTTGTGTCCAGATTGGGTAGGGTTTGGAACTCAGTTCCATTGAAGTAAATGGAGCTTAATTGCAAACCGCACCTGAACTGGAGACAAGAGAGGGGGAAAGGTGTTTTTGTAGCACTGGATAACCCCTTTAAACTAGCGGTGGTAACTGGACATGTGAAGTCTGGCAATGCGGAATAATGTAGTGGTCAAATGTGTCAGGTTACATCTACAATATATATGAGGCTGACTCACTCACTATTCCTAAGCACACAATCATTAAACGCCGTAGTAAAAAGAGAAACAGATCTAGAGGATTAAGCTGGCCGTACACTACGGATAGCCGGGAGCCAAACGCTCACTCATCCAATAGTGCACAAGCTTGGCCGAGCCTACATGGACTCTGATGGGGAAGTTTCTGCAGGGCTCCTCGCGTCCCAGGAACAAAAGTTTTGGGTATGGTAAAAAGCATTTGCCGTTAAAAATAAGTTTTGACATGTCAAAAAAGTTATAAATCACAGCGGGTCTCTTTCCTGAGACTCTCTGTGATCAGGAGATAGAGGTAAGGAGAGAGTGCAGCGGCCCTACAAACCACTCCCTAGCTATTTCTCCTGATCCGCTAATTCCGACTAAGTCTATGAGGTTATTGAAAAAGTCCGACCAAAAAATACAGTGCAGGCAGGGCGGTGTGGGAACATAATAAAGAATTAATACTTACCCATTCCGGTGCCCCCGCAGCGCTCACAGGCTCCCCTACTGCCTCTGGGCTCCAGCTTCTTCCTGGGTCAGGTGTCGTCAAGACATGGTGGGAAGGGTTTGCTCAGTGAGTTGTAAGCAACAGGAGGCCAGCAGTGGTCCAGGAGCAGTGATGCAGCGCTGCAGGGGCACTGGGACTGGTAAGTATTGATTCTTTATTATGTTCCTGCAACCCCTGCCTGCACTGGATTTTTTGTGTTGGCCGGACTTCTCCTTTACTGAGCAGCCAAGGAGTGGATGGAGCAACTGCAACACTCTCTCCCCGGCTATCTTATAATAGCTTATCTAAGCGGCACTAAGCAGCGAGACCCGCTGTGATCAATAACTTTTGACAAGCCTGATGATTACAAAATACATAGATAATTTATTTATTTTAATCCCACATTGATGGGAAGCCTCTATCAGACCAGGTTTTTCTTTTTTTTTTCTTTTTTACTATGTGGTTTTGTGCTTCTTGCTACTTTACCAAGACCATTAAAAAAAATCAAAGGGAGCCTGATGTAAAAGAATGAAGCAAATTGTGGCTTCTGTAAATATGTGTGCAGCTGTTCTGTACGGTATACAAAGTATACAGCTTGGAGATAAACAATGGGATTCGCACACAGGAAGGTGCAGCAGTTGGCGTTGCTGTGTGGTTGTGTCACGTTGGCCTTGTGCTTTTATGTTTCCTTCTCCATTGTGACAAGTGACTCCCTTAACACCTTCAAAATCTAAGAACCAAGGCAGCATATGTCCCGAAAGGTTGAAAAGTCCTTGTGTCGAATACACAATGTACATTTTTTAGGTAATTTTTTTCTGGGATATATATATATATATATATATATATATATATATATATATATATATATAATTATTTTTATTTTTTTTTACTTATGGATAGAATTATAATGTAATAATACAGCCTAGAAGCCTAAACATACTAAGTATACTCCGCGTAATCCTTAGAAGTAATCTCCTTGGTGATCCGTAAAGACAGAGGTTGGAATGCCACATGTTTTAAGACCCTGGGTTAGCAGGGGGGCTGCCACCAAGACAGGGGGGATAAGCCACGGCCAGACAATGTATCTCTTGTGACAACAAAGTATTAGGCAACATTAAATCAGACATTCCTGATCCCACTTTTTTCCATCATTTGCCATAGAGGGCCGTTCTAGAGACCACCAACACCATACACATTAATAAGGACCTGTCTGTATTCCTCATGAAGGTCCATAATTTCTTATAACTTTGGGTTGTGCCGCTGCTCTGCTATTCATACTATCAGTGGGTGACTTAATAGCCAACAGGGCGTGGCTATTTAGGGAATGTGCTGCTTCACGGTCTGAGACTATCCAATCAAATCTTACAGTGTAGACACCCCCCCAAATGGAAACACCCAGTTGGCTACTTAGTCATAGTTTCTAGTAGAGATGAGTGAACCCAAGCGTGCGGCATTTGATTACCGGTGGCTGAAGAAGTTGGATGCAGCACTAAGGAGTCTGGGAAAATATGAATACAGTCATAGGCCATAGGCTATATCCATGTTTTTTAGGACTCTCTCGGGGTACTCCAGTAAAAATCTTTTTTTTTTTTTTTTTTTTCCAAATCAACTGGTGTCAAAAAGTTATATAGATTAGTAATTTACTTCTATTTCAAAATCTCCTGTCTTCCAGTACTTATCAGCTGCTATATGTCCTGCAGGAAATGTTGCTTTCTTTTCAGTCTGACACACAGTGCTCTCTGCTGCCACCTCTGTCCATGTCAGGAACTGTCCAGAGCAGGAGATGTTTCTATGTACAGTTCCTGGCATGGACAGGGGTGGCAGCAGAGAGCACTGTGTCAGACTGGAAAAAGAATACACCACTTCCTGCAGGACATAAAGCAGCTGATAAGTATTGGAAGGCTGGAGATTTTTAAATAGAATTACAAATCTATATAACTTTCTAAAACCAGCTGATTTGAAAGAAAAAGATTTTTGCTGGATAAACCCTTTAAGCGTACTCGAGGTTCACTCATCTCTAAGAATAACAAAGGGATAGCCCAACATAGAGCTAAAGGTAAAGATGGTCCAGAACTGTTATTTCTCAGGGGAATAAAAGGATTTATTAAACCAGACAGGGCTGGTGGGGTAAAAGGGTTTTGGTCTTTGGTATATTGGTAGTTTTCCCTTCCTCTCCTATAGCAGGTGTGGAGGCAGTCAGATAATTGTCCATGAGATGATGATAATGTAAGCAGATGGCAGGCATTCACCATGTTGCATAAGTACATAGCTGACCTGCTTGTATGTGTACTATGTACTAGCTAGATTCCACTAATCCTCATTTTGGGATTCCTGAATTTAGGATTCTGCTTCCTCCAAACCTGAAGAACAGGTCTGCGAATCCCATAATTGTAGTCGCCCTCATTTATTGGTGTCACATGGGTCATGGCATAGATGCCATGTATGTAAATGATGGGTGTGTAGTCAGATACCTCCGGAATGTTCTCCGCTTGGCAGGATAGTTCAGCCTGATCGGATCGGAGATCTCATTACACGCTCGGTAAAGCTGGAGATGTGCGATGACTACTGACTGCAGTCTTGTATCTCTCACATTGCTGATATGTGATGTCATTGAGTTCTATAGCGCAAAGCTTATCGGCATCCGATCTAGACTTTTGCCCTTGGTTGGATTTGAAGAGGGATGGGGAACCTTCGACCCCCCAGCTGTTGCAAAACTACAATTCCCATCATGCCTTTGGCTGTCCAGGCATGATTTGTATTGTAGTTGGAAGGTCGAAGGTTCCCCGCCCCTGTATTAGAACCTGGGTACTCGGCATAGTGAGCTTTGTCCTGTGATTATACAAGCATCCACTGTATAGAAGCCTAAGCCAGTGACTTGTAAACGTTTCATGACGATAGGTTAAAGGGGTTGGCCACTATATAGTAAAATAGTTCAGTGTACAGTATTAGTAAGTGTGCTCACTGTATATACTGACAGCAGCTCCCTGTGTACTCACTGTATATACTGACAGCAGCTCCCTGTGTACTCACTGTATATACTGACGGCAGCTCCCTGTGTACTCACTGTATATACTGACAGCAGCTCCCTGTGTACCCACTGTATATACTGACAGCAGCTCCCTGTGTACCCACTGTATATACTGACAGCAGCTCCCTGTGTACCCACTGTATATACTGACAGCAGCTCCCTGTGTACTCACTGTATATACTGACAGCAGCTCCATGTGTACTCACTGTATATACTGACAGCAGCTCCCTGTATACTCACTGTATATACTGACAGCAGCCCCCAGTGTACTCACTGTATATAGTGACAGCAGCTCCCTGTGTACTCACTGTATATAGTGACAGCAGCTCCATGTGTACCTCAAAGAGCTAAAATCACCCCCTCCTCCAGGCTGGGCTGCTCTGCTCTGTGGTGTGTCTGTCCATAAGATGGCTGACATGGAGGAGCATGTGACCATCCTCCGCCCCTAGTGTCCTCCATAGGAATATATAGGATCAGTGGTGAACACTGGGGATGGGGCATGGTCACATGCTCCCCCATGTCGGCCATCTTATGGACAGAATCACCACAGAGCTGGACAGCAAAGTCTGGAGGAGGGGAGTGTGATGTTGGCTCTATGAGGTACACAGGGAGCTGCTGTCATTATACACAGTGAGGTACACAGGGAGCTGCTGTCAGTATATACAGTGAGTACACAGGGAGCTGCTGTCAGTATATACAGTGAGTACACAGGGAGCTGCTGTCAGTATATACAGTGAGTACACAGGGAGCTGCTGTCAGTATATACAGTGAGTACACAGGGAGCTGCTGTGCAGTATATACAGTGAGTACAGTTACTTATACTGTACACTGAACTATATGTTGCCTTTAACGGCCACTTTCTATAATCTCCTGAAGCGGTCATAGTCATTTGGCATGGTTCCTCCTCATACGGAATCCATTTTGGGACCTATACGGAGAGAAAGGGCTTATCCTATGATATCCTATAAAGTCTCCATTGCAGACAGTTGTTAAGTAACCAGAACCCAACGCCTTTTCCCAGAGTGATTGTTTCCCACGCACATGCCCTGAAGGGATAAGAAGGAGGAGGTTCAGCATGTCAAAGTTACACAGTTTTTTTTCCCTGCTTACCTTTTAGCTTTACTGTCCTTTAAATTATATAGCCCAAAATATTGCAGTTCTAGTATTTCCAACACTAAATGGATACAATTTTTTCAGATCAACTTGGGTCAGAAAGTTGTACAGATTTCTAAATGACTTCTATTTAAAAATATGCAGTCTGCCAGGACTTATCAGCTGCTGTATGTCCTGCATGAAGTGATGTATTCTTTCCAGTCTGACACAGTGCTCTCTGCTGCCCCCTCTGTCCATGTCAGGAACTGTCCAGAGCAGGAGAGGTTTTCTATGGGGATTTGCTCCTGCTCTGGACAGTTCCTGACATGGACAGAGGTGGCAGCAGAGAGCACTGTGTCAGACTGCAAAGAATACACCACTTCCTGGAGTTCATACAGCAGCTGATAAGTACCCGAAAACTTAACATTTTTAAATAGAAGTAAATTACAAATCTGTATAAGTTTGATTTGAAAACGTTTCTTTTATCCCAATTACCCCTTTAACTAACATAGCTATAAGAAAAAACGGTTAATAATTTTCTTTCTCTTTTTTACATAGAAATTTGGGCCTTCCCCTTTTCTAGATAATTACATACCCCCTGTACATGTTGTTATATATATATATATATATATATATATATATATATATATATATATATATATATATAAATTTATTCTGTCACACATTATACCATTTTCCCCTCCTTCCGTGGTACTCGTGTTTTTGTTTTCCCGCCATAAGACACATTTCACAAGGCCGCATTCTTAGGAGATAACAATGGTTCTTACTGTCCTGGGTATAATTTACACTTAGTAAATGTGCGGACTTCTGGGTGTAATCCTGTGTTACTGGAGTTGTCATGGCCGCCTTTGAAGCAATATTTATGGTTACCGCAAACATAACCCCTTTAAAAGCAAATATTGCTAGCAGTTTGTCTTCCAGAGACCACCTCACCGAGCCGGGTCCCAGTTCTCCCATTATTACAGGGCATCTTGGGGGTGAGCTCACACCGCAGGAATGCAGCCGCACTTACAATGCTCATCTCAGTGCTCAGCTCCCTAAGGATCTATTTCAGTAGCTGACACACCTATTCAGCAGATCGGAATGAATTACCGCTCGGTGACAAAGCCGCTTGTCACGCTTCCTTTTACTATTGTTATGGTTGTTGTTATAGTTTTGTGTAATTTTTTTAAATTTTTTATTTTATTATTATGGTTATAGTTTTGTGTGTTTATCATTTTTTTATTGTTACGGTTGTTATAGTTTTGTGTGTGTGTGTGTGTATATATATATATATATATATATATATATATATATAGATATATAGATATAGATATATAGATATAGATATAGATATATATAGATAGATATATATATATATATATGTAATATAATTTTTCTGCACTTTTTTTTATTTACATCGGCCTGATCTCCACACCGTCCTGTTTTGTTGTGATTTTACATTTAAAGTGGAAAGCAGTTGATTTGTTTAAAATTCACATTTTTTAATCCCCTTTCTGAGTAAATAGAGGGGGGGGGGCCTTAGACCTTCATGGATCAGCCAGAACAGAAAACAACTATAAAGAGTATGCTTGTATCTGGTGGACTCATCCGATCCTTTCGGTCACCCATCACCCCCCAGGATGTGATGTGCCGATTTGGTTAAAATCGCAGCAGGGGGTAGTGAAGGTCCTTGAGTCTGTCATTTTGGTTTACATAGTACAGGGTGTGAGAGTGGTACTGTTACTGTGTATAAAAGTATTGTAGTATATTGTGCTGGCAGTCATGCCCCCTAGTGGTCAAGTATCTTATTGGAGTTAAAAAATTACATAAATTTGGTATGACCATAATCACAGTATGAAGCTAACATGTTACTTATACCTAGAGATGAGGGAACTTGCAAAAAAAAAAATTGGGGGTTTTGCCAAAGCCGAATGTTCTGTATTAGAATCTCGGTGGCTGGAACAGATAGATGCAGCCCTAGGGCCATTGGCTGCGGCCATGCTTTCTAGACAGCCCTAGGGTGGCATCCATCTTTTCCAGTCCAATACTGTACCGAGAATTTGGGTTTGCACGAACCGGAATTCACTGTAAGTTCCCTTATCACTCACTACTTATGGCCCTATTACACGAATCGATTATCGGCTGCATACGGCCGATAATCGTCTTATGTAATAGAAGACAACGATCAGCTGACATGCATGATGTCGGCTGATCGTTGCCTTTCAACATGTTTAAAGATCAGCGGTAAGGATAGCAGCAATATGCTGCCATCGCTCTGTGTAAAGGGGTGGCAGCAGCAGGCCGCCACTATCTTCTATGGGCTGCCCGGACGATCCAGCGATCACCTGGGCAGCTCCCCGTAGCCCCCCTGGCTCATACCTGCTCACTGTGCGTGTAATAGAGCCAGCAGGGAGAGGGGAAGGGGGGGCAAGCGAGCGCTGACCTGACAGGTCTGCGCCCGCTTGCTGCTTCTAATCGCCCGGTGTAATAGGGACTTTATACCACACAGCGACCGTCCCTGACAATCCTTATCGTTGTTTGTATTTCAGGTCTCCCCATCAGCACCTACGCTAAATATTGTTACCGCAAACTGCAAAAAGTTGCCGTTACTGGAGGGAAGAAGGTAAGAAACTTTGTGTTATTGACGGCCATTGTATATTGATTCATAGCTTCACTGTCACCTGACTGAAACCTTTGTGCTGCATTATGTACCATGTAGACGCAATGGCCTTATAAAGGTTACACATTACTGGCGGGGGTTCTCTCACACTAAGCCATTATTGGCCTTATTTGGCTGCCGATATCTTCTATGTGCTGCCTGGACGATTTAACGATCGATTTTAGGCATTCCCAGTTTAACGATAAACGTTTGCAAACGAGCGCTTTTCTAATCGACCTGAAATAATTCACCATAATACACAGAACCATCATTACCGATCATTATTACAATCATTTGTATACTGTATACTCCTCCTGCAAGCAAGCCATGTGCACATATAATCAACTATTAACAACAAATTTATCATCAGCTCAAAAGATTCGACATCCGAGCAATTTCTCGTTACTCGTTTGATCCTTGCCGGTATGTTTAGTCCCACACTACAATCGGCAGCGGGGGGTGAGCGAAAATAATAAACAAGTGCACTCCGCGTGCCTCCGTTGTGCCACTCCTGGGTCCGGTTCACAGCAGCCAGCTGTCATCTGCTGGAACCGGGTACGTCACATACCCGGCTCTTCCAGCAGCAACGTCACAGCCCGGTTGAGCGATTGCCCGGTGTCCTACCCCAGTCACTGATTGGCTGGGCAGGACATGACTCTGCTGGTGACGTGATGTTGCAGCTAGCACAGCTGTAGGACCCCAGCTACTGTGAACAGGACCTAGGAGCAGCGCACTGGAGGCATGATGGGAACTGAGTGAGTTTACTTGTTTATCGCCTGCCGCCGATTTTGGTTTTCGTGGGACTTTTCCTTTAAATTTGAATCGTATAATAATTTTTTGCGTGTCCCGAGTAATAGGGCCCTTAGGAGTTGAATAGAAATTTAAAGGGGTTATCCAGGGCTACAAAAACATGGCCACTTTCTTTTAGAGACAACACGACTCTTGTCTCCCGTTCAGGTGCGGTTTGCAAATAAGCTCCATTCACTTCAATGGAACTGAGCAGCAAACCCCCCCCCCCCCCCCCCCAAGCTGGAGACAAGAGTGGGGCTGTCTCTGGGAGAAAGTGGCCATGTTTTAGTAGCGCTAGATAACCCCTTTAAAGGGGTAGTTCACCCAAAAAAAAATTTCTTTCAAATTAACTGCTGCCATGAAGTGCCAGAGATTTGTAATTTACTTCTATTAAAAAAATCTCAAGCCTTCCAGTACTTATCAGCTGCTGTATGCCCAGCAGGAAGTTGTATTATTTCCAGTCTGGAGAGCAGGAGAGGTTTTCTATGGGGATTTGCTCCTTCTCTGGACAGTTCCTGACATGGACAGAGGAGGCAACAATGAGCACTGTGTCAGACAGGAAAGAAAACGCCACTTCCTGCTGGACACACAGCAGCTGATCAGTACTGGAAGACTTAAGATTTTTTAATAGAAGTGAATTACAAATCTCTGGCACTTTGTGGCACCAGTTGATTTGAATGAAAAATTTTTTTGTCGCACTACCTCTTTAAGACGCTGAAGCTGTAGGTTAGTGACTATGTGCACTTTGATACGTGTATGAGAAGTTTTCTGTTTGGATGGGAGCACAATGGGGGAGATTTATCAATCATGGTGTATAGTGAAACTGTCTCAGTTGCCCCTAGCAACCAATCAGATTCCACCTTTCATTCCTCACAGACTCTTTGGAAAATGAAAGGTGGAATCTGATTGGTTGCTAGGGGCAACTGACACAGTTTCACTTTGGAGGAGATTTATCAAACATGGTGTAAAGTGAAACTGGCTCAGTTGCCCCTAGCAACCAATCAGATTCCACCTTTCATTTTCCAAAGAGTCTGTGAGGAATGAAAGGTGGAATCTGATTGGTTGCTAGGGGCAACTGAGTCAGTTTCACTTTCCGCCATGTTTGATAAATCCCCCCCAATGTTTCCACCCTCCGCTCTGCTCACCAGTCTTAGTAAATCTAGACTATACCCCAGTGAGGTTCGGAGGGTCGGCCGTTGCCTTTGTCTCCTGGAATCACCTCCGCTGAGCTCTGCGCACTACACGAGCTGCGGTTTTGTTCATTTGATTTATTTAGCTTGGGGTTTCATTGTGGATTTTAACATCCCCATGTAAGGACATGCCATTAAATCACAGCGGGGGACGCTTCCCAGCCCCTCCTGCCAAATCTAGAAGGGCCGCTGTCACCAGCAAATAAACCAGAGGATGAAAATATACACACATTACAGGCCGGGGGGTCCGGGGGACTGGGGGGGGGGGGGGGGGGGCGGAGACCCTGTACTGTTTAGTATTCAGTGTCCTCACCTCACTGTCCTTGTGATGATCAATAAAGGGTTTACAGCTTATATGTCTGTAAGGTCCAGGTTATTCTGCAGCTAATAATGGGACCAGCTCTCCAGAATAGAAGAAAAATACATTTGTTGTAATCCAATTCTAATATCCAGGTTTCTGATTTAAAGGGGTTGTTCACCAAAATAAAAAATATTTCAAATCAACAAGTGCCAGAGATTTGTAATTTGCTTCTGTTAAAAAAAAATCTCAAGTCTTCCAGTACTTATCAGCTGCTGTATGTCCTGCAGTAAGTGGTATTCGTTCCAGTCTGGAGAGCAGGAGAGGTTTTCTATGGGAATTTGCTGCTGCTGCTCTGGGCAGTTCCTGACATGGACAGAGGTGGCAGCAGAGAGCACTGTGTCTGACTGGAGAGACTACACCACTTCCTGCAGGACATACAGCAGCTGATAAGTACTAGAAGACTGGAGAATTTAAATAGAAGTAAACTACAAATTGCTGGCACTTTCTAGCACCAGTTGATTTAAAAAAATAAATAAAAAGAAAGAAATTTAGTGAACTACCCCATTAAATAATTTACCACATTACATTTATATCATGGGGGGGGGGATTCTGTGTTTAAATTCACATTATACTTATGACCATTAGGTGTCTCCCTTCACTGTGCATCTTTAGTAGCTTGCATTGTATGGTCAGCTCTCCCATCACACAGCACCAAAACCTCTGTAACCACACAGTGGCATTATACTGACTGACGTGTTACATAACACAGAACATTGTCCCCTGGTAGACAGAGCTGCAGAGCTGATAATAGAATTAGCAAATGGTAAAAAAAGGTAGTGATAGAATTAGTATTGCCCTCAGCTGATATACAACCTGCATGATGGACAGGTGTCTTTCCTTGTGTAAGCGGCAAAGGACGGGGACTTACTGGGTTCGGTCTCTTTTTTTTAAAAAAAAATAAAAATATCTACATGGAGGGAACATCAACCATTGTTTCACAGAAAGGGAGACACCTAGTGGTCATATATATATATATATATATATATATATATATATATATATATATATATATAACGTTGAAAACTTAAAAAAAAAAAAAGTATATTGCAAAACTGCTTATTAATCTACAATGATTTAAAAAAAATAAAAAAAAAGCAAAAAATGGTGTCGTGTAAAAAGCAGCCCCAAGAAAGTCATTGGTGATTAGTTCACCTTAGACACATGCCAGGGGCTATTGGATATCTTTGTTTGCATTGATCTCCATTGATGTTGTTCTATCTGCTAGGAGATATTATGAAACCTTTCCTCTAACCTGTTTATTACTGTGTTAGGGTTTGAGGAAGCCGACACTGGAGGAAATCGAACAAGCTCGACTAGCCATCCTCACCCCCTCTCTGTTCGGGAGCTCTCTGGAGGAGATCATGGAGAGGCAGAGAGATGTGTATCCGGACCGCCGGCTGCCCTGGGTGCAGACCCAGCTCTCCCTGCAAGTCTTATCACTGGGAGGGGAAAGGACAGAAGGAATATTCAGGTGCGTTTCATGCTATGGTCACTTTCACAAGA